>NC_057811.1:188979270-189310515 GCF_018294505.1 Triticum aestivum | reverse complement strand
GCTCAGACGCCCGACTGTGGCATGTTTGTTATTTATTTATCCCTTATAAGCCCTTTATGTGGCGTCGCTCAGACGCCCGACTGTGGCATGTTTGTTATTTATTTATCCCTTATAAGCCCTTTATGTGGTGTCGCTCAGACGCCCGACTGCGGCATGTTTGTTATTTATTTATCCTTTATAAGCCCTTTATGTGGTGTCGCCCAGACGCCCGACTGCGGCATTGTCATTTTATTTGCAACCTTTCGAGGAGTCATTTCAGACACTCGCTCAGTGCATTCCATTTTTACTCCCGTATTGCATGTTCATTTCTCTCTGCATGCGTGCATCCCAGATTTTCGTGGCAGACGTTATGATCACGAGTATTTCGGAGCATGATCGTCTCTTATTTTATTATACCCGTGTTCTAAATGTTTGCGAGTACATTCAAACGTACTCACTGGCTTGTCCCTGGCTATTGTCTTGGCCAGATTTCTTGCGTGGAGAAGAGCGTTACAACGGCAGCCCCGGAACCTACGTGTTGACGATAGCAGCCTCGCGATGATAGGAGTTATCCTGGTCAGCTGTTCTTGTGGGAAAGGGAGTCCCATAGACGCAGATGAACCACAAACCGCTTCCGCCATCAGCCACTAGAAACCAAGTGTTGTACTCCTAGGCCACAATGGTCTTGTACTACATATTTTGTACGTTGCTTGGAATTCTTGTATCAAGTTGGTGCCTCATCAGCTAACAGTAGTCCTGGGGCTGGTGAGCACAAAGACCATTTTCTGGGAAATTAATATCCTGAAAATCCGGTCGTGACAAACTTGGTAGCAGAGCCAGGCTGACCATTGGCTAATCCTATCTTAGCCAGGTCAATAAACCTAGGTTAACCAAACCACCAGACCTTAACCTAGTCCTGGCCAAGCTTCTCGCGTAAGATAGCCCCACAGTGACCCGATGCCTTTCGGCGGACGGTGCCCAACCTATCAGCCTAGCCCGTCGATCACGCGCCAGTGACCGACACCCAACCCGTCTCATTCGCAAGCGTGCGAAGGAAGACTCCGTCCCATTTTCCTATAAAAAGGGCACGCTAGCCTCAGCACAGCACAACCCTTTCCCCAAACCAAGCCACGATGCCTGGCCCCATTGTTCACAATGAGAGCACAACAACCAACCTTGGAGGTTTTGTGACCGTGCTCGCAAACCTCACCCACCGTGCCTATGCGTTAGAAGAGCGTCCCGAATATGTTGTGTACCAAGGACCCATGTACGGTGAGAGCCGTCAGTACTGGGCCACTGTGCACATCTATGGTAGGGGTCTGTCGCCAGAACGCCCCTACAGGTTCACTGGAAGGACAACTTCCTTTGAGCCACAAGCCATCCAACTGGCAGCTCGAGAAGCTATAGTTCAACTCCGGCACTTGTCACCCAGAGTTAACTGTCGCTCGTTCTACTACTACCCCAGTCGTGACGGGTATGGTAGGCCGCCCCAGGTTGCCAACGGAGATCACGAGACAGATCCTGCACTATTGCATCTGGTGCGCTATGTAAGCGCACTGGAGCAACTGCTCGATCAGGTCACCCTTGATCTGATCGCAGCTCGTGGAGAACTGGTTCGCCGAGCCCCGGCAAGAAGAGAAGCGGAGCCCGACGCCGACAACCCAGTCGTGCTGTTCGGACACCCGATCGATCCCTTGAGGTCTGCCCCAGCCATCAACCAGAGTGCTTTGGTGTCCCCAGAAGTGCTTCGTCGCCTTTTGGGGACCCATTCCAACGGGATTGTGGCCAGCAACCACCGCGATGGTCATCACCACTTCCCCGACCCTGCATCCCCTCAACCTCAACCGGCAAATCCTGACGGAGAGACCCGTGGAGAAACCTCGGCATCCGCCAGGCCAGCCCACTTAGATATTAACGAAGTGGACTAAGTCGCGCGAGTAGTATCGAGCCTTAGTTCACCTCCATTTGTAATGGTGTGACCTTGTATCGCTTTTATTTAATGTTGTCTGCTTGTGCGTCCCTATTTTTGGAGTAGTAGCTATGCATATGTACGTTGGCGTACAGTTGCATTTGTAAATTTCGGGCGCAGCTACCAAGACCAATCCCGACGGCACCCACAGTAATGCGTCACATTTGAGTGATATGTATATCTGTGGCTTTGACCCGAGAACAGGATCGACAACCAGTTACCCTTCACCACGGTAGAAAACCCAGCCCCAGTGCTATATAAAAGGCCACCTCGTGACCTTGCCAACTACCCCTCACCTTCTGCACTACGCTCACAGCCATTTCTTTGCCATGCCGACCCCCAGTATTTATCTGAGAACCCCAGACGCTACCCTGGGTAGTTTCGTTAAATTATTGTGGGACTTTACCTGCAATACCATGAGTGCCACCCATCCACCCCAGTACGAGTTGCTCAACTTGAGGATCACCCCTTCCACCTCGAAATATTGGGCAGTGGTGCACATCCCTCCCGCTTACCCAAACCAAGACCCAACGAAAGTTTCCTTCGTGGGAAAATCCATGCCGACTCCGCATATGGCCATAGAAGCTGCTGCGTACGAGGCGCTCGCTCGTCTTCGTTTCGCGGTGCCCTATGCCAGCGAACGAGGATATTATTATTTTCCGAGTCGTGCAGCACCCGGAGAAGTTGCATCCTTTCCCGGTGGGCGAATTGAGAGAGATCCAGTACTGGCCAACCTTGCTTAGTACGTTATCGCCCAGGAGCGTTTGACTCAGCGAGTAATGGGTTATCTCCAGAGCCTCGCTGATTTAAATCCTCGGATCGCTATTGGCAGACCACTGAGGCCTGACCAGGAGAGGCGCATTCATCGACTGGTCAACCTGCTCCCCCCGATAGAAGAGGAGTGTGCCCCCGTACCAGAGGCGATTTCCCAGGACCCTGTCCTTTTACCGTTTTCTTTGTAAACGTCACCGCTGTGTTTATTATCCCAGTATTTATTTATGTGTTGTAACTTGTGCGTGGTACCCAAATTTGTGCTACGGATCGGATTTTTGGTTTCAATTATGTGGGCAATTTTGCTGCTATTGATTTTGTTTTAACTAGACTTTTTTTCGCTCGCGATAAATTTTTTGTAATGAGTTTTGTTTCCCCGAGTTGCTGCAGCGTATATATATCTTCGAGACATAGATTTTTATTCGCGCAGCACCGTAACAGCAGACTCACAGCTACAACCACTCGCCCTCGTGCACATGTTGCAAATCCTCGTACACATTGTTACGCCTAACTGATCACACCCGAGTACTCCACAGTCTCAGTAAGAGAGATTTGTGAGTGATCATTCGGGCGCGAGCTGCCCCAGCACTCCGACAGCAGTTAGCCCTCGATGCCGCGCCTAATCCACGTGATCGCCGCCGCCGCGAAGAGCTAACACTCGAGCGGCAGCATCACGACGATCATCCAGGATCATCGCGCAAAGGAGCACGGAGAACCCCAGCAGCACCGCCAAGCCTCCACACATCAGGACCACGTACCAGTCCGGCATCGCCTCCGCCATTAGGGCCTCGTCTCGAGCTCATGCTAACAGCAATGGAGGAGGAGGAAGGAGGAGTAGAAGCGAGGCCAGGTGTGAGGAAGAAGAGAGGAGCACCATGATCGTTTTATAGCTCGAGATCGGTGTACGGTGGGCGAGGTCCACCAGCGCCACTCGTCGCTTGATCGCCGGTGTTCGGAGGCGAGTCCGCGAGCAGTGCCGACAGCGCACTGGCCCGCGAGGTGAGTGCATGCTGCCCCGGCAGCTAGCACGCCGCGCACTATCGCAGTACGGCCTAGATGCCCTACAAGCTAGGCATCGCCGGTGGAGGAGGCGCGGGAGAGCACGCGAGAGAGAAGAGAGAGCCCGAGGTAGAAGAAGAGGCCGACAGTGGGCCCTGGGTCCACCTGTCAGCCAGAGAGAGCACTGTGCTCTCGGGTGCGACCAGCGTGTTTCAGTAATTTAGAATTTATTCTAAATTATTGTATCCGCGTAGAAATATCCCGTTTTACTCGACCGTGGATTTTTCCACGCTACGCCAGTGTACCACACTGTGGTTTTACACCACTTATTGCCCTCACACTGTAGCCGCTTTGTTTTTGCACAGTTGAATGATTTCTTTCGGTGAGAGCAATGTTTGTTCAAAACAGCTTTTAACAAATCTCAAGGACGAGATTTTTCCTTAAGGGGGGTAGTGTTGTGACACCCCAAAATTTTGACCTGGTTTTATTAATTCAAATTTTGCCAGGAAATAAAACTTTTCCACTTGTCTAGATTTACTCTTTGGATATTATGGGTTTTTTTCCTCAAGTGGAACTTTCCAAAAGTTTTATTGGACTTATATGCCCTTTTTATAAAAACAATTCTATATTAGTGGATTTATTTGCATAATTAATTTCCATGAACTTTAATGCCTTTAAAATGATCTTTCATATTTTTGGAGCCCCTTTTTGCACTGCAATCTTTTGATAAATGCATTCAAAATTTTCACCAAAATTTGGGGATGTCATGTGATGTTTCCACATCACTTTTATGCAAAAATATCTTGTGGTCATTGGAGATTTTGAGCTCTACACCAACTTTTCCAATCTGGTCCAGTAGGCATTTTTGCACTACAACCTATTTAAATATTCCTTTACAAATTCTTCCAAATGTTTGGAGATGTCAGTAGATGCATATAATTCACCTTCATGCAAAAACCCAGTGATGATCTTTGAAAAAATTTGAGTGGATCAACCTCTTTTTCATTCTGGTCTAGTTTGGTGATTTGTTCTGCAACCCTATTTTATTTTGCTCTAGTGCACTTGAGTTTTTTTCCTACTTATAGTTCTCCCTACCAAACCCTTAAGTCCAGGAGATTGGACCCATTGGAGGATTTTAAGTGCCTGCAATGAGCCCCTGTTCTTTTTGGCCAAAACTGAAGTTTTGCAAAACTTGCACTAGCAAGTTTCTGGTTTTGCCCAAGTGATCTTGCCATCATCTCCTACATCTAAAGAGACCCTGATCTGGAGATTTTGGACACTCCAAGAGTTGCCTGAGTGCACTTGGCATTCTGTCGAACACTTGGTGTGCACAGTCAGTTTTGGGCATGTTTCCTAGTTTGCACTGTGATCTTGATCCACTTACCCAGCAACCTTGTCCACTAAACTCCTAGCTATCCCTACCCTAGTCCTGTTAATAGCCAGCCTCACCCTCGCACTCTAGGCCGACCTGGCATTTCATCGAGCATGTCCCGTGCGTGCTCTGGGCGCGCCCAGAGCGCACGTTTTGCACGCGTGCGCACTGAGCCGCCGCGTCGCACTGCCGCCCTCGTCGCGTCCCGTCCCTGGCCCCTGCTCGCCCGCTGAACCGCGCACTACCTCGCCCACTCTCCACGCCACCTCTAGCGCCCTACAGCGCCGCTGGCAGAGCTCTTGGCAGCACGCCGGCGTCGGCAGCGAGCCTCTGCCATGGACGGCGCCGCCCAAACCACACCAGCGCGCCAGCTGCCCCGATGAACAGCTCGATCTTATCCCGAAGCTCGTCGGCACGCGCTCGTCGCCGCCACGTCGCTCTGCAGCTACAGCACGGCTGTCGCCGGCGTTCTTATCCACAGCCGCCGTGGTCCAGCCTCGAGCGCCTATTTAAGGGATCCCCGAACTCGTTCAAGACCTCAGGCGACCTCCAGCCTCCCCTCTAGAGCTCCCCAAGCAGTGGATTGACCCGAAGAAGCCATCTTCCCCAACTCCGGCCAGTTCGGCCGCCGCCGAGCTCCGGTGCAATACGTCGCAGCCAGGCTCTCCCCCGCCCATCCAACGCCACCAAGAGTCTCCCCATAGCCTTGCGGAGCTGCCTAGCGACTCAGCCTCGGCCAAGGACCACCATAGCCCGTAGCTCACTTTGCTCCCGAACCTCCGTCCGCCGCAGAGCTCGCCGCCGGTGACCTCCTCCGTCCCCACCTGCCTAGCGCCCACCGAGAGGACCGCCTCGGTCTGGCCGATCCATCCCTGGCCTCAGGTGCCCTCGAGGAGCCGCCGTTCATCGCCGGCGATCGCCGGAGCCCCGCTCCCGTTCGGGCAGAGAAGAGGAGGGAGAGGGAGGAATGGTCAAACCTGACCAGTGGGCCCTCTGGACCCACTTTCAGTGACCCGCACGCCGTCTTCTCTGGTTAGGTGATAGCGCAAAGTCCCGAGTACGTCTCCTCTGCTGCGAAAGCGTAATCTTCTCGAAACGTTTTCTTTTCTGTTTTTTTTAAACAGAAGTTTGACTAATCTTTGACTGGCTATATCTTTTAAAATGAAACTCCAAATGAGTTGATTCTTTTTCCTACCTTCCCCAAATTTCATCTAGTTTATTTTAAGATTTATTTCAAAAATATTTGGGACAAATTTTTGTACTGTGTTTGAAATATTTTGTTATTTGAATTTTTTTCAAAATAGGAAATGGAGAGAGAAGAAAGCTTTCAAAAAGTGCACCCTTTGCATACTCTTGAAGGCAAGCATTTCTGAACTCTGGCATAATATTTTGTGTGGTGTTTTAATACGGTTACAACACCACGTGGACGTGGAGTATGTGTTATCTTTATGTAACGATAAAGTCTCACGCATGAGTGCATTTTGGAGGTGTTTTGTGGTTAGTATTTGGAGGTACTAATGATAGTGATCATCCTCGCGAGCTTCTCATGCATACCGGAAGGAAGCCGGGAAGGTCGTGGTCTTGGGTAGACGCGAGCTTGTCCCTAGTTCCTCGTTGAGACGAGTATGTCCGGTATGGCATGGTAAGGCTTGATGAGTGGTGAGTTTATCTGTTAATGGTAATATTGTTGGAGAATACCTGGACCTCCTGAGTCGGTCGTAGGTCGAGTCTTGTTTAGTATCTTCCCCTACTTGTTTTGTACTACCACTTGTCCCTGCCGTGGGTAGGGTACGGTTCAGTAGGTTGTCAACCCCTTACCAAAGCACACACCGTACAGAGAGGCCATGGTGGAAGATACCGGAGGCCTCCGATAGGCATGCCACCTGGTCCGGGGGCATGGGTGTTTCCGGTTGGGACCGAGAGGGGGGCACCCCTTAGAGCGCGCGAATATAAATTTGATCCCATGCTACGTCGAGGTTGTAGCCTCCCGACTTAGAGTTTTGCTTGGCAGGTGTCGTGGGTGATTCCAGACACCGGTAAGTGAAGCTGGTGTGTGCAGGTCAGGCGTGTTTTCAATTAAAAGGCCGTAGGCGGAATTAGTCCCGATGGACTAAATAAATCCGTTACTCGTGGGAAAAGAGTACACCCTCTGCAGAGGTTATATCTTTTCGGACAGCCACATCCTTGTGTAAGGACTATAGTCTGAGATGGATATAGTAACGGTATTCGGATGGAGACACGGCTTGACTAGATCATAGCAACGGTATTCGGATGGAGATACGGCTTGACTAGATCGCAGTAACGGTATTCGGAGGGAGAACGGCTAGACTGGATCGTAGTGACGGTCTTCGGATGGAGAAACGGCTTTACTAGGATATTGTTTATGACCCGTGACATCTGATGATCATGTGTATTATTATTATCATGGACTAACCATTTACATTATTTGAATTATTGAGTATCCCTGGGATGGTTCTACCTCCTGGATATTCACTGTCTTTTGTCTTTATAAGCCCTTTATGTGGTGTCGCTCAGACGCCCGATTGTGGCATGTTTGTTATTTATTTATCCCTTATAAGCCCTTTATGTGGTGTCGCTCAGACGCCCGACTGTGGCATGTTTGTTATTTATTTATCCCTTATAAGCCCTTTATGTGGTGTCGCTCAGACGCCCGACTGCGGCATGTTTGTTATTTATTTATCCTTTATAAGCTCTTTATGTGGTGTCGCCCAGACGCCCGACTGCGGCATTGTCATTTTATTTGCAACCTTTCGAGGAGTCATTTCAGACACTCGCTCAGTGCATTCCATTTTTACTCCCGTATTGCATGTTCATTTCTCTCTGCATGCGTGCATCCCAGATTTTCGTGGCAGACGTTATGATCACGAGTATTTCGGAGCATGATCGTCTCTTATTTTATTATACCCGTGTTCTAAATGTTTGCGAGTACATTCAAACGTACTCACTGGCTTCTCCCTGGCTATTGTCTTGGCCAGATTTCTTGCGTGGAGAAGAGCGTTACAACGGCAGCCCCGGAACCAACGTGTTGACGATAGCAGCCTCGCGATGATAGGAGTTATCCTGGTCAGCTGTTCTTGTGGGAAATGGAGTCCCATAGACGCAGATGAACCACAAACCGCTTCCGCCATCAGCCACTAGAAACCAAGTGTTGCACTCCTAGGCCACAATGGTCTTGTAATACATATTTTGTACGTTGCTTGGAATTCTTGTATCAAGTTGGTGCCTCATCAGCTAACAGTAGTCCTGGGGCTGGTGAGCACAAAGACCATTTTCTGGGAAATTAATATCCCGAAAATCCGGTCGTGACACTAACCCTCATTTTAGTGAAAAGTTTGGAAAGCTAATGTCAAAGAAGTTTGAGATGTCCATGATGAGTCAACTCAAGTTCTTTCTTGGTTTCCAAATCAAGCAAACTAAGGACGGCACCTTTGTTTCTCAAACAAAGTACACCAAGGACTTATTCAAGAAGTTCAACATGCAAGAAAGCAAAGGTATGAAAACTCCCTTGCCTACTAGTGGACATCTTGACTTGACTAAGGATGGTAAACCAGTTGATCAAAAGGTTTATCGCTCTATGATTGGATCATTGTTATATCTATGTTGCCTCTCGTCCCAATATTATGCTAAGTGTGTGCATGTGTGCGCGATATCAAGCGGCCCCCAAAGAATGTCATCTTAAGGCTGTGAAAAGGATAGTGAGATACTTAATACATACACCAAACTTTGGCATTTGGTATCCTAAGAGGTCCTCTTTTGATCTTGTTGGCTATTCCGACTCGGACTATGCCGGAGACAAGGTTGATAGAAAGTCCACTTCGGGTACTTGTCAATTTCTTGGTAGATCTCTTGTGTCTTGGTCTTCCGAGAAACAAAACTCGGTATCCTTATCCACTGCCAAAGCGGAATACATTGCCTCCGGTTCATGTTGTGCTCAGTTACTTTGGATGACCCAAACTCTTAAAGATTATGGGATATATGTGAAACATGTTCCTTTGCTTTGTGACAATGAAAGTGCCATTAAGATTGCTCATAATCCCGTGCAACATGTCACATCCCTAGATCTGGTTTGCACTAGGCTAGCCCTTCATGTGTGCATCATGTTTAAATTTCTCAGCAACTTGAAATGGGGATGACAGAAACCCCCAACACCACTTAAACCAACTAGGGTTTACTAAAATCATTTTCAATGAACCTGAAATGCCTTTCTAAAATGTTCATCATCTTTGCCTTGGTCTAGAAGCTCTGACAAAAATGGTGCACACTTTTCTAGGACATCATAAGGTCACTGGATTAAATCATATGTTATTTGCATTTGGACATTTAAATGCTATAAAATATTTTAAATGTCCAAATAATCATAAACTGAAATGTTTACTGTTGGTTATATTCCAAACAGTTGCTACAGTCAGTTGCATGATTTTTGAAAGTGCCTAGCTATTTTTAATAAAGCCCTAAAGTCTTCAGAATAATAGAAACCAAAAAATAAAAGAGAGAGAGAGAAGAACTACCTGGCCCACCTACCTGTAGCCGGCCCAGCTCGCTGGCCCAGCCCACCTGGCGCCTCCTGTCGTCTTCCTCCCCGAGCCAGTAGGCAGAGCGTGTGGCTGCCACGCGCGCGCACACGCCGCCACCTCCTGCCTCTCTGCTCGCTTCCCCGACACCCCTGGAGATGCCACGCACCTCCCTGGCACCACGTCCACTTCTCCCTCCGTCCCTATCCTCCTCTGCTCTCTCTCCCTCCCGCGACCGAACACCACCATCGCCGCCGCTCGCCGTTGTCGCCGTAACTGCCGCTGCCACGCCCCCACGAACATGTCCACGGCCTCCGCCTCATCGCCATCGCCCTCTCCGTCAACGCACACGACGCCAAACGCCCCAAGCGACGACCCCGAGCTCGTCCCCGACTGCCGTCGCCGGAGATCCCCCTCGCCGCCCCGCTCAGCTCCGACCTTCTCCACGCCCGCCGTCTGCTTCACTGCATCCGCCGTCAGCCACTGACCATCCTACCCCTCTCTGTTCTCTCTTCCACTCGCCGTAGTTGCCGCACCAAGCACACCCGCACGCGCCGCCGCCTGAGCTCGCCACCGACGTGGCTCCGGCCACGCAACGGCCTCACCACCGTGCCCAACACACTCACCGCACCGCGTAGGCTTCGTAGGAGCTAGCTCTGAGCCTCCACGAGCACCGCAACGGTGAGTTCGAGCTCGCCCGAGCTCCGGCCGCCGCAAAGCTCGTCGCCGGTGCCCAGCAGGCCACCCTAGCTCCAGCCGCCACCACCACTGGATGTGCCCCTCCGCCAGCTCCCCGTAGATGCTCCCCGCGCGCCAAATCGGGCCCTGCAGCGAAATCCCGACTCCCTCCGTCGCGGATTTGGACGCCGGCGGTTAAACGCCGGCAGCTGACGTGGCACCATTAGCTTAGGTGCTAATCATGTTTAGTTAGTACCATGTATCAATGACATGTGGGTCCCTGAGCTTAATTAGGTTAGTCTAAATATCCTGTTTAGGTTAGTGTTAATCTTGCGGACCCCACGTGTCAGCTTTGACTTTGGCCAAGTCAGCGTTGACCGGTCCCACCTGTCATGCACCCAAACCAGCCCTGAGTCACTGACCAATGGGTCCCACTGGTCAGGTTTGACCTGGCCGGCCTAGTTGACCTGCTGACATCAGCCTTGCGCAATGCTGACGCAGTAAAGCATTTTCTGGATTTAAGTTTATTCAGGAAATTCCAGAAAATGCTATAAACTTCAAAAAATCATAGAAATTATTCTGTAACTCCAAATGCAAAGATTTATATATGAAAAATGATTAGAAAAATCCAATCTATCCATCTATACTGGTTCCATGCATGTTTAAACAACTTAACCTTGCTGTTTAGATCAAAACATGATAATGCACTTTATAAGTTCTTAGTTTGAATTTGAATTTGAACCATTGGTCCAAATCAACTCAAACCCTTCTGTTCTTAGACGCATTAGCTCAAATCACAACATATTGACATGTCATGATCATGCATCATATTGTGCATTGCATTGATTGTGTTCTTTCTCTGTTGGCGGTGTTGTTCCCCCTCGGTAGACGTTGTTCAGACGCTGTGATCGATGACACCGATGAAGAACTATACTATCTTCAGAAGTGCCAGGCAAGAAAAACCCCCTTGTTCATTTCGTTACAATCCCACTCTCTCGCTCCTGCTCTCTTTTACTGCATAGTACAACATCGATTTAACTATTACATGTTGCGGTAGCGGAACCCCTTTTCCTCTGCATGACCTGTCATTGCCACAGTAAATAGATGAAACCCACTAGCATGAGTAGGAGTTGTTTGACCCCTGATGTGCCTACTCATTCATGCTTGTTTTTATGCCTGCTAGTGCTTAGAGTTGAGTCGGGTCTGATTCATCGGGAATGAATTGGAATGGTGATGAATATGTCCTACTGTGTGTGAGCTAAGTGTGTGAACACGATTTGGTAAAGGTAGCGGTGAGAGGCCATGTAGGAGTACATGGTGGGTTGTCTCATTGAAACTGTCCTCAGGAACTGAGTTCTGTGTTTGTGATCCATGAACAGCTACTACCACACGTTGCGCCCTGAAATATGACCCCGCTCGACTTATTAACCGCCCCTGTCCTCTGTCCAGGAGTTGCAACTAGTTTCTAGTGTTTGTAGGATATGTGTTGGAGGCCGTGCGTAGCGCTGACCCTAGGGGTGGACTATGATGCGGTAGATACACTGTGGAACGGTGTACCAGGCGCCCGTTTGGTGTCTCTGGAACCCTGCACACATCGTTTGGGGCTGTGAGTGAAACCCCGGCCGGATCTCCTCGCGGATGGAACCCGAATAGGCGATAAACCTGTACTAGAGACTTGTGTGGTTAGTCAGGTCGTGGTCTACAACCACGTCAGCTTTCGCTTGAAGTCTGCCGAGCACATGTCGTGTGCAGACGCTAAGTGGTGGAAACATGTGTGAAGAAGTACACCCCTGTAGGGTTATACCTGATCTATTCGAATAGCCGCGTCTGCGGTAAAGGACCTCTGGGTTACCTATACAGTTCATAGACAAATGAAAGTGGATACTCTAAAATGCGCAACATAAGCATGAGTGCTATGGATGGCGTTCTTGTAGGGAGACGGGAGCGGATCCATAGTGGTGTATTGATATGGTGAATATGTGGACTCGTGTGCGCCACCTCAAACGAGTTACTTGCAGTCGTAGTTCGGGATAGCCACTGAGTCAAAGCTGGCTTGCTGCAGTTAAACTCCACCACCCCCCTTTCTTGATACCGATGCATATGTAGCTAGTTCTGGTGTAAGTCTTGCTGGGTACATTTGTACTCACGTTTGCTTAATTTATGTTTTTGCAGAGAGATTTTAGTCTCACTAGTAGTTCCACATGGACTTCAACGTTTAGCTTGATACCTCAACTATGATCTTGTGCCCTCGGCAGGATCTGGTAGTTAGTCAGGCTTCTCAGCCTTTTTCATTTGTAGATGTCTGTACTCAGACATGTTAAGCTTCCGCACGTGCTTTGACTGAATGCTCTGAATGTTGGGTCATGAGACCCATGTTTATAATATCTCGCTCCTCGGAGCCTAATGAATAAATAGTTTGAGTCGTAGAGTTTTGCTGTGATGCCATGTTGTATTTACACATATCGAGCATATTGTGTGTATTATTGAAATGCTAGGTATGTGTGGGATCCGACAACCTAGTTGTCTATCCTTGGTAGCCTCTCTTATGGGGAAATGTAGTCTGGTGCTTCCACTGAGCCATGGTAGTCTGCTACAGCCCGGTTTACTGGAGTCCTGCTAGCCCAGTTACTACTGCTCCGGAACACCTAGACTGGCCGGCTTGTGTCCCACTTCGTTCCTGTGCCTGTCCCTTCGGGGAAATGTCACGCGGTGACTTCCGGAGTCCTGCTAGCCTGCTACAGCCTGGGTTCCCGAAGTCCTGTTAGCCCAGTTGCTACAGCCCGGATTCACACGCTGATGACAGACACGTTCGAGGCTGGGTCATGTATGCCTGTCCCCATAAGTTAGTGCCACTTTGGGTTCACGACTAGTCACGCCGTGTGACACCCAAAAATTTCATTTGGTTTTTTTAAAATTCTTATTTGTCTTGGGGGAGGTGATTTAAATTTTTCCTTCAAAAGAACCCTCCATTTCAAAATATTTTTTTAAGGCAAGAGTTTTATTTGGATTTACCCAAGACTTGTTTTTGGTCTTGGAGGTTCTTGCTTTTATTTGGACTCAAACCAAATTGCTTTTCACTTGAGAAAAATGTGTTTGGAACATTTCTTGAAAATACTCTATAGCTTTTGGAATAATCCTTTACCACTTTCAACAAATCCCTCTTGCCATGACCTTAGTGCAAACCCACTCTCCTAAACCTTCCCTCATCTTTGGATCATGATTTGCATCAAGTCCAGCAAGTTGAACCTCCCCATATGTTTATTTTTCCATTTTAAATTTTATCAAAACAATTTCTACCTTCTATTCTAGCCCTTGGAGATTTACAAAGGAGCTACCTTTTCTGTTTTGATTTTTGTCCTCAAACCAATTTCCCTTCCTAGTCCTTTGAACCCTCAACCAAGATCCATGAAGATCCACTGGTCTTCAGTTCAAAATTTTCAAACTACACTTGCTGCAAGTTTGGACCAGATTTGCCAAATTTCATGAAATTCATTCAAATCCTTCTCCAAAAATTCTGAGTAAAATCAGGCAGCCTCTGGGAGCTTTGAGTGGTCACCTAACCAAGTCCCAGCCCCAGGAAAAATTTTCTTCATGCCAAATCATTCTGTCGAACACCTGCAGAGCATTGTCAATGTCAAGTTCAGAGATTAAGAGAACAGTTCAGTGATCTACTGTCGTTTTCTTCAGAACTTGTTGTCGATCTCGACAGTGCCCCGATGTCGCCTTGCTCCCCGTCCCCTCCCCCTTGTCCCTGCACCGCACGAGCGCCTGGAGCCTTGCGAACGTCGGTGACGAGCTGGAGGAGGTGCGCCGCCCCGTGACTGACGCCAGCGGCGGCTTTGCGGCCGCCAGAGAGAGGCGCGGCGCAGACGGCGCCACCCAGCGCCGCCCAAGCCACAGGAGAGTGCCGCGTGGTCTTCCACTCCCCAGTGCGCGCTGCCACCCTCGTCGTGAACCGCTGGGCGCGGAGCGCGCTCTCTGCCGCCGATGTGCCCGTGCGGCCACCCCACCGTGGACCGACGCCATTACGCCAAGACCAACCGGGATTTGCGGGGGAACGACACCAGTAACTTCCACTGATGCTGCCTGGCCACCTAAACCTCCTGCCAATCCACTACATCGCCGCAATTGCTCGCCGGAGATTCTCCGTTCACGGCCACCCCCTCGATCCGCCTATAAATAGAGGCCCCGAGCTTCAACTCGAACCCACACCACCTCTGCACTCCACCTAGACCACACCAAGCCACTGGAAGAGCCCCGAGGAGGTCTCCTTCCTCAACTCCGGCCGCCGCGACCCGCCACGGGATCCAGCTCGATTCGCTCTCGTGCGTGCACCTCTGCCTCCCATCTCTTGCCAGTAGCTCCCCTACGCATCCACTCTTCTGACCCGCGCTTCAATTCGGAGTTTGCAGCACCCACCGGAGTTCTCCACCATCACCCGAGCCGCCGTCCGCCGGAGAAAGTGTCGCCGTCGACGTGGTGCTCTCCGTCGGTCGAGGCCACCACCCACCGACGCGGAAGGACACGCTAAAGCTCTTGGTACACTCCGATCTCCCTGTCTCGCCGTGGTTCGACGCCGGCGACCACCGTAGTCTTCGGGCGCCGGCGAACTCTTTTAAACCTGACATGTGGACCCCCCTGTCAGCCTCTATTCTCTTCTCCCTCGAACCGTTTTCTGTTGGCGCCTTTGGGAAAATACGTTTTCCCTTTTGAGCTGACGCGTTTCTTTCCGAAGTGTTTTCTGTTTTCTCAGTTTGGCCCCTGGAACTTTTCTGTTTCATTACAGATGAGTCCCTAGACAGAAACCTTTATAATTTTTAAATAAAAAGTGAATTTTGAGTGATTCTTTTTCTGACAGTCTTAAAATTTTGTCTAGTTTTTTATGGGATTTATTTGAAAAAAAATTGGAGAAGTTTTTATGCACGCGTTGGTTTTCACGTTAGTGCTTGTTTTCGTTATGCCGTAGGTTCCGGAAGAGGTGACGGAGCCGCGAACTTCGCCGAGCTAGACTCCGACTTCTCCGAACCAGGCAAGCATGTTTGAACCTTTGATATGATGGGTGTGTTGCATGTTTGCGTGAAGGGTTGTGCGTGGCAAGTGGGTATCGGTGAGTATCTCGTTGCTTGTGAGGCAACTACCCGTGTGTTCCAAAGTTGCGATGATCTCTGGTGAGAGATGGCCTAATTATGTGGTGACATGAAGGGCAGCAAGGTGGTACTGTTGTAGCATACCAGCCTTGTGTCATCCGACAAATTCCGACGTTGACGTGGACGGATTCACGTTATCGTTCTTTTCCCTTCCGTGCCACCACATGTTTCTTTTGCCGAGATGCGGTTTAGTAAGTTGGTAACCTCTTTCCGTGTACACACCAAACAGAGGGGCCGGGATGATGGTTCCATGGCCCTGGATTAAAGCCAGTCATCTGGTCAGGGGGCATGGGTGTTTCCGGTTGGGACCGAGAGGGGGCACCCCTTAGAGCGCGCGTATAGAAATTTGATCCCATGCTACGCGAGGTTGTAGCCTCCCCGTCTCAAGGTTTTCTTGAACGTTGCCGAGGGTGATTCCTGGCTTCGGATTGTTGAATGGGTGTGTACTAGTTAGATGTGTTTCTTCCAAAACACCGTAAACGGAACTAGTTCCCGTGACTACTGAAATCCGTTGGCTGTGGTTAAAGTACAAACTCTGCAGAGTCAAATCCTTCCGAGTCATCGTATCCATGGTCCAGTAAAGTGTTCAGCGCATCCATGTCTATGTCATAACCTCGGGGTATATCCTTCTGTTCGGTAAGCAAGCATGAGTAGTGAACTTAGCTGAACGTTATTCCTGTGGATGGACTAACCCGTTGTTTTACCTCATGTCTGATTATTCTCTTGATTTGATTCATAAGTTACTATGTTATGAATATAAGCCCTTTATGTGATGTCGCTCAGACGTCCGACTGTGGCATGTTTGTCTCTTACTTTCAATATAGGCCCTTTATGTGGTGTCGCCCCGACGCCCGACTGCGGCATTATTATTATTCTTGCAGTTTCCTCTCGAGGAGTCATTCAGACCCTCGTTTGGCACCGGTATTATTATTCTTGCAGTTTCCTCTCGAGGAGTCATTCAGACCCTCGTTTGGCACCCAGTATTTATTTTGAGATTTCGGGAGGACTACCGCCCGACTTCTCTGTTATTTTTCCCCATGCATTGTTATCCCTATGTCTGCACGCACTTGTTAATCTGTTCATATGCATCATGTTTACATTTGTTATATCATATGTCCGAACTGTCTTGCGAGTACTTTCATAGTACTCACCTGGCTTGTTGATTTGGCCAGATGTTGACGAAGGCGATCTCCTGGATGAAGAGTTTGATAGCGAGTCCGACGCCTAGAGGAATCCCAGTCAGTCCCGTGCGATCCTGGATATTGGTCACTTGTATCATACACGCTTCCGCCACCCGCAATAAGTCTCCTCGAGCCTCACTCCGACGCTCGAAGAGCTGTAGTTTCCAGGAGTCATATCACCCACTTCGCAGTGATATTTCCACCATCATTGTTATCGTGAGTTAGTAGTTATGCCACCCTATCCGCCGTTATGTTTATCGGCGTTCTTGTAATAAATCGTTGAGCAGTCTCCGCTCAACCTTGTATTATATTCAGTACTCATGGTATTTTTCTTCTGTGACCAAGATATTGTCTACCAGTGAGAAGGAATTCTTCTTTACTGGTCCGTAAAAGGGATTGGTCTCTCAATAAATATTTTATTGAAAACCGGTCGTGACAAGCTTGGTATCAGAGCCAGGCTAACTGTAGGAAGCCACTAGGTGCGATCGCTAATCAGTGATTAGCGTATTTTATGCTTTTTCAGCATTTTGCAATTGTAGCTACTTTCTGTTGGTCATCATAAATTTATGACATGCTACTCAGAGTTTTTGCCTACTTTTGTAGATGGCTGGCAACAACTGCGAGACTCGGGTGTTCACGAACGTGCCCGAGGGGTTTGTCAAACTCCTCGTCTCCATCACCAAGCTTGCGATCAGGCCAGCGAGTCGTCTGGAGTTCACTCTTTATCAGCACAAGCTCAGCGACGACGTGTCTATATACCAGGCCGTGGTGCAATTCAAGGGAGGACGTTCTGCGTCTCGCCATTTCCGTTTTGTGGGAAGGGCCATGCCTACGGAGAGGCATGCCATGCAGATGGCGGCCCGTGAGGCAATAGCTCGCCTTCGGGACATCCTTCCTATGATGAAGACTCGTCGCTACCGCTACCTCCCTTGCCATGTGCCATACACTTGCCACTATGCGTTCGGGGAGAGCGAGATGAAGCCATCGAGATGGTCGTAGAGTACCTCAAGGCTCTGGAGGAATCCTTCGACAACCTCGTGGATGACCTTGTGGCTGCCCGCATGGACTTAGTCCGGGGCGGTCCTGCCTGCAGGAAGGAGCTTCTCCACACGGCACCGCCTCTGACATTCGTCTCATCCTCAGCATCTTATGCACCGGCCATCTTGGCCACTGCTCGCCGTCTGCCTACCACTGAGGAGTTCGACCGAGTCATCGCTCCTACTCCAGTCAGAGCTGCACCGCCTGCCACACACGCGCTGCCACCTGTCGCTCCCGCACCATCACCGCAGCGCAGTGCTACGCGCCAGGAGCCTGCTAGAGAGGAGGTGGAGGTTGATTCTCTTG
Source organism: Triticum aestivum (assembly GCF_018294505.1). Classification (NCBI taxonomy): domain Eukaryota; kingdom Viridiplantae; phylum Streptophyta; class Magnoliopsida; order Poales; family Poaceae; genus Triticum; species Triticum aestivum. The sequence goes on along the minus strand of NC_057811.1, from coordinate 189,292,543 downwards.
CACCGCTAAGTCTTGCCCTCGGCAAGGGAAAGGACATCGTCACCATCTCCGACTGAGAGCACCGAGTAGCCGCGCGTTATGTCTGCTTGTATGATGTGTTTTATCTGTACGCTAGTTTGTATTAGTATGTTCGCTGTTTTTCGGAGTAGTATGCTAGTCTTAATAACATGTGAGGATTGTGTACGCACATCCTGAGTGCTGTATCATGTGTTTGCTTTTCGCGTGTAAAATTTGTGTTTAAGCAGTCATTTCTCCGAGCAAAACCGTTTATACTTTCTTGAAAAATTTTGAGGTCTTTTAAATGTTTGTCTTCGCAAGATTTTTCCGGGTGCCACACAGTTCTTCTCATGAGTTTTTGCTAAATAATACCCCAGAGTGGAAAATGTCTCGTCCATGGACTCGTTCCATGCCCAATCAGCCAAAAGAAGTTTATGGAACACAAACTAGCAACAACTTCACTCAGGGACAGTCCAGTCAACAAGACAGCGAAGCAGCCTTGTCTCAAGTATGCCGTCTCTTCGAACAAAGCCAGCAACAGCACCAGGAGATGATGAATCACGTCATCAATATGGGGAACCACCGTGAACCCTATCAACCGCATTCCAAGTTAGCTGAGTTACAGAAGACTCGCCCTTCAACTTTCGCTCACACTGATAGGCCGCTGGAAGCCGATGACTGGCTTCGTGTTATCGAGAGGAAGCTGATTATTGCCCAGTGCTCAGATCATGAGAAGGTGCTTTATGCACCACACTACCTTACTGGAGCAGCTGCAGCATGGTGGGAAAACTTCCTACACATGCATCCCAGTGAACACAACATCACCTGGGAAGAGTTCAAGGAAGGCTTCCGTGGGGCACACATCCCCAAGAGCATCATAAAAATCAAGAAGAGAGAATTTGATGACCTGAAGCAGAGAGGCATGTCAGTGACAGAATACAATGGTCAGTTTACCCAGCTATCTCGTTATGCCCACGATGAGCACATGACAGAGAGCAAGAAGATGGAAAAATTCCTGGACGGCCTGGCACCGGCACTAAAATGCCAACTGGTTGTACACACTTTCCCGGATTTCAAAACTCTGGTTGACAAGGCCATTACCTTGGAGAATGAGCGCCCCAGCCTGGAAGATATCCGTAAGCGAAAGAGGGACAAGACGACTCTTGCTCGCAACAACCGAAGCAAAACTGAGGTTCCAAGGACAGGAGCAAGGAAATCCACGACTACTGATTTAAGGCCCGTCAGGCAGTTTCCTGCCAGGGACAAGGAGTTCACGTACCATCCAGGGGTCACCTGCTATGCTTGCGGTGAAGAAGGGCACTATGCTAAACAATGCCCAAAGCCGAGGAACGCGGCCCCCAAGCCAAACAATGGTGGGAACAATCCAGCCCCCAAGCGCAACAATTTCAACCCCAGCAACAACCAGAGGAAGGGTCACCTGAACCATGTGACCAGGGAAGAATCTCAGAATGCCCCAGACATCGTGCTCGGTACGTTCCCTGTAAACACAGTACCTGCCACGGTTTTGTTTGATTCCGAAGCTTCCCATTCGTTCGTTTCGAAGAGTTTTGTTTTGCAACATGGTTTTCTGATACTTCCCTTGGAAAAATCTATGATCATCAAGTCCCCCGGAAATAAGAAAATTGCTCAGGGTTACTGCCAAGGAGTAATCATTGAGTTCGAAGGACTACAGTTCCAAGCAAATCTCATCGTGTTGGAGAATAAAGGACTGGATGTCATTTTAGGGATGGACTGGTTAACCACCAACAAAGGATTCATTGACTGTTTCAATCGGACCGTGATTCTCACTCACCATCACGGCAAGACAATAAAGTCACAGCTCAAGAAAGACCACGGTCACGGCAACCAAAGCTGAACAAAGTGGACATGTCAGAACTGAGAAAAGTTCCAGTGGTATGCGAATTTCCTGACGTATTTCCTGAAGAACTACCAGGCATGCCACCAGACCGAGAGATAGAGTTCAGCATTGAACTAGCACCTGGCACCGCTCCCATCTATAAGAAACCTTATAGAATGGCACCCTCAGAATTGGTGGAGTTGAAGAAGCAGATAAAGGAATTATTGGACAAAGGATTTATTCGAGCCAGCTCCTCACCATGGGGTTCGCCCGTTTTATTCGCCAAGAAAAAGGATGGGACACTGAGACTGTGTATAGACTATCGAGCCCTCAATATGGTCACCATCAAAAACAAATATCCGATGCCACGGATAAATGATTTGTTCGACCAGCTCGCACAAGCCAAGGTGTTCTCAAAAATTGATTTGAGATCGGGATATCACCAATTGAAAGTATGGACAGAAGATATCCCCAAGACAGCATTCACTTCTAGATATGTGTTATATGAGTTCACAGTGATGCCTTTTGGTCTAACGAACGCCCCCGCATATTTCGTCCACCTCATGAACAAAGTGTTCATGAAATTCATGGACAAATTTGTTGTGGTGTTCATCGACGATATTCTGGTATACTCGAGGACCCTAGAAGAGCATGCTGAACATCTCAGAATTGTTTTGGGAGAATTAAGGAAACATCAGTTGTACGCCAAATTTAGCAAATGTGAATTTTGGCTAAGGCAAGTTGGTTTCCTAGGCCATATATTGAACCAAGAAGGCGTGGTCGTAGACCCAGAAAAAGTCAAAGCCATACTTGACTGGAAGTCACCCGCCAACGTTACAGATGTACGGAGTTTCCTGGGAATGGCCAGATATTACAGAAGATTTATTGAAGGATTCTCCACTGTGGCAAAACCAATAACACAGTTGCTCAAGAAAGACAAGAAATTTGTATGGACGGAAGCATGCGAGAAAAGCTTCCAAGAACTCAAGAAGAAACTAACAACCGCACCGGTCCTAACCGTGCCAGACATATACAAGAGTTTTGAAGTATATTGTGACGCGTCCCGAAAAGGCCTCGGATGTGTACTAATGCAAGATGGCAAGGTTGTCGCGTATGCCTCCCGGCAGCTGCGAAAACATGAGGAAAATTACCCAACACATGACTTGGAGCTAGCAGGAGTCATACATGCACTCAAGGAGTGGAGGCACTTTCTGTTGGGAAATCACTGTGAAATATATACGGACCATAAGAGCCTTAAATATATTTTCACACAACCAGAGCTAAATTACGCCAACGACGCTGGTTGGAATTGGTCAAGGACTATGATGTCGGTATTCACTACCATCCAAGGAAAGCAAATATAGTGGCTGATGCCCTTAGTCGAAACCCCAGCCCGGACAATGACGATCCGCAAAACTTGAGGCCTGAGTTTCAGCAAGAGTTCGCCAGGCTCAACATGGTGTTAGTCACTGAAGGCACCACATCAAATCTGGAGATACAACCGACCCTAGTGGAACAGATTAAGAAGGCTCAACAGGGACATCCCAGCATCAAACGTATAAAGAAGAAAAAGAACCTTGGTAAGGCTTCAGAGTTCGTCACAGAGAGTGAAGGAATATTATGGTACGGAGACAGACTTTGCGTACCTAACATTGAGAAACTCAAGCGACAAATCTTAACCGAAAGCCACACCGCTCCATACTCGATCCACCCTGGAGGAACCAAGATGTACAAGGACATTCAGGAAAGATTTTGGTGGCATGGTATGAAAAGAGATATAGCCACATTTATTGCTTGTTGCGATTCATGTCAGCGCATCAAGGCCGAGCATCAAAAGCCAGCAGGGCTACTCCAACCAAACAGGATACCAGAGTGGAAGTGGGATGAAATAGGAATGGACTTCATTGTCGGATTACCCCGATCTCAACACGGAAATGATGCCATATGGGTCATCATAGATAGGCTGACCAAGGTAGCCCATTTCATTCCCGTGAAGACGACCTACTCCACTCAAAGGCTAGCCAAGCTTTATCTCTCTCGTATAGTCTGTCTGCATGGAGTCCCAAAGACTATAATATCCGACCGAGGCACTCAATTCGTCTCAAAATTTTGGGACCACCTGCAACAAGCTCTGGGCACGCAACTAGCTTTCAGTACAGCGTACCACCCTCAGACTGATGGACAAACGGAACGTGTGAACCAAATCCTAGAGGATATGCTGAGAGCCTGTGTGCTCACCTATGGGTCCAGTTGGGAAGAGAGTTTGCCGTATGCCGAGTTTGCTTACAACAACAGTTACCAAGCCAGCTTGCAAATGGCACCCTTTGAAGCGTTGTACGGGCGGAGGTGTCGTACCCCACTGAATTGGTCAGAAACAGGTGACAGCCGTATCTTCGGCCCAGACATGCTTAAAGAGGCCGAGGAGAAAGTTAAACAGATCAGGGACAGACTCAAGACAGCGCAGAGCCGACAAAAGAGCTACTACGATCAAAAACATCGTGAGGTCAGCTTTGAACCCGGTGATTCCGTATACCTACGAGTGTCTCCTATGAGGGGCCTGCAACGGTTCAAAATTAAGGGGAAGCTAGCCCCGAGATTTATCAGACCATTTCGTGTAGAGGCACGAAGAGGCACAGTGGCCTACAAACTAGACTTACCCAAGGAGCTGTCGGACGTCCATGACGTATTCCACGTCTCACAATTGAGAAAATGTGTAAGTAACCCGGAGAAGCATGTACCCCATGAGAGCATCGAGGTACAACTAGACCTCACCTACAGAGAAAGGCCAATAAAGATATTGGAGGAATCTGAACGGAGGACCCGACAGAAAACAACTAAATTTTTCAAAGTTCAGTGGAGCAACCACACTGAGTACGAAGCGACAAGGGAAAGGGAAGATTTTCTCCAGGCAGAATATCCATATTTATTCGAGGATCAGATGAAATCTCGAGGACGAGATTTTTCCTAAGGGGGTAGGTGTTGTGACACCCAAAAATTTCATTTGGTTTTTTTAAAATTCTTATTTGTCTTGGGGGAGGTGATTTAAATTTTTCCTTCAAAAGAACCCTCCCTTTCAAAATATTTTTTTATGGCAAGAGTTTTATTTGGATTTACCCAAGACTTGTTTTTGGTCTTGGAGTTTCTTGCTTTTATTTGGACTCAAACCAAAATGCTTTTCACTTGAGAAAAATGTCTTTGGAAGATTTCTTGAAAATACTCTATAGCTTTTGGAATAATCCTTTACCACTTTCAACAAATCCCTCTTGCCATGACCTTAGTGCAAACCCACTCTCCTAAACCTTCCCTCATCTTTGGATCATGATTTGCATCAAGTCCAGCAAGTTGAACCTCCCCATATGTTTATTTTTCCATTTTAAATTTTATCAAAACAATTTCTACCTTCTATTCTAGCCCTTGGAGATTTACAAAGGAGCTACCTTTTCTGTTTTGATTTTTGTCCTCAAACCAATTTCCCTTCCTAGTCCTTTGAACCCTCAACCAAGATCCATGAAGATCCACTGGTCTTCAGTTCGAAATTTTCAAACTACACTTGCTGCAAGTTTGGACCAGATTTGCCAAATTTGATGAAGTTTATTCAAATCCTTCTCCGAAAATTCCGAGTAAAATCAGGCAGCCTCTGCGAGCTTTGAGTGGTCACCTCACCAAGTCCCAGCCCCAGGAAAAATTTTCTTCATGCCAAATCATTCTGTCGAACACCTGCAGAGCATTGTCAATGTCAAGTTCAGAGATTCAGAGAACAGTTCAGTGATCTACTGTCGTTTTCTTCAGAACTTGTTGTCGATCTCGACAGTGCCCCGATGTCGCCCTGCTCCCCGTCCCCTCCCCCTTGTCCCTGCACCGCACGAGCGCCTGGAGCCTTGCGGACGTCGGTGACGAGCTGGAGGAGGTGCGCCGCCCCGTGACCGACGCCAGCGGCGGCTTTGCGGCCGCCAGAGAGAGGCGCAGCGCAGACGGCGCCACCCAGCGCCGCCCAAGCCACCGGAGAGCGCCGCGTGGTCTTCCACTCCCCAGTGCGCGCTGCCACCCTCGTCGTGAACCGCTGGGCGCGGAGCGCGCTCTCTGCCGCCGATGTGCCCGTGCGGCCACCCCACCGTGGACCGACGCCATTACGCCAAGACCAACCGGGATTTGCGGGGGAACGAGACCAGTAACTTCCACTGATGCTTCCTGGCCACCTAAACCTCCTGCCAATCCACTACATCGCCGTAATTGCTCGCCGGAGATTCTCCGTTCACGGCCACCCCCTCGATCCGCCTATAAATAGAGGCCCCGAGCTTCAACTCGAACCCACACCACCTCTCCACTCCACCTAGACCACACCAAGCCACTGGAAGAGCCCCGAGGAGGTCTCCTTCCTCAACTCCGGCCGCCGTGACCCGCAACGGGATCCAGCTCGATTCGCTCTCGTGCGTGCACCTCTGCCTCCCATCTCTTGCCAGTAGCTCCCCTACGCGTCCACTCTTCTGACCCGCGCTTCAGTTCGGAGTTTGCAGCACCCACCGGAGTTCTCCACCATCACCCGAGCCGCCGTCCGCCGGAGAAAGTGTCGCCGTCGACGTGGTGCTCTCCGTCGGTCGAGGCCACCACCCATCGACGCGGAAGGACACGCTGAAGCTCTTGGTACACTCCGATCTCCCTGTCTCGCCGTGGTTCGACGCGGCGACCACCGCAGTCTTCGGGCGCCGCCGAACTCTTTTAAACCTGACATGTGGACCCCCCTGTCAGCCTCTATTCTCTTCTCCCTCGAACCGTTTTCTGTTGGCGCCTTCGGGCAAATACTTTTCCCTTTTGAGCTGACGCATTTCTTTCCGAAGCGTTTTCTGTTTTCTCAGTTTGGCCCCTGGAACTTTTCTGTTTCATTACAGATGAGTCCCTGGACAGAAACCTTTATAACTTTTAAATAAAAAGCGATTTTTGAGTGATTCTTTTTCTGACAGTCTTATACTTTTGTCTAGTTTTTTATGGGATTTATTTGAAAAAAAATTTGGAGAAGGTTTTATGCACGCGTTGGTTTTCACGTTAGTGCCCGTTTTCGTTATGCCGTAGGTTCCGGAAGAGGTGACGGAGCCGCGAACTTCGCCGAGCTAGACTCCGACTTCTCCGAACCAGGCAAGCATGTTTGAACCTTTGATATGATGGGTGTTTTGCATGTTTGCGTGAAGGGTTGTGCGTGGCAAGTGGGTATCGGTGAGTATCTCGTTGCTTGTGAGGCAACTACCCGTGTGTTCCAAAGTTGCGATGATCTCTGGTGAGAGATGGCCTAATCATGTGGTGACATGAAGGGCAGCAAGGTGGTACTGTTGTAGCATACCAGCCTTGTGTCATCCGACAAATTCCGACGTTGACGTGGACGGATTCACGTTATCGTTCTTTTCCCTTCCGTGCTACCACATGTTTCTTTTGCCGAGATGCGGTTTAGTAAGTTGGTAACCTCTTTGCGTGTACACACCAAACAGAGGGGCCGGGATGATGGTTCCATGGCCCTGGATTAAAGCCAGTCATCCGGTCAGGGGGCATGGGTGTTTCCGGTTGGGACCGAGAGGGGGGCACCCCTTAGAGCGCGCATATTGAAATTTGATCCCATGCTACGCGAGGTTGTAGCCTCCCCGTCTCAAGGTTTTTCTTGAACGTTGCCGAGGGTGATTCCTGGCTTCGGATTGTTGAATGGGTGTGTACTGGTTAGATGTGTTTCTTCCAAAACACCATAAACGGAACTAGTCCCCGTGACTACTGAAATCCGTTGGCTGTGGTTAAAGTACAAACTCTGCAGAGTCAAATCCATCCGAGTCATCGTATCCATGGTCCAGTAAAGTGTTCAGCATATCCATGTCTATGTCGTAACCTCGCGGTATATCCTTCTGTTCGGTAAGCAAGCATGAGTAGTGAACTTAGCTGAACGTTATTCCTGTGGATGGACTAACCCGTTGTTTTACCTCATGTCTGATTATTCTCTTGATTTGATTCATAAGTTACTATGTTATGAATATAAGCCCTTTATGTGATGTCGCTCAGACGTCCGATTGCGGCATGTTTGTCTCTTACTTTCAATATAGGCCCTTTATGTGGTGTCGCCCCGACGCCCGACTGCGGCATTATTATTATTCTTGCAGTTTCGTCTCGAGGAGTCATTCAGACCCTCGTTTGGCACCGGTATTATTATTCTTGCAGTTTCCTCTCGAGGAGTCATTCAGACCCTCGTTTGGCGCCGGTATTATTATCCTTGCAGTTTCCTCTCGAGGAGTCATTCAGACCCTCGTTTGGCACCCAGTATTTATTTTGAGATTTCGGGAGGACTACCGCCCGACTTCTCTGTTATTTTTCCCCATGCATTGTTATCCCTATGTCTGCACGCACTTGTTAATCTGTTCATATGCATCATGTTTACATTGTTATATCATATGTCCGAACTATCTTGCGAGTACTTTCATAGTACTCACCTGGCTTGTTGATTTGGCCAGATGTTGACGAAGGCGATCTCCTGGATGAAGAGTTTGATAGCGAGTCCGACGCCTAGAGGAATCCCAGTCAGTCCCGTGCGATCCTAGATATTGGTCACTTGTATCATACACGCTTCCGCCACCCGCAATAAGTCTCCTCGAGCCTCACTCCGACGCTCGAAGAGCTGTAGTTTCCAGGAGTCATATCACCCACTTCGCAGTGATATTTCCACCATCATTGTTATCGTGAGTTAGTAGTTATGCCACCCTATCCGCCGTTATGTTTATCGGCGTTCTTGTAATAAATCGTTGAGCAGTCTCCGCTCAACCTTGTATTATATTCAGTACTCATGGTATTTTTCTTCTGTGACCAAGATATTGTCTACCAGTGAGAAGGAATTCTTCTTTACTGGTTCGTAAAAGGGATTGGTCTCTCAATAAATATTTTATTGAAAACCGGTCGTGACAAGCTTGGTATCAGAGCCAGGCTGACTGTAGGAAGCCACTAGGTGCGATCGCTAATCAGTGATTAGCGTCTTTTATGCTTTTTCAGCATTTTGCAATTGTAGCTACTTTCTGTTGGTCATCATAAATTTATGACATGCTACTCAGAGTTTTTGCCTACTTTTGTAGATGGCTGGCAACAACTACGAGACTCGGGTGTTCACGAACGTGCCCGAGGGGTTTGTCAAACTCCTCGTCTCCATCACCAAGCTTGCGATCAGGCCAGCGAGTCGTCCGGAGTTCACTCTTTATCAGCACAAGCTCAGCGACGACGTGTCTATGCACCAGGCCGTGGTGCAATTCAAGGGAGGACGTTCTGCGTCTCGCCATTCCTGTTTTGTGGGAAGGGCCATGCCTACGGAGAGGCATGCCATGCAGATGGCGGCCCGTGAGGCAATAGCTCGCCTTCGGGACATCCTTCCTATGATGAAGACTCGTCGCTACCGCTACCTCCCTTGCCATGTGCCATACACTTGCCACTATGCGTTCGGGGAGAGCGAGATGAAGCCATCGAGATGGTCGTAGAGTACCTCAAGGCTCTGGAGGAATCCTTCGACAACCTCGTGGATGACCTTGTGGCTGCCCGCATGGACTTAGTCCGGGGCGGTCCTGCCTGCAGGAAGGAGCTTCTCCACACGGCACCGCCTCTGACATTCGTCTCATCCTCAGCATCTTATGCACCGGCCATCTTGGCCACTGCTCGCCGTCTGCCTACCACTGAGGAGTTCGACCGAGTCATCGCTCCTACTCCAGTCAGAGCTGCACCGCCTGCCACACACGCGCTGCCACCTGTCGCTCCCGCACCATCACCGCAGCGCAGTGCTACGCGCCAGGAGCCTGCTAGAGAGGAGGTGGAGGTTGATTCTCTTGCACCGCTAAGTCTTGCCCTCGGCAAGGGAAAGGACATCGTCACCATCTCCGACTGAGAGCACCGAGTAGCCGCGCGTTATGTCTGCTTGTATGATGTGTTTTATCTGTACGCTAGTTTGTATTAGTATGTTCGCTGTTTTCCGGAGTAGTATGCTAGTCTTAATAACATGTGAGGATTGTGTACGCACATCCTGAGTGCTGTATCATGTGTTTGCTTTTCGCGTGTAAAATTTGTGTTTAAGCAGTCATTTCTCCGAGCAAAACCGTTTATACTTTCTTGAAAAAATTTGAGGTCTTTTAAATGTTTGTCTTCGCAAGATTTTTCCGGGTGCCGCACAGTTCTTCTCATGAGTTTTTGCTAAATAATACCCCAGAGTGGAAAATGTCTCATCCGTGGACTCGTTCCATGCCCAATCAGCCAGAAGAAGTTTATGGAACACAAACTAGCAACAACTTCACTCAGGAACAGTTCCTACTACTTCCGTATCTCGAAACTAGGCTTTCTCTTCTTTCCTACGGGGTTAAGAAACTAGGCTTTCTCTTCTTTCTATCAGGATCACGTGTTACTAATCCGTAGACTTATAGGAATGATGGATTCAAGTCTCAGTTCAGTTCCTACTACTTCCGTATGTTGACAGTTGGTCTCGGAACCTTGATATTGTGATGATCGAGTGGTTACGCCACCATTTTGCAGGATGTTTCAAATCTTTTGAGAATTTACAGCCGTTATGATGTCCGAGTCATCCCAGGTTTCTAACTAGTCTGATGCATTTGCAAATCCCTTCTTTCCGTTGCCGATGTTTCTTTGGGCCAGTTTAACCACACTAATCGGTGAGTTGAGGTACTCTGTTGCCTCGACATATATGTTGGAGCAATTATTATGACCCTAGGTGTCTTAGAGGATCACCTAGTAATCTAGCCACGTTTTGTGTTTCCAGTGTGATGATTCTCGCCGCCATTCTCGAAAGCATCCCGTGATGCTATTTAGTTAGTAGGCCTTCTATTTCTGGGTTCTTGAACCCGAGATTCACTCTACTTACTTCATGTTGATAGTGTTTGCTAGTTCCTTTAGGATATTAGTAACCTTTGCGATAGTCCTTGAGGTCCGTGGTATTTCCCTCTTCCAAATACCATGAACTATTTATGGCAAAAGTTCCTCGTTGAACCGAAAGATCACAACTAGAGTGCTCTTGATGAGTTCCCGATTCTATGTTGTGACTCTGCCAGTCCTACCTTTCTGCATGGGTTATCCGGAAGAAACGTGTTGAATTTGTTCAACGTGCTAACCGATGCATCTACAACTTAAAGAAATCATATGTTCCTTTGAGTTATTCTCTTTAGTTGTATTATGACCTGTGTCTATCATAAGATAGTAAAGAGCATGTCTTGCATTCATGTTAATCAATGCCTATTATTCTTGTGGTCCGTCAAGCCGTTCTATTTTAGAATGATTAGCAGAAACAAACTCCAGTACCTCATCCATATCTTGGACCGGTCCAAGTAGTTGTATTCCGCAGATCAAAATGCCAACCCAGCTTTTGTTCTATTCTACCTCGGAGTATTACCCCCTTTATGTCAGGATTGCCATGAAAGTTGCAGCATCTCTCATGAATTCTTGACGCAGTGATACTTCTTGCCATCATTTTTCATTCCTTGGTCCCGTGTTGTCGCAACCAGAATGCCGACAAGTGAGCCATGATGTGTGAAATCAATACTCCTAGCAACCGTGTTGCTTGGTAGTTAATGAACAATAATTTCATTCTTAGTGTGTTGGTTACTGAATCACCATCCTGAGATTGATTGTGCTACCTAGTCCGTTCTTCCTGGTGCACTTTTCGATCAATGAGTTAGGACTGTATCCATCCCTTGCTCTTCTGATCATGTCGTCTTGCCTTGAAAAGCAAGATTGTTCTCGAGCTTAATAACATATCGGAGGTTCGTGATTTTCTGAATATCTTCTCGGAAGTATTACCAGGTTTTCACCTGACCGCTATGTTGGGTTCGTGATCAAGTTTGGTTTTTCATAAACCACCCTTTCTCCAAGGATCTGTGTTGGATACCCCTGGGCTAGTTGGTTAAGCTAAACAACAACTTGTAGAGTTGGAAGATAAAAGCTTGTCTGACTTAGTTCATTTCAAGGGATATCTTGGGTGTATATGTTGTAGAAAGATAATATCCTCATCAGTTATTCCCCGTGATCAATTGTTGGAGCTATTGTCCTATCCAGTCTTTGATTTGAGTATGGGTTATCATCAAATCAAATCAGAACCAATGATGTTCGTAATGTTGTCTTACTCATGGTTGTTTCCTCGAGCATACAACATTATATGTTTTGGGTCTGACCAATACTAACACATTATTCACATAATGATGGAATTCCAGTGATATGGAAATTCTGATGAGTTGCTGTTGAGCCCATCACCAGCATCTTGTCTCCTACATGATTCATGTGGAACGTTGAGCTAGTGTTGGAAACTTTCTAAGAATTGCCTTCGTGTTCCGCTCATGAGGTATATGTTTGGGTGAAAGGAGTGATTTTCTCCAAGTTCACATGCATTAGATGTAAGTTGCCGCCACGAATTTGAGAAAGGTTTGTTTTGTTTCCTATGGTACCATCCCAAGTCAGTTATGCATGTGCGAATGTATTCTATGGTTTGGTAGATTAATTACCTCCACTCCATATGGATTCCCTAGCGCACCAAGCCACTGATTGAATTGTTTAAGGAGAAGAAGCTCCTTTTTAAGAGCTAACCCGGGCTTATAAAAGGACTTCGATATCCTCATTGATGGTTCCCCACCTTAACTCGATAGTGTTTTATTATAAGACTTCTACGTGGTCATGCTTGTCTGGGACAGCGTGTTCCCATGTGTGTAGCAGAACCAGCTCATGTTTTGGAGCTTACTATCATAGTTCATTTCCCTAGAATCTCGCAACGTCATCTCGTCGATTTTTGTTGCAAACTTTCTTTTAGACATGCTGAGTCTGAAGTATCCTATCACCAATCGGATCTGAATCTCAGGCAGATATGATGGTTGGAACATTCCCAATAGTTGCATTTTGTTCCCAGCTTGCACTGCCATTGTGCCAATTCCCCATAGGCTGCCCTTCTCGGCAGTTGCTGTCAAATATCATCTTCAAAAGTGGACATACCATGGGTCCCATCCATTTCCGATGATAAGCAAAATCATCCATTGCGTTGTCTTCAACAAGGTAGTCCACATCATCCATTCTAGTCCGAGTATGTCATTATTTTGAACTCCTTCAAACGATCGTTTGTGAATTTCCTTAGGCTGGTATAGAGAGTTCAAATGATCTCTGTATCAAAAGTAATTCTTTTTGCCGCTTATGGGAATAATTTTACGAGTCACCTCTCCCAAGGTGCCCCATTATGGGATCATGGTAATTGTTTCCTCGCTACTTTGAAACCCTCGTCAAATTGTTTCTTCCGTCCCTCCTGATGCATGTTTTGCCTCTCAGCTCCAGAGATGTTTCTACGTCTCATTCCGTGAGTTGATCTTGTGATCATTAAGATGATCCTAAGTTGCTCAAACCTCAAGAAGATCGATTCTTCTAAAATTCTCCCTTTCTTCTCGTTGTCATGTTGGATGTAGTTCTCAAAGCAAGACATCGAGATCAAGGTGATGCAATGAATCAACATCCTCGAGAAAGACATCTGGATCGTGAAGATTGTGTTAGCTTGTGTCCCTTTGTCTTCTTACCTCATGACTTGAATCTCGGGACGAGATTCTTGTTTAGTAGGGGTGAGTTTTCACATCCCTAGATCTGGTTTGCACTAGGCTAGCCCTTCATGTGTGCATCATGTTTAAATTTCTCAGAAACTTGAAATGGGGATGGCAGAAACCCCCAGCACCACTTAAACCAACTAGGGTTTACTAAAATCCTTTTCAATGAACCTAAAATGCCTTCCTAAAATGTTCGTCATCTTTCCTTGGTCTAGAACCTCTGACAAAAATGGTGCACACTTTTCTAGGACATCATAAGGTCACTGGATTAAATCATATGTTATTTGCATTTGGATATTTAAATGCTATAAAATATTTTAAATGTCCAAATAATCATACACTGAAATGTTTACTGTTGGTTATATTCCAAACAGTAGCTACAGTCAGTTGCATGATTTTTGAAAGTGCCTAGCTATTTTTAATAAAGCCCTAAAGTTTACAGAATAATAGAAAACGAGAAATAAAAGAGAGAGACAGAAGAACTACCTAGCCCACCTACCTGTAGCCGGCCCAGCTCGCTGGCCCAGCCCACCTGGCGCCTCCTGTCATCTTCCTCCCTGAGCCAGTAGGCAGAGCGTGTGGCTGCCACGCGCGTGCACACGCCGCCACCCCCTGCCTCTCTGCACGCTTCCCCGACCCCCTGGAGATGCCACGCACCTCCCTGGCGCCACGTCCACTTCTCCCTCCGTCCCTATCCTCCTCTGCTCTCTCTCCCTCCCGCGACCGAACACCACCATTGCCGCCGCTCGCCTTTGCCGCGGTAACTGCCGCTGCCCCGCCCCTACCAACATGTCCACGGCCTCCGCCTCATCGCCATCGCCCTCTCCGTCAACGCACACGACGCCAAACGTCCCCAAGTGACAACCCCGAGCTCGTCCCCGACTACAGCCGCTGGAGATCCCCCTCGCTGCCTCGCTCAGCTCCGACCTTCTCCAAGCCCGCCGTCTGCTTCACTACATCCGCCGTGAGCCACTGACCATCCTACCCCTCTCCGTTCTTTCTTCCACTCGACGTAGTGGCCGCACCAAGCACAACCGCACTCGCTGCCGCCTGAGCTCGCCGCCGACGTGGCTCCGGCCACGCAACGGCCTCACCACCGTGCCCAACACACTCACCGCACCGCGTAGGCTTCGTAGGAGCTAGCTCCGAGCCTCCACGAGCACCGCAACGGCGAGTTCGAGCTCGCTCGAGCTCCGGCCGCCGCAAAGCTCATCGCCGGTGCCCCAGCAGGCCACCCCAGCTCCAGCCGCCACCACCACTGGATGCGCCCCTCCGCCAGCTCCCCATAGATGCTCCCCGCGTGCCAAATCGGGCCCTGCAGCGAAATCCCGACTCCATCCGTCGCGGATTTGGTCCCCAGCGGTTAAACGCCGGTAGCTGATGTGGCAGCATTAGCTTAGGTGTTAATCATGTTTAGTTAGTACAATGTATCAATGACATGTGGGTCCCTAAGCTTAATTAGGTTAGTCTAAATATCCTGTTTAGGTTAGTGCTAATCTTGCGGACCCCACGTGTCAGCTTTGACTTTGGCCAAGTCAGCGTTGACCGGTCCCACCTGTCATGCACCCAAACCAGCCCTGAGTCACTGACCAATGGGTCCCACTGGTCAGGTTTGACCTGGCTGGCCTAGTTGACCTGCTGACATCAGCCTTGTGCAATGCTGACGCAGTAAAGCATTTTCTGGATTTAAGTTTATTCAGGAAATTCTAGAAAATACTATAAACTTCAAAAAATCATAGAAATTATTCTGAACTCCAAATGCAAAGATTTATATATGAAAAATGATCAGAAAAATCAAATCTATCCATCTGTACTGGTTTCATGCATGTCTACACAACTTAACCTTGCTGTTTAGATCAAAACATGATAATGCACTTTATAAGTTCTTAGTTTGAATTTGAATTTGAACCTTTAGTTCAAATCAACTCAAACCCTTCTGTTCTTAGCTGCATTAGCTCAAATCACAGCATACTGACATGTCAGGATCATGCATCATATTATGCATTGCATTGATTGTGTTCTTTCTCTGTTGCCGGTGTTGTTCCCCCTCGGTAGACTTTGTTCCGATGCTGTGATCGATGACACCGATGAGGAACTATACTATCTTCAGAAGTGCCAGGCAAGCAAAAACCCCTTGTTCATTCTGTTACAATCCCACTCTCTCGCTCCTGCTCTCTTTTACTGCATTAGGACAACATCGATTCAACTGTTACATGCTGTGGTAGCTGAACATATTTTCCTCTATATGACATGTCATTGCCACAGTAAATAGATGAAACCCACTAGCATGAGTAGGAGTTGTTTGACCCCTGATGTGCATACTCATTCATGCTTGTTTGTCATGCCTGCTACTGCTTAGAGTTGAGTCTGGTCCGATTCACCGGGAATGAATTGGAATGGTGATGAACATGTCCTACTGTGTGTGAGCTAAGTGTGTGAACACGATTTGGTAACGGTAGCAGTGAGAGGCCATGTAGGAGTACATGGTGGGTTGTCTCATTGAAACCGTCCTCAGGAACTGAGTTCTGTGTTTGTGATCCATGAACATCTACTACCACACGTTGGGCCCTGAAATATGACCCCGCTCGACTTATTAACCGCCCCTGTCCTCTGTCCAGGAGTTGCAACTAGTTTCTGGTGTTTGTAGGATATGTGTTGGAGGCCGTGCGTAGCGCTGACCCTAGGGGTGGGCTATGATGCAGTAGATACACTGTGGCATGGTGTACCGGGCGCCCGTTTGGTGTCTCAGGAAGCCTACACACATCGTTTGGGGCTGTGAGCGAAACCCAAGCCGGATCTCCTCGCGGATGGAACCCGAATAGGCGATAAACCTGGACTAGAGACTTGTGTGGTTAGTCAGGTCGTGGTCTACACCCACGTCAGCTTTCGCTTGAAGTCAGCCGAGCACATGTCGTGTGCAGACGCGAAGTGGTGGAAACATGTGTGAAGAAGTACACCCCTGCAGGGTTATAACTGATTTATTTGAATAGCCGCATCCGCGGTAAAGGACCTCTGGGTTGCCTATACAGTTCATAGACAAGTGAAATTGGATACTCTAAAATGCGCAACATAAGCGTGAGTGCTATGGATGGTGTTCTCTTAGGGAGACGGGACCGGATCCATAGTGGTGTATTGATATGGTGAATATGTGGACTCGTGTGCGCCACCTCAAATGAGTTACTTGCAGTCGTAGTTCGGGATAGCCACTGAGTCAAAGCTGGCTTGCTGCAGTTAAACTCCACCACCCCCTTTCTTGATACCGATGCATATGTAGCTAGTTCTGGTGTAAGTCTTGCTGGGTACATTTGTACTCACGTTTTCTTAATTTATGTTTTTGCAGAGAGATTTTAGTCTCACTAGTAGTTCCACATGGACTTCAACGTTTAGCTTGATACCTCAGCTACGATCTTGTGCCCTCGGCAGGATCTGGTAGTTAGTTAGGCTTCTCAGCCTTTTTCATTTGTAGATGCCTGTTCTCAGACATGTTAAGCTTCTGCACGTGCTTTGACTTCTTTGCTCTGAATGTTGGGTCATGAGACCCATGTTTGTAATATCTCACTCCTCGGAGCCTAATGAATAAATAGTTTGAGTCGTAGAATTTTGCTGTGATGCCATGTTGTATTTACACATATCAAGCATATTGTGTGTATGATTGAAATGCTAGGTATGTGTGGGATCCGACAACCTAGTTGTCTATCCTTGGTAGCCTCTCTTATGGAGAAATTTAGTCTGGTGCTTCCACCGAGCCATGGTAGTCTGCTACAGCCCGGTTTACCGGAGTCCTGCTAGCCCAGTTACTACTGCTCCGGAACACCTAGACTGGCCAACATGTGTCCCACTTCGTTCCTGTGTCTGTCCCTTCGGGGAAATGTCATGCGGTGACTTCGGGAGTCCTGCTAGCCTGCTACAGCTCGGGTTCCCGGAGTCCTATTAGCCTAGTTGCTACAGCCCGGATTCACACGCTGATGACCGACACGTTCGAGGCTGGGTCATGTATGCCTGTCCCCGTAAGTTAGTGCCACTTTGGGTTCACGACTAGTCATGTCGGCCCGGGTTCTTTGTCATTTGGATGCTAGCGACACTAGCATATACGTGAGCCAAAAGGCGCAAACGATCCCGGGCCAGGTGCTACCTCTTGAGCACTGCGTTGGTTTTCCCTTGAAGAGGAAAGGGTGATGCAGCAAAGTAGCGTAAGTATTTCCCTCAGTTTTTGAGAACCAATGTATCAATCCAGTAGGAGGCCACGCACGAGTCCCTCGCACCTACACAAACAAATAAATCCTCGCAACCAACGCGATAAGGGGTTGTCAATCCCTACACGGTCACTTACGAGAGTGATATCTGATAGATATGATAAGATAATATTTTTGGTATTTTTATGATAAAGATGCAAAGTAAAGAAAGTAATATAAAAACGGCACTAGAAATAACTTGCTGACGGAAGATTAATATGATGGAAAATGGACCCAGGGGCCATAGGTTTCACTAGTGGCTTCTCTCAAGAGCATAAGTATTTACGGTGGGTGAACAAATCACTGTTGAGCAATTGACAGAATTGAGCATAGTTTTGAGAATATCTAGGTATGATCATGTATATAGGCATCACGTCCGAGACAAGTAGACCGACTCCTGCCTGCATCTACTACTATTACTCCACACATCGACCGCTATCCAGCATGCATCTAGAGTATTAAGTTCATAAGAACAGAGTAATGCTTTAAGCAAGATGACATGATGTAGAGGGATAAACTCATGCAATATGATATAAACCCCATCTTGTTATCCTCGATGGCAACAATACAATACGTGCCTTGCTGCCCCTTCTATCACTGGGAAAGGACACCGCAAGATTGAACCCAAAGGTAAGCACCTCTCCCATTGCAAGAAAGATCAATCTAGTAGGCCAAACTAAACTGATAATTCGAAGAGACTTGCAAAGATAACCAATCATACATAAAAGAATTCAGATGATTCAAATATTTTTCATAGATAAACTTGATCATAAACCCACAATTCATCGGTCTCAACAAACACACCGCAAAAGAAGATTACATCGAATAGATCTCCACAAGAGAGGGGGAGAACATTGTATTGAGATCCAAAAAGAGAGAAGAAGCCATCTAGCTGATAACTATGGACCCGAAGGTTTGAGGTAAACTACTCACACATCATCGGAGAGGCTATGGTGTTGATGCAGAAGCCCTCCGTGATCGATGCCCCCTCCGGCGGAGCTCCGAAACAGGCCCCAAGATGGGATCTCACGGGTACAGAAGGTTGCAGCGGTGGAATTAGGTTTTTGGCTCCGTATTTGGTAGTTTGGGGGTACGTAGGTATATATAGGAGGAAGGAGTACGTCGGTGGAGCAACATGGGGCCCACGAGGGTGGAGGGCGTGCCCAGGGGGTAGGCGCGCCCCCTACCTCGTGGCTTCCTGGTAGCTTTCTTGACGTAGGGTCCAAGTCCTCTGGATCATGTTCGTTCCAAAAATCACGTTCCCGAAGGTTTCATTCCGTTTGGACTCCGTTTGATATTCTTTTTCTGCGAAACTCTAAAATAGGCAAAAAAACAGCAATTCTGGGCTGGGCCTCCGGTTAATAGGTTAGTCCAACAAATAATGTAAAAGTGGATAATAAAGCCCAATAATGTCCAAAACAGAAGATAATATAGCATGGAGCAATCAAAAATTATAGATACGTTGGAGACGTATCAAGCATCCCCAAGTTTAATTCCTGCTCGTCCTCGAGTAGGTAAATGATAAAAACAGAATTTTTGATGTGGAATGCTACTTGGCATAATTTCAATGTAATTCTTCTTAATTGTGGTATGAATATTCAGATCCGAATGATTGAAGATAAAAGTTCAATATTGACATAAAAATAATAATACTTCAAGCATACTAACTAAGCAATTATGTCCTCTCAAAATAACATGGCCAAAGAAAGTTCATCCCTACAAAATCATATAGTTTAGTCATGCTCCATTTTCGTCACACAAGAATACTCTCATCATGCACAACCCCGATGACAAGCCAAGCAATTGTTTCATACTTTAGTAATCTCAAACTTTTTCAACCTTCACGCAATACATGAGCGTGAGCCATGGATATAGCACTATGGGTGGAATAGAATATGATGATGGGGGTTATGTGGAGAAGACAAAAAAGGAGAAAGTCTCACATGAACGAGGCTAATCAATGAGCTATGGAGATGCCCATCGATTGATGTTAATGCAAGGAGTAGGGATTGCCATGCAACGGATGCACGAGAGCTATAAATATATGAAAGCTCAACAAAAAAAACTAAGTGGGTGTGCATCCAACTTGCTTCCTCACGAAGACCTAGGGCACTTGAGGAGGCCCATTGTTGGAATATACAATCCAAGTTCTATAATGAAAAATTCCCACTAGTATATGAAAGTGACAAAACAAGAGACTCTCTATCATGAAGATTATGGTGCTACTTTGAAGCACAAGTGCGGTAAAAGGATAGTAACATTGTCCCTTCTCTCTTTTTCTCTCATTTTTTTGGGCCTTCTCTTTTTTTACGGCCTTTCTCTTTTTTTTCTATTCCTCACTTGGGACAATGCTCTAGAAAATGATGATCATCACACTTCTATTTATTTACAACTCAATGATTACAACTCGATACTAGAACAGAGTATGACTCTATATGAATGCCTCTGGCGGTGTACCGGGGTATGCAATGAACCAAGAGTGACATGTATGAAAGAATTCTGAACGGTAGCTTTGCCACAAATACTATGTCAACTACATGATCATGCAAAGCAATATGACAATGATGAACGTGTCATGATAAACGGAATGGTGGAAAGTTGCATGGCAATATATCTTGGAATGGCTATGGAAATGCCATAATAGGTAGGTATGGTGGCTATTTTTAGGAAGATATAAGGAGGTTTATGTGTGAAAGAGCGTATCATATCACAGGGTTTGGATGCACCGGCGAAGTTTGCAACAACTCTCAATGTGAGAAAGGGCAATGCACGGTACCGAAGAGGCTAGCAATGATGGAAAGGTGAGAGTGCGTATAATCCATGGACTCAACATTAGTCATAAAGAACTCACATACTTATTGCAAAAATCTACAAGTAATCAAAAACTGAGCACTACGCGCATGCTACTAGGGGGATAGATTGGTAGGAAAAGACCATCGCTCGTCCCCGACCGCCACTCATAAGGAGGACAATAAAAGAACACCTCATGGTTCAAATTTGTTACATAATGTTTACCATACGTGCATGCTACGGGACTTGCAAACTTCAACACAAGTATTTCTCAAATTCACAACTACTCAACTAGCACATCTTTGATATCACTACCTCCATGTCTCAAAACAATCATGAAGCATCAAACTTCTCTTAGTATTCAAAACACTCATAAGAATTTTTTTACTAACCTTGAATACCTAGCATATTAGGATTATTTAAGCAAATTACCATGCTATTTAAGACTCTCAAAATAATCTAAGTGAAGCATGAGAGATCAATAGTTTCTATAAAACAAATCCACCACCGTGCTCTAAAAGATATAAGTGAAGTACTAGAGCAAAAACTATATAACTCAAAAGATATAAGTGAAGCACGTAGAGTATTCTAATAATTTCCGAATCATGTGTGTCCCTCTCAAAAGGTGTGTACAGCAAAGATGATTGTGGTAAACTAAAAAGCAAAGACTCAAATCATACAAGACGCTCCAAGCAAAACACATATCATGTGGTGAATAAAATATAGCTCCAAGTAAAGTTACCGATGGAAGTAGACAAAAGAGGGGTTGCCTTCCGGGGAATCCCCAAGCTTTGGCTTTTAGGTGTCCTTAGAGTATCTTGGGGGGCCATGGGCATCCCCAAGCTTAGGCTCTTGCCACTCCTTGTTCCATAATCCATCAAATCTTTCACCCAAAACTTGAAAACTTCACATCACAAAACTCAGCAGAAAATCTCGTGAGCTCCGTTAGCGAAAGAAAGCAAAAGACCACTTCAAGGTACTGTAATGAACTCATTATTTATTTATATTGGTGTTAAAACTACTGTATTCCAACTTCTCTATGGTTTATAAACTATTTTACTAGCCATAGATTCATCAAAATAAGCAAACAACACACGAAAAACAGAATCTGTCAAAAACAGAACAGTCTGTAGTAATCTGTAACTAACGCAAACTTATGGAACTCCAAAAAATCATCCAAAATAGGACGACCTAGACAATTTGTTTATTGATCAGCAGCAATTGGAATCAATATTTTATCACGTTCTGGTGATTTTGAACAATTATTTTCGTGAACAGAAAGTTTCTGGAATTTTCTGCAAGATCAAATAACTATCATCCAAGAAGATCCTATAGGTTAAACTTGGCACAAACACTAATTAAAACATAAAAACACATATAACCAGAGGCTAGAACAAATATTTATTCCTAAGCAGAAGCAAAAAGAAAAAAACTATAAAAAAATTGGGTTGCCTCCCAACAAGCGCTATTGTTTAACGCCCCTAGCTAGGCATAAAAGCAAAGATAGATCTAGGTATTGCCATCTTTGGTAGGCAATCCATAAGTGGCTCTCATAATAGAATCATATGGTAATTTTATTTTCTTCCTAGGGAAGTGTTCCATGCCTTTCTTTAATGGAAATTGGAATCTAATATTCCCTTCCTTCATATCAATAATTGCACCAATCGTTCTAAGGAAGGGTCTACCAAGAATAATAGGACATGAAGGATTGCAGTCTATGTCAAGAACGATAAAATGTACGGGCACATAGTTCCTATTTGCAACAATAAGAACATCATTAATTATTCCCATAGGTTTCTTAATAGTGAAATTGGCAAGGTGCAAGTTTAAAGAGCAATCATCAAAATCACGGAAACCTAGCAAATCACACAAAGTTTTTGGAATCATGGAAACACTAGCACCCAAATCACACAAAGCATAGCATTCATGATCTTTAATCTTAATTTTAATAGTAGGTTCCCACTCATCATAAAGTTTTCTAGGGATAGAAACTTCCAACTCAAGAGTTTCTTCATAAGATTGCATCAAAGTATCAACGATATCTTTGGTAAAGGCTTTATTTTGACTATAAGCATGAGGATAATTTAGCACGTATTGCAACAAGGAAATACAATCTATCAAAGAGCAATTATCATAATTAAATTCCTTGAAATCCAAAATAGTGGGTTCATTAATATCTAATGTTTTGATCTCTTCAATCCCACTTTTATCAATTTTAGCATCAAGATCTAAAAACTCCGAATTTTTGGAACGCCTTCTAGGTAAAGGTGGATCATATTCAGTCCCATCATTATCAAGATTCATATTGCAAAACAAATATTTTATAGGGGACACATCAATAACTTTTAGATCTTCATCTTTATTTTCAAAGTGTTCCGGCTTAGCGGCCATCTTATTAACTAAGGTAGCCTGCTTATCCAATATTTCAGCTATTAACATCTCAAGATGAGCAATTTGGGATCTCAAACCATCAAATTCTTTAGACATATCATCGAGCTCTTTATTCATATAACTCATAAAGCTTTTTTGTTCCTTAAGCTCATTTCTAAAGAAATTATTACGCTCAAATTGTAAGACCATAAAACTCCTGACATTGCCTTCGATCTCTTCCAACCTTTTAAGGTGTAGATCACCAAATTTAGGCAGAGCCATCATGACAAACAAGCAATCCAACACACGAGCAAACAAGAAGCAAGCGAAAAAGAGGCAAACGGAAAAGAGAGGGCGAATAAAATGGCAAGGGTGAAGTGGGGGAGAGGAAAACGAGAGGCAAATGGCAAATAATGTAATGCGGGAGATAAGGGTTTTGTGATGGGTACTTGGTATGTTGACTTTTGCGTAGACACCCCGGCAACGGCGCCAGAAATGGCTCGTTGTCGGGAGTCCAAATCTTAACTTGACCTTGCATAAGCCTCCCCGGCAACGGCGCCAGAAATCCTTCTTGCTACCTCTTGAGCACTGCGTTGGTTTTCCCTTGAAGAGGAAAGGGTGATGCAGCAAAGTAGCGTAAGTATTTCCCTCAGTTTTTGAGAACCAAGGTATCAATCTAGTAGGAGGCCACGCACGAGTCCCTCGCACCTACACAAACAAATAAATCCTCGCAACCAACGCGATAAGGGGTTGTCAATCCCTACACGGTCACTTACGAGAGTGAGATCTGATAGATATGATAAGATAATATTTTTGGTATTTTTATTATAAATATGCAAAGTAAAGAAAGTAATATAAAAAGGCGCTAGAAATAAGTTGTTGACGGAAGATTAATATGATGGAAAATAGACCCGGGGGCCATAGGTTTCACTAGTGGCTTCTCTCAAGAGCATAAGTATTTACGGTGGGTGAACAAATTACTGTTGAGCAGTTGACAGAATTGAGCATAGTTATGAGAATATCTAGGTATGATCATGTATATAGGCATCACGCCCGAGACAAGCAGACCGACTCCTGCCTGCATCTACTACTATTACTCCACACATCGACCGCTATCCAGCATGCATCTAGAGTATTAAGTTCATAAGAACAGAGTAACGCTTTAAGCAACATGACATGATGTAGAGGGATAAACTCATGCAATATGATATAAACCCCATCTTGTTATCCTCGATGGCAACAATACAATACGTGCCTTGCTGCCCCTACTGTCACTGGGAAACGACACCGCAAGATTGAACCCAAAGCTTAGCACTTCTCCCATTGCAAGAAAGATCAATCTAGTAGGCCAAACCAAACTGATAATTCGAAGAGACTTGCAAAGATAACCAATCATACATAAAAGAATTCAGAAGATTCAAATATTGTTCATAGATAAACTTGATCATAAACCCACAATTCATCGGTCTCAACGAACACACCGCAAAAGAAGATTACATCGAATAGATCTCCACAAGAGAGGGGGAGAACATTGTATTGAGATCCAAAAGGAGAGAAGAAGCCATCTAGCTAATAACTATGGACCCGAAGGTCTGAGGTAAACTACTCACACATCATCGGAGAGGCTATGGTGTTGATGTAGAAGCCCTCCGTGATCGATGCCCCCTCCGGCGGAGCTCCGGAACAGGCCCCAAGATGGGATCTCACGGGTACAGAAGGTTGCGGCAGTGGAATTAGGTTTTTGGCTCCGTATTTGGTTGTTTGGGGGTACGTAGGTATATATAGGAGGAAGGAGTACGTCGATGGAGCAACATGGGGCCCACGAGGGTGGATGGCGCGCCCCCCTACCTCATGACTTCCTGGTAGCTTTCTTGACGTAGGGTCCAAGTCCTCTGGATCATGTTCGTTCCGAAAATCACGTTCCCGAAGGTTTCATTCCGTTTGGACTCCGTTTGATATTTTTTTTCTGCGAAACTCTGAAATAGGCAAAAAACAGCAATTCTGGGTTGGGCCTCCGGTTAATAGGTTAGTCCCAAAAATAATATAAAAGTGAATAATAAAGCCCAATAATGTCCAAAACAGAAGATAATATAGCATGGAGCAATCAAAAATTATAGATACGTTGGAGACGTATCACCAGGTAAGGTGGCACCCGTGGGAATACCGTGCGTGAGGCCGCAAAGTGATATGATGTGTTACATGCTAGATCGGTGTGACCTAGGATCGGGGTCCTGACACAACATTCCTGGACTAAGCATATTGAAGTTCGTTATCATTTCATTCGAGATCATGTTGCTAAAGGGGATATTGATCTTAAGCATGTTCGTACCGATAAGCAATTATCGGATATATTGACCAAACCAGTTGATGAGAAAATATTTTGCCGGTTGAGAGGAGAATTGAACATCATTGATGCTTCAAACTTGGAGTAAGAACTCCATTTGGATACATGCAAGGAATGAGCCTATGACTAATCCTTGATATTTCCTTCATGATGATATTCATATGTCTTGGATATATTTCCACCCTTGCATGGTATCTAGCCCTTGTAGGTTCTTGGATGAATCTAAATCCATGAGATTGCAACTCACTCACATCTTGAGCAATCTCTACATCACCAAGTCGCTACAATACGGTGGTTGATGGCAAGGAAGCACGAAACCCTTCAACATATCCTTTGACAAATTCTATATATCAAATTTCATTTGGTATCAAGTTTCATTATTGTCATTTTGGATACACAAGTGCTATTCCTTGCAAGACTAACCCATGTAGGTAGATGAACTCAAATTACAAGTGCTGCTCCCAACTCTTGATGAGCTACATCAACCTTGAGCATCCCACACAAGTTCAACTACATAATCAAGATCAACACCACCACCCAAGGTATGTCATTCCATCTTAGAGAAGCTTCACTCCAAGTCATGGATCAAAGCAACTCAACAAGATGTGAATACATCAAATGCTTAAACGAAAAATGGTAACCCCATTTTGAGCTTAAATGATGAGTATGACTTATGATCAAGTGTTCTCACTTGAATCCTTAGTCAATATACTCTAACATAGGTGACTTTGTCACCGCCCAATTCTAGATGAAGTTCTCTAGTGTTCCTTTGAGACTTTGCATTTTCCCCCTTGCATATTTATTCCCCTTCCTTTATCAAAAAAAACTTCATCTAGATATTCTTTTCTCTATTTTGTTCTGCATTCCCTGCATCCACTTCCTTGCAAATTCTTCATTTAATTCCCTACAAATCTTTGTGAGATCTTATTTGCCTAGTGAGCTGAGGTGACAAGTGCTTTCTCTGTGATGAACTCGGTCACACCGATCTGTTGCTGTCGGTCCAACCGAATCCTTTCGGTGCAACCGAAGCACACAACTCGGTGCCACCGATTTCACTGCAGACAAAACAACTTGCCACTTGATCCTGCATTCCTTTTTTCTCCAGCTCCACTCAATGATTCTTGCCCTCTACTAGCATCACATTTTATACACTACTTTGCTATGTGACTCAAGGACCAAACCTATTTTGACTCACACTCCAGAGGATTCCTTCTTGGAAATTGATGTCAAAGGGGGAGAGAGAGCTCACATCAAAGCTTAATCCTTCAAAAAGGGGAGAGAATGCTTCAAACAGGGTGAGAGAAGATACCCCATATGCCTGGTGTTCAAGAGGAGAGAATTCACATGTCTTTAGAGGGGAAAGACATGTTCATGTTGTTCGTGTATTTTCTTTGCTCTAATTTTCTGTTCCATATCTTCTCCCAGTATCCCATATAAGATTCAGGGGGAGCAAGACATCTAAGGGAAGAAAATCTTTGAATTCATTGCATATCTTTACCTTTGGGGACATGTCTATATCTAATAGAGTATCTAGTGCTCACACTCTACATGTCATCACAATCTTGGTACTCTTGTGGTTCCTTTGTTTGCTCTGGCTAGTAGATGTATCTGTGTTATCTAACCTTGTTTACTCAGGTTCATCCCTTTCTAAGCCAACTCAAGACCACAAGGTAAGTATATGCATCACACTCATGTGCATGAGGATATCTTGCTGATGTACATACTGTTTGCAAGAAGGACTCATGAGCACGGAGGTACATTTCCCATATTCACACCATTTGCTCTGATGCATACAACCAAGATACATGTAACACATTGCTTACTATGTCATGCTTATGCACTCACATGCTCTTATATTCCATATTTACATGATTGCATACATGTAGGGGGAGCCTATGCATGTTACATGTCTTTCCAAAGATTTGCTTGTTATTCTCTATATCTTTATCTAAAGCTTTGATGTATGTTGTCATCAATTACCAAAAAGGGGGAGATTGAAAGCACAGGTGCTCCCTGGGTGATTTTGGTAATTAATGTCAACATATCTCTTGTTGGACTAATGCTTTCATCTAGTATGCTTCATATAAGTTCAACAGTGGAGTGGCATGGACAAGAGGATGTGGAACCCCTTCAAGATGATAAGGACAAAGGATTGGCTCAAGCTCAAAGCTCAAGACTCTACACTTTTCATTTTAGTGATCCAAGATCACATTGAGTCCATAGGAAAGCCAATACTATTAAGAGGGAATGAGGTGTTGCTTAATGGCTTGCTTGCTCAAAGTGCTTAGTGATATGCTCCCAAGCCCTCAACCACTTTCTCACATCCACATATGTCCCAAAACCAAAAGTCAAACTCAGCCCCACCGAAACTTTCTATCCGGTGCAACTGAGTTCACTTGACATAGCCACTGCCAGAAACCCTAATCAATTCGGTCTCACAGGTGGGATCTCGGTCTCACTGAGATGGGCTTGCAAACTCTCTGTTATCTATTGCATTAATTTCGGTCTCACCGAAATATGGAATCGATACCACCGAGTTTGCTTGGCCAACTCTCTGTTGTGCTTATTACCCAAATCGGTCCAACCGAGTTTGTGTAATTGGTCCAACCGAGATAAGGCTTTACCCAAACCCTAGCACATCGGTCCCACCGAGTTGACATATCGGTCCCACCGAAATGCCTAACGATCACATTATGAACCAAATCGGTCCGACCGAGTTTTCTAATTCGGTCCCACCGAGTTTGGTGATTTGTGTGTAACGGTTAGATTTTGTTTGGAGGCTATATATACTCCTCCACCCACTCTTCATTCGTGGAGAGAGCCATCAGAACATGCCAACACTTCCAACACATATTTTCTGAGAGAGAACCACCTACACTTGTGTTGAGATCAAGATATTCCATTCCAACCACATAAATCTTGATCTCTAGCCTTCCCCAAGTTGCTTTCCACTCAAATCACCTTTCTACCAAATCCAATCCTATGAGAGAGTGTTGAGTGTTGGGGAGACTATCATTTGAAGCACAAGAGCAAGGAGTTCATCATCAACACACCATCTATTACCTCTTGGAGAGTGGTGTCTCCTAGATTGGTTAGGTATCACTTGGGAGCCTCCGTCAAGATTGTGGAGTTGAACCAAGGAGTTTGTACGGGAAAGGAGATCGCCTACTTCGTGAAGATCTACCCTAGTGAGGCAAGTCCTTCATGGGCAATGGCCATGGTGGGATAGACAAGGTTGCTTCTTCGTGGACCCTTCGTGGGTGGAGCCCTCCGTGGACTCGCGCAACCGTTACCCTTCGTGGGTTGAAGTCTCCATCAACGTGGATGTATGATAGCACCACCTATCGGAACCACGGATAAAAAATCTTCGGGTCTCCAATTGGGTTTGCACACATCAATCCCATCCCTTTACATTCTTGCAACTTGCATGATTTACTTTCCGCTGCTCATATACTCTTGTCATGCTTGCTATGTATTGTGAATGTTTGAACTTGTGCTAAAACTCCACTTCAACTTAAAGAATTTAAAAACTACAACTTTCCTTGCTAAGGGTCTATTCACCCCCCTCTAGACACCTCTTCTCGATCCTTTCAGGGGTCGGCCTTGATTCCTCGAGCCATTGATGGCAAGGGGGAGCCGAACTGGAGGAGCTGGGTGGCTACCTCCATGGAAAAGAGCTAACCCACTGATCCGCTCGCTTATAAAAAGGGACGCGGGGCGAGGCGCTTCTTCACACATCTATCTCCTTCCTTTCCCCTATCACTTCTCGCCCACCATGGTGAGAGGCCGGGGCCGCGGCACTGCTGCAGTGGTGGCGACGAGAACTTCCGCTCGAGAGCGTCTCCCTCCTCCCTCTGAAGACGCGGGGGCGGAGCCCGTTGTGAGAGGAGGTGGGAGGGGGAGAGGCCGTGGCTGTCGTGGAGTTCGGGGTCGAGGAGGACGAGGGGGCGCCCTGGTCGCCCCTTCGCCGATCGCCCAACTTCCAATGAAGGTCCACGTCGGAGACCAGCCGCTGGAATTCATCATCAGACTGCACAGACCCCCTCGCGGTCGTCTCTGCCTCCCTACTCCATTCACGAGGGTGATGGAGCTCGAACAACCGCGCGCATTGAAGCTGCACATGAGGGGTTGCGGTAATGGAAACATGCGGGTGGATGTGGACTTCCCTGTCGCTCATGTCATGTTCTTCCATCACGGCTGGAAAAGCTTCGCTCGCTCCCATAGCCTATCGGAGGGGCACGTCCTCCATTTTAAATTAATGGAGGCTGATCTGCTCTCCATCAAGGTTTTTAGGTGCTCGGGTGCTCCCTTAGGGTGCTTCGCGGAGAGCTCGACCGACGGCGAAAGCTCCTCGTCGAGAGATAGCGACGAGGAGGACAGTGACGACAATGACGAAGGCGCGGACAGGGAGGACGACGGCTCCGACTCCAGCTGAACACTAGCCGCACCGTCGCCGTCAGGGGGTGGCACCACTACCTGCACCTGCATCTCCTCTCCGGCAAGGCGATTTGCCGGGGAGTTGGACGCAGAGGTGTGAATGGTGCCTCTGGTTCCTCCACTAGTCTTCCAGCCGGACCCCGGCAGGCTTCCTCGTGGCCTCCAGCTTCGTTCGCCCTACCGCGTCCTACTGGGCCTGGTGGCGGTGGCCAGGGGGCCGTCTCTGCCGCTCTCTTCACCATCACCTTCGCCGGTGCCCTCCCACTCTTGTCAGGCTCCTCGCCAAGGGGTCTGACGGGGTCAGGCCGGGCTTCTGCCCAGGCACTCCTTTAGCCCTCTTCACCTCGCACCGCAGTGCCTAGGAGGAGAGGGACAAGGAAGGGGATTATGGGGCACTTATATTTTTTAGTCTAAAACATGTAGGCACTTGCCAACTTTTAGTCTAAATTATGTAATATTCTCTATCCATGTCTGTGTTCTGTAAGATATGTACTTGCTTATCAGCATATTAATGAAAAAGACAAGCTTTGCAGGGTACTTGTGCACATATCATATCCATGCAGTGGTGAAATGTCTCTATACATTCAAGTAAACAAGCTTTCCCCAGCAGGCTATCCTGCTGGTACCCTCAGTTTGTTGCCGCGGGGCTAGGCCTGCCAGGCACTAAACCATAAAGAGGGACCAGCCCCCGCCAAACCTTCTCCACCAAAGGCTACTGCGACCATGCTGACCGAAGCAACTTTCGAGTCAAAGGATGGAAGCCCCTATGTTTCGAAGGTGGCGAGGTTTTCATATGCACAAGTTTCACTTTACAGAACACATATTGATAGGAAAGAACTTATCTGTTTGGCATGCCGGGGATCACAATGTAGGCTTGTCTTCTCTTCTTTTCTTCGGGACCAAGTCCACGGTAAGAACCCTGCAACTTAGTGCAGATGAAAACGATGCGACATGCGATCTTATCTACATGATCATGCTATGCTCATGATATGCTTATGCATGCATGCAATCTTCTTTGGGGGCCCAGTGCTTCGTTTATTTCTCTGTTGCTCAGGGTCTGTGCCTGGCTTTGTACAAAGGGTTACATGGAACTTCGGCAAAGCTTGTACAAAAGGGTGGCTGCCGGGCAGGGTCTAATAGCCGCGCCTTACGGGTAGAACTTACAGGGATGCTCAATGTTCAATGAGTTTTGCAACGGAATTCCATCTCCGGTCTCCAGACGGACTGCACCGGGTCTGCTGACTCGTACTACCCAGTAAGGGCCTTCCCACTTCGGCGTCACCTTGTTTGTATCCTTGGCGGACTAAACATGCCTAAGGACAAGGTCACCTTCCTCAAAACTCCGGGCATGAACCCTGCGACTGTGATAGTGACACAGGGCTTGCTAGTAGCATACATCACGTGTAGCAGCCCAGAGACGGTTCTCCTCAAGTAGCACAGCATCGTCACGCCGGTGCTATTCTTGCGCTACTTCATCATAGGCAAGTACTCGAGGTGATCTGTATATGAGTTCCGTGGGGATAACTGCATCTGCCCCATAGACTAGGGAGAAGGGAGTCTGCCCGATAGCTCGATTTGGTATCGTATAGAGGGACCAAAGAACCACCAGCACCTCGTCGATCCAGCGCCTGCCACACTTCTGCAGCTTATCGAATGTTCTGGTCTTGAGTCCTCGCAGCACTTCAGCATTCGCCCTCTCAGCTTGTCCGTTGCTCCTTGGATGGGCAACAGAGGCAAATGAGATCTTGCTTTTGAGGGCATGAACATATTTCATGAAGGCGCGGCTTGTGAATTTGGTGCCATTGTCGGTGATGATTCGGGCAGGGACCCCGAAGCGGCACACCAATCCTTTCAAGAACTTGATAGCTGACTGTGCGCTCATGTTCCTCACGGGCTCCACTTCCGGCCACTTTGCAAACTTGTCGATTGCAACGAACAAGAATTCAAAGCCCCCGGTAGCACGGGGGAAGGGGCCCAAGATGTCGAGCCCCCAGACCAAAAATGGCTATGACAAAGGGATTGTTTGGAGAGCTTGAGCAGGCTGATGGATATTCTTGGAGTCGAACTGGCAGGCTTCACACTTGGTGACTAGCTCTATTGCATCTTGGAGGGTTGTGGGCCAGTAGAAACCTTGCGGGAAAGCTTTCCCAACCAAGGCCCTTGATCCGATGTGGGAGCCGCACATACCCTTGTGTATCTTCACAAGCAGTTCCTTTCCTTCTTCTCGGGAAATGCACTTCATTTTCACACCGTTGGGCCTTCTTCTGTATAGCGTGTCGTCAAGGAACTAGTACATACTGGCCCTCCAGGCTACTCTTTCAGCTTCTTCTTGCTCTTCGGGAAGTTCTCTTGTTTGGAGGAAACAGACGATGTGATGTGCCCAAGTTGGAGCCTGAGGCTCGACAACGAGGACCAGCAGCACCTCCTCATTCACGGAAGCGCCCACATCAACCACAGAGGTTGGTAGTTTGGCGGGAGGGTGCTGCTTACCGATAGAAGGGGAGCTGTTCCTGCCAAGCTCCCTGTCGGGAGCTTCGGGAAGCTTGCCGGGAGAGTCTTGCCGGAGTCCAGTTTCCTCCTCTTTCTAGCCATTGTTGCTGGAGATACAGAGGGTTGAGTCAGATGGAGAACAAAAGTCCCAGGTTCCACAGGGAGTTTTTGTGCAGCGCACTTTGACAGATGATCAGCAATGTTGTTTCAGCACGTGGCACATGCTCTGTTTGCAATCCGTCAAAGTGCTCCTCCAACTTTATCACTTCCTCGACGTATGCCTCCATCAATGGGCTTTGTTAATCCTTGTTTACTTGTCTCGCCAATAGTTGTGAATCTCCACGGATGATCAGCTTCTTGATTCCTAGTTCTGTTGCAATTCTGAGCCCAGTAAGGAGCCCTTCATACTCTGCAGTATTGTTGGTAGCCCTCTCCCGGGGAAAATGCATTTGAAAGACGTACTTGAGGCGCTTCCCAGTGGGAGCAACGAGAAGCACGCCAGCTCCTGCATGTTGTAGGGAGAAGGAACTATCAAAATACATAATCCATTCTTGCGGCGCTTCCTTGCCGGGGATGACTGTCTCCAGCACCTCTGCATCAGGGGTAGGCGTCCACTCTGCGATGAACTCTGCTACTACTCTACTCTAAATAGTTGACGTGCTTTCAAACTTCAAACCAAAGCTGGATAACTCCAAAGCCCATTCCATAATTCTTCCAGTGGCCTCGGGGTTTCGGAGTATGCGTTGCAAGGGGAAACGGGTGATAACTGTGATCTCGTGGGGTTGGAAGTAGTGGCGCAGTTTCCTTGAGGCCATGATGAGGCCAAAAGTCAACTTTTGCATGCCAGAGTACCTCGACCTAGCCCCCTGCAGCAAGGAGCTGACGAAGTACACTGGGCGCTGCACCACCTTCTTCCTTGCCGCGATCTTGGAACTGCCTCCACTACCCTGCTCTTCCTTGTCTTGAACTACATCTGGCCTTGCTGGGATGGGTTCACTTTCCTCGCCAGAGGGGACGGCGGTGGCGGCTGCTGCTTCATCTACCTCCCGTTCCGCCACCAGAGTTGCGCAAACCACTTGATTGGTCACTTCTAAATATAGCAGCAATGACTCTTGTGGTTTAGGAGCGACTAAGGTGGGAACAGAGGAAAGGTAGGTCCTGAAATCTTGTAGCGCAGCGTCCGCCTCCAGGGTCCTCTCCATGGTTCCTGCCTTCTTTAAGATTTTGAAGAAGGGCAAGGCGCGCTCGATAGACTTGGAAATGAACCTACTCAGCGCGGCAACACATCCATTCAAACGTCTCACGTCTTTAACTGTCTTGTGTGCTTGAATCTGCTCGATAGCCTTGATCTTGTCGGGGTTGTCCTCTATCCCCTAGTGGGACACAAAGAAGCCAAGTAACTTGTCGGAAGGAGCACCAAACACACACTTCTCCGATTTTAGCTTCAAGTTGATCTTGCGCAGATTTGCAAAGTTCTCTTCCAAGTCCTGAATGAGAGTCAATCTGTCCTTGGTCTTGACCACTATATCATCCATGTAAGCTTCAATATTTATGTGCAGCTGGGATTCAAAGCCCATCTGTATTGCTCTTGCAAAAGTGGATCCGATGCTCTTCAACCCGAAGGGCATCCGTACAAAGCAGTACGTGCCACATGGGGTTATGGACGCAGTCTTCTCTTCGTCTTCTTTGGACATAAAGATCTGGTGGTATCCAGAGTAGGCACCCAGGAAGGAAAGCAGGCCACGCCCGGAGGTGCAATCCACAATCTGGTCGATGCGTGGCAAGGGGAACGTGTCGTTCGGGTAGGCTTTGTTCAGATATGAAATCTATGCAAAGCCCCATTTCCCATTAGCCTTGTGCACCACCACTGGATTTGCTAACCACGTTGGATGCAATACCCCTCTAACCAAACCAGTGTAACACCCCAAAATTTTGACCTTGTTTTAATAATTAAAATTTTGCCAGGAAATTAAAATTTTGTTTTCTGGGTTAATCTTTTGATTTCAGAACCCCTCTTCTTTTTAATATTGTGGGTTTTTACCTCAAGTGGAAACTTTCCAAAAATGTTATTGGACTTGTATACTCTCTCAATAAAACAATCCTTTATCAGTGGATTTATTTGCATAATTGTTTTTCCTGAGCTTTATTCTTTTAAAATGATTTTTCTCATAAATTTGGAGCCTCTTTTGCACTGCAACCATTTGACAAATGCATTTAAAATTTTCACCAAATTTTGGGGATGCCATGTGATGTTTCCACATCACCTTTATGCAAAAATATCTTTTGGTTATTGGAGATTTTGAGCTCTACATCAACTTTTCAAATCTGGTCCAGTAGGTATTTTTGCACTACAACCTATTTAAATATTCCTCTAAAAATTCTTCCAAGTGTTTGGAGATGTCAGTAGATGCATATAATTCAACTTTATGCAAAAACCCATTGGTGTTCTTTGAAAAATTTGAGAAAATCATCCTCATCTTCATCCTGGTCCAGCTTAGTGATTTGTACTGCAACCCTAGATTATCTTGCTCTAGTAACCATGAGCTCTTTCCTACTTATAGACCACCCTGCAAAACCCTTAAGTCCAGGAGAGTGGACCCATTGGAGGGTTTTAAGTGCATGCAATAAGGCCTTTTTCTTTCTGTCCAAAACTGAAGGTTTGCAAAACTTGCACTAGCAAGTTTCTGGTTTTGCCCAAATGATCTTGCCATCATCACCTACATCTAGGGAGACCCTGATCTAGAGATTTTGGCCACTACAAGAGTTGTCTAGAAGCCCTTGTCATTTTGTCAAACACTTGGTGTGCATAGTCAGTTTTGACATGATTTTTAGTTTGCACTGTGTACTTAACCACTGACCCAGTAACCTTGTCCACTAAGATCCTAGCTACTCCTAACCTAGGTCTGCTAATTGCCAGCCTCACCCAAGCCTTGTGGCACGCTTTGGCATTTTGCCGAACAGTTGGCGTGCATGCTCTGGGCGCGCCCAGAACGCACGTTTTGCACGCGCGTGCACTGAGCCGTCGCGTCTCGCTGCACCCACCCCCGGGCTTGTGCTGACCCTTCCCGCTCGCAGCCGACGTGCCCCGACCGCTCCCTCGCCGCAGAGCCGCCCCGGCCCCCTCCTGGCTCCCTACAGCGCCGCCACCGGAAGCCGCCACCGCCACCCCGACAACCTCTGCCCTGGACGGCGCCGCCCGAGCCACACCAGCGCGCCAGCTGCCCCCTGGAGCAGCTCAAACTTATCCTGAAGCACGTCCGCCACGCGCCCGTCGCCGCCACGCGCCCCCAACTACAGAATGGCGGTTCGCCGGTGATCCTATCCACGGCCGCCGCGGAACCGACCTTGAACGCCTATATAAGGGGACCCCGAGCTCGACCAAGCACTCAGGCAACCTCGTTCTATCCCCCTAGTGCCCCCAACACCCAGCAATCGACGTCGGGAAGCTTTCTTCCCCGTCT
Source organism: Triticum aestivum (assembly GCF_018294505.1). Lineage (NCBI taxonomy): Eukaryota > Viridiplantae > Streptophyta > Magnoliopsida > Poales > Poaceae > Triticum > Triticum aestivum. The sequence continues at coordinate 189,256,988 of NC_057811.1, read as the reverse complement.
CCGATCAGTTCGGTCGCCGCCACAATCCAGTGCAGTGCGACGCAACCAGGGCCTCCCCCACCCATCCAACGCCACCGTCCAACTCCCCTCGACTGTGCGGAGTCGCCCAGCCTCTAAGCTTCGATCGGGAGCGACCACAGCCCAAATCCCCAATCATGCCCGAAGCCTCCGCCGCCGCAAAGCTCGCCGCCGACGATCCCCTTCGTCCTCGGGGCCCTTTCAACTACCGGAAGGATCGTCCTGGAGCGGCGGATCCTTCCCCACCCTCGGATGGCTCCTAGGAGCCGTCGTTCGCCGGCGTCGATCGCCGGAGCCCCCGCCTCGGCCCGGACAGAGGAGGAAGAAGGCGGGGGACTAGTCAAACCTGACCAGTGGGCCCGCTGGACCCACTGTCAGTGACCCAGCCCCGCCACCACGTGTTTAAGTGGACACGTAAACCCCTGAAGTACGTCTCCTCTGCTTCGAAAACGTATTTTCACCCGAAACGTTTTCTTTTTCTGGTTTTTTATTAAAAACAGAACATTGACTAAACTTTGACTGGTTATAACTTTTTAAATATAAGTCCAAATGACATGATTCTTTTTCCGTTGTTTCTCAAATTTTGTCTAGTTTATTTTCATAATTATTTGAAAATTTTCCAGACACCTTTTTTGTACTGTTTTAAAATTATGTGTTAATATAAATTTCCTCAAAATAGGATTTTTGAAGAAGGAAAGCAACTTTCAAAAAGTGCACCCCCTTGCATACTCTTGAAGGCAAGCATTCTGAACCCTGGCATAATATTTTTGTGTGTTGTTTGATACGGTTACAACACCACCTTGACATGGAGCATTCTTTATTTTATGTGACGATACGATCATACGCGTGAGTGCATAATGAGATTCTTTGCTGTTAGAAATGGATATGCCGGTGATAGTAATCAACCTCGTGAGCTTTTCATGCATACCGGAAGGAAGCCGGGAAAGTCGCTGTCTTGGGTAGACACGAGCTTGTCCCTAGTTCCTCATCGAGACGAGTGTGTCCGGTATGGCATGATGAGGTATGATGATCGGTGTTTCTGTCTGTTAGTTGATATATATTTGTTATGCAAATCATACAGGGAATACTTGGACCTCCTGAGTCGGCCGTAGATCGAGTCTTGTTCCAGTAACCCCCATACTTGTTTCGTACTACCACTTGTCCCTGCCGCAGGTAGGGAACGGTTCAGTAAGTTGTCAACCCCTTCCTAGCACACACCGTACAGAGAGGCCATGGTGGAAGATACCGGATGCATCCGGTAGGCATGCCACCTGGTCCGGGGGCATGGGTGTTTCCGGTTGGGACCGAGAGGGGGGCACCCCTTAGAGCGCGCGATATAAATTTGATCCCATGCTAAGTCGAGGTTGTAGCCTCCCCACTTAGAGTTTTGCTTGACAGGTGTCGTGGGTGATTCCAGACGCCGATAAGTTAAGCTGGTGTGTGCGGGTCAGGCGTGTTTTCAATTAAAAGACCGAAGACGGAATTAGTCCCGATGGACTAAAGAAATCCGTTACTCATGGGTAAAGAGTACACCCTCTGCAGAGGTTAAAACCTATTCGTATAGCCGTGTCCATGGGTAAGGACTACAGTCTGAGATGGGTCAAGTGTCGGTCTTAGTGTCGGTCTTCGGAGGAAAAACTGCTAAACCAGAACATTGATTATGACCTGTGACATATGAGGATTATGATTATTATTATTGTGGACTAACCAGTTACCTTATTTGAATTATTGAGTATCCCTGGGACGGTCCTACCTCCTGGATATTCACTGTGATTATACTCATATAAGCCCTTTATGTGGTGTCGCTCAGACGCCCGACTGCGGCATGCTTGTTATTTATTTATTCTTTATAAGCCCTTTATGTGGTGTCGCTCAGACGCCCGACTGCGGCATGCTTGTTATTTATTTATTCTTTATAAGCCCTTTATGTGGTGTCGCATAGACGCCCGACTGTGGCATGCTTGTTATTTCTTTTATTTATAAGCCCTTTATGTGGTGTCGCTCAGACGCCCGACTGAGGCATGATTTTTCTTATTATCCTTTCGAGGCGTCGCTCGATCGGTGCATTCTATTTCTACTCTCGTATTGCATATTCATATTTCTTTTTATGAACAACCTGCATGCGTGCATCTTGGATTTTGTTTACTTCGTGACTGACGTTATGATCATAGAATATTTCAGAGCATGATCATCATTTGTTATATTATACCTGTGTTCATAATGTTTGCGAGTACATTCAAAAGTACTCACTGGCTTGTCCCTGGCTATTGTCTTGGCCAGATTTCTCGCATGGAGAGGAGCGTTGCGATGACAGCCCCGGAACCTACGCAATGATGATAGCAGCCTCGCGAAGATAGGAGTTATCCTGGTCAGCTGTTCCTGTGGGAAATGGAGTCCCATAGACGCAGATGAACCACAAACCGCTTCCGCCATCAACCACTAGAAACCAAGTGTTGTACTCATAGACCACAATGGTCTTGTACTACATATTTTGTACTTTGTTTGGAATTTCTATATCAAGTTGGTGCCTCATCAGCTAACAGTAATCCTGGGGCTGGTGAGCACAAGGGCCATTTTCTGGAAAATTAATATCCCGAAAAACCGGTCCTGACAACCAGCTGCCTCAAGTTTCTTGATCTCCTCGGTAATAAACTGCTGCCGCTCCAAAGCTTGCTTCTAGACCTTTTGCTTGACGGGCCGGGCATGTTGGCAGACAGCAAGGTGGTGCTCGATTACCTCCCTGGGAACACCGGGGATATCAGATGGTTGCCAGGAAAACACATCGACATTCGCCCGTAGGAAGGCAACGAGCGTGCTTTCCTATTTGTCGTCGAGGGTGGCACTGATAGTAATTGTTCCATCAGCGCCAACCAGCCCTGCCGGGACCTTCTTCAGAGTAGGTGCAGCATCCTTGGATCTCTTGCTATTGGAACTCTCCGGCAAGTCATCAACAGGCGCAGCACACTCTGAAGAGGTACGCTTCCCGGATTCCTTGCTGGCATCCTTGCTAGCTCTCTTCTTTTTCTTGCTTTCCATAGCGGGAGCAGTGGCTTCCGCGGCCTCTGCCGTGACTACTTCCCGGTACATCTTGTCCACCCATACGATTGCGTCTTTCTTGTCCGATGGAATGGAAATGACGCCTATTGGCCCTGGCATCTTCAGAGTGTTATAGGCATAGTGGGATGCCACCATGAATTTGGCCAGGGGTGGGCGACCAAGGATTCCATTGTACGGTAGGTGGGGTTAACCACATCAAACACGATCTTCTCAGTCCGGTAGTTTAGCTCCCCTCCAAACGTCAGCGGCAGCGTGATCTTTCCCTTAGGACGACTCCTGCCGGGGTTGATCCCTTGGAACATACCAGTAATCTTAGCTCTTCATATGCTATCTGGATTTTGCTGATGACCTTTGGAGAAATCATATTCAACCCGGCTCCGCCTTCAACCAACATCTTTGTGACCTTGAGGTTGCAGATCGTTGGCAAAACCAACAACGGCAAACACCCTACCGCGGTGGTGCGGTCAAGGTGATCCTCTTCATCAAAGATGATGGGCATACGGGACCACTTGAGCGGCTTACGAGAATCTGCCGCTGGCTGCACGACATCGACTTCATCTCACTGGTTTCCTCTTCGTCTCCTTCATCACTCTCGTCATCACAATCCTTCTTCTCACGGCCTCTGGCAGGTTCCCCTTGATACCGAGGAGCCTTGCTAGGGCGACCTGCTCTGCCGCCTCGGCCCTTCCCGCCAATGCCATCTTGGTCTTTCTCCTTATCACGCTTCTCGTACTCAGCCCTCAGCTTCTTGACGAGTTGCTCAACCTGATGACACTCTTGAAGATCATCGCCCTTGGTCCGATGGATCTTGCAGTACGGCCCATCAGCCTTCCCAGCCTTCTCGGCAGCCGCGGCTTCCCAGCAATCAGTGCACGTGGCAACTTCCTTGCCGGGAACCTCGGTCTTTGCCTTCTTGCCAGTACTAGGTGCCTCGATCCTTCAACGGTCATCACTTCTTTATCCCTGCGCTTCTTTTTTGCGCTTTTTGTTCTTCTTCTTCTGATACGGCCCATCGCCCTTCCCAGCCTTCTCGGCAGTCACGGCTTCCCAGCAATCAACGCACGCGGCAACTTCCTTGTCGGGAACCTCGGTCTTGGCCTTCTTTCTAGTACTAGGTGCCTCGATTCTTCAACGGTCATCACTACTTTATCCCTGCGCTTCTTGTTGTGCTTCTTATTCTTCTTCTTCTGATTCATGGCATCGTCGTCGTCCTCTGAGTCGATGTCGACGCCATCTTCTTCACCGGGGAGTCGCCTCCTCTCTTCTACCCGAGCACACTTATCCACGAGAGTGTATAACTCATTCACAGTCTTGGGCAACCGAACGTTCATTTTAGAACGTATCCGACGGTGGCGCACATTGGACTGGAATGCAGCTATCACAGCTACCGGGTGGATGTTTGGGATGTTCCTGTGCACTCGCCTGAATCACTGCATGTACTTCCGAAAACTTTCCCCTTCCTTCTGTGGGAGGAGCTCCAAGTCGCTGGGCCGCCCTGGTTATTGAAGGCCGTCCGTGAAGGCGCCAACAAACTCATGGCTTAGGTCAGCCCAGGTCGAAATGGAGTTCTTTGCCAGGTGCATCAGCCAGGACCTCACATTTGGCTTGAGTGCCAAACGGAAGTAGTTGGCGAACACCTTCTTGTCTCTTCCCCCGGCAGCTTGAACAGCAATGGTGTAGATGCTGAAGAACTCTGCCGGGTTTAGTCTCCCATCGTACTTCTCTGGTATTTCCAGCTTGAATGTGCGAGTAGATGGACAATGGACTTGCCGCCAACTCGCGAGTGAAGTCGGGGCACCCAACCTTGAAAGGTAGGTACCCACCATCACCAGGTGTGGGCTCATCGATGTCAGGGCCATTGCGCCTGTCAGACTGGCGGCGGGTGTCGCGGCGTTGTTTGATGGTGACACATGCGTATTCCCTTCGCCTGTCTTCCAGGACTTGCCGCTGGTCTCGAGGTGCTCGAGTGTCGGATGAAGCAATCTATACATCGACGGTTACTTGGTCGCGTGGCTCTGGCTGCGGCCCTTGTGCTGCCTGCTGCCGAGGAGATTGCACCGTTGGGGCAGCCCCTTCAGTACGGCCAGTGGCTCAGGCCGTTGTCGCCGCATGTGGAGGCCGTGACGGGCCCGCTCGCTGTGATCCTCCTGCCTCGGCGAAACCAATCAGGCTCTGAATGGAGGCTCTCCACTCACCCATCTGATTGGCCATCGGCGGGAATCTCAACAGGAGTTGGGCCCGCGCCATGGCCTCTGAAGCAGTGCTCGGCATGGATGATGATGTAGACCGTAATGTCGCCTGACTTCTGACGGCGCCGGTAGTGGAGGGCCGTGTTCTCTTCGTCGTGAGCCAGTCGCCAGGGTGGCATGGTGACGAGGCGGATTTGCTAGGGGATCGGTGGCTCCATTCGGCACATCGGCTCGGCCAGCTTGTTCCGGGGTGGCGTATTGCTACCTCTTGAGCATGCGTTGGTTTTCCCTTGAAGAGGAAAGGGTGATGCAACAAAGTAGCGTAAGTATTTCCATTAGTTTTTGAGAACCAAGGTATCAATCCAGTAGGAGACTACACGCAAATCGCCTAGTACCTGCACAAACAATCAAGAACCTTGCAACCAACGCGATAAAGGGGTTCTCAATCCCTTCACGGCCAGTTGCAAAAGTGAGATCTGATAAAGATAATAAGATAAATATTTTTGGTATTTTTGTTGTATAGATTAGAAAGTAAAGATTGCAAAATAAATAGTAAACTAGAATTATAGATCGGAAACTTCTATGATGTAAAGTAGACCCGGGGGCCATATGTTTAACTAGTGGCTTCTCTCTAGATAGCATAAATTACGGTGGGTGAACAAATTACTACCGAGCAATTGATAGAAACGCGCATAGTTATGAGAATATCTAGGCATGATCATGAACATAGGCATCACGCCTGTGTCAAGTAGACCAAAAAGATTCTGCATCTACTACTATTACTCCACACATCGACCGCTATCCAGCATGCATCTAGAGTATTAAGTTCATAAGAACGGAGTAACGCATTAGGCAAGATGACATGATGTAGAGGGATAAACTCAAGCAATATGATATAAACACCATGTTTTTATCCTCGATGGCAACAATACAATACGTGTCGTTTCCCTTTCTGTCACTGGGATCAAGCATCGCAAGATTGAACCCAATGCTAAGCACTTCTCACATTGCAAGAAAGATCAATCTAGTAGGCCAAACTAAACCGATAATTCAAAGAGACTTGCAAAGATATTAAATCATGCATATAAGAATTAAGAGAAAAATCAAATATTGTTCATAGATGATCTAGATCATAAACCCACAATTCATTTGATCTCGACAAACACACCGCAAAAAGTATTACATCGAATAGAACTCCAAGAAGATCGAGGAGAACTTTGTATTGAGATCCAAAGAGAGAGAAAAGCCATCTAGCTAAAAACTATGGACCCGAAGGTCTGTGGTAAACTACTCACACATCATCGGAGAGGCTATGGTGTTGATGTAGAAGCCCTCCGTGATCGAATCCCCCTCCAGCAGATCGCCGGAAAAGGCTCCAAGATGGGATAAGACGGGTACAGAAGTGTGCGGCAGTGGAAAAGTTGTTTCGTGGCTCCCCTGGATGTTTTCAGGGTATAAGAGTACATATAGGCAAAAGAAGTAGGTCAGTGGAGCTACGAGGGGCCCAAGAGGGTGGGAGGAGTGCCCTCCTGCCTCGTGGACGCCTTGTTGCTTCCTTGACGTCCACTCCAAGTCTCTTGGATTGCGTTTGTTCCAAGAAAGATCCTCGCGAAGGTTTCGTTCCGTTTGGATTCCGTTTGATATTCCTTTTCTGCGAAACGCTGAAATAGGCAAAAAAACAGCAATTTGCACTGGGCCTTCAGTTAGTAGGTTAGTCCCAAAAATAATATAAAATAGCATATTAAATCCCATTAAACATCCAAAACAGATAATATAATAGCATGGAACAATAAAAAATTATAGATACGTTTGAGACGTGTCAAGCATCCCCAAGCTTAATTCCTGCTCGTCCTCGAGTAGGTAAATGATAAAAACAGAATTTTTGATGTGGGATGCTACCTAACATGATTTTCAATGTAATTTTCTTTATTGTGGCATGTATGTTCAGATCCGAAAGATTCAAGACAAAAGTTTAATATTGACATAAAAATAATAATACTTCAAGCATACTAACTAAGCAATTATGTGTTCTCAAAATAACATGGCCAAAGAAAGCTTATCCCTACAAAATCATATAGTTTGGCTGTGCTTCATTTTCGTCACACAAAATGCTCTCATCATGCACAACATTGATGGCAAGCCAAGCAATTGTTTCATACTTTAGTATTTTCAAAGTTTTTCAACTTTCACGCAATACATGAGCGTGAGCCATGGACATAGCACTATGGGTGGAATAGAATATGATGATGGAGGTTGTGTGGAGAAGACAAAAAAAGTCTCACATTGACGCGGCTAATCGACGGACTATGGAGATGCCCATCAATTGATGTCAATGCGAGGAGTAGGGATTTCCATGCAACGGATGCACTAGAGCTATAAATGTATGAAAGCTCAACAAAAGAAACTAAGTGGGTGTGCATCCAACTTGCTTTCTCACGAAGACCTAGGGCATTTGAGGAAGCCAATTGTTGGAATATACATGTCAAGTTCTATAATGAAAAATTCCCACTAGTATATGAAAGTGACAATATAAGAAACCCTCTATCATGAAGATCATGGTGCTACTTTGAAGCACAAGTGTGGAAAAAGGATAGTAGCATTGTCCCTTCTGGCCCTTTCTTTTTATTTGGCCTTTTTTTGGCCTTTCTCTTTTTTTTCTTTTTTTCTTCAGGACAATGCTTTAATAATGATGATCATCACACTTCTATTTATTTACAACTCAAGGATTACAACTCGATACTAGAACAAAGTATGACTCTATATGAGTGCCTCCAGTAGTGTACCGGGATGGGCAATGAAACAAGAGGGACATGTATGAAAAATTATGCATGGTGGCCTTGCCACAAATACAATGTCAACTACATGATCATGCAAGGCAATATGACAATGATGAAGCGTGTCATAATAAACGGAACGGTGTAAAGTTGCATGGCAATATATCTCGGAATGGCTATGGAAATGCCATAATAGGTAGGTATGGTGGCTTATTTGAGGAGGATATAAGGAGGTTTATGTATGATACAGCGTATCATATCACGGGGTTTGGATGCACTGGCAAAGTTTGCATCAACTCTGAAGGTGAGAAAGGGAAATGCACGGTATCGAAGAGGCTAGCAATGATGGAAAGGTGAGAGTGTGTATAATCCATGGACTCAACATTAGTCATAAAGAACTCACATACTTATTGCAAAAATCTACAAGTCATCAAAAACCAAGCACTACGTGCATGCTCCTAGGGGGATACATTGGTAGGAAAATACCATCGCTCGTCCCCGACCGCCACTCATAAGGAAAGCAATTAAAGAACACTTCATGCTTCAAATATGTTACACAACGGTTACCATAAGTGCATGCTACGGGACTTGCAAACTCCAACACAAGTATTTCTCAAATTCACAATTACTCAACTAGCATGACTCTAATATTACCATCTTCATATCTCAAAACAATCATCTAGTATCAAACTTCTCATAGTATTCAATGCACCCTATATGGAAGTTTTTATTATACCCATCTTGGATGCCTTCATATTAGGACTAATTTTATAGCCAAAGCAAATTACCATGCTGTTCTAAAAGACTCTCAAAATAATATAAGTGAAGCATGAGAGATCAATAATTTCTATGAAATAAAACCACCACCTTGCTCTAAAAAGGTATAAGTGAAGCACTAGAGCAAAATTATCTAGCTCAAAAGATATAAGTGAAGCACATAGAGTATTCTAATAAATTCTGATCATGTGTGTCTCTCCAAAAGCTGTGTACAGCAAGGATGATTGTGGTAAACTAAAAAGCAAAGACTCAAATCATACAAGACGCTCCAAGCAAAACACATATCATGTGGTGAATAAAAATATAGCCTCAAGTAAAGTTACCGATAGATGAAGACGAAAGAGGGGATGCCTTCCGGGGCATACCCAAGATTAGGATTTTGGTTGTCCTTGAATGTTACCTTGGGGTGCATTGGGCATCCCCAAGCTTAGGCTCTTGCCACTCCTTATTCCGAAATCCATCAAATCTTTACCCAAAAACTTGGAAACTTCACAACACAAAACTTAAACAGAAAATCTCACGAGGTCCGTTAGTGTAAGAAAACAAACCACCACTTTAAGGTACTATAATGAACTCATTCTTTATTTATATTGGTGTTAAACCTACTGTATTCCAACTTCTCTATGGTTCATACCCCCCGATACTAGCCATAGATTCATCAAAATAAGCAAACAACACACGAAAAGCAGAATCTGTCAAAAACAGAACAGTCTGTACCAATCTGATTTGTTCGAACACTTATGGAACTCCAAAAATTCTTAAAAACTAGGAAAACCTGTATAATTTTTATATTGATCTACTTCAAAATGAATTGGTATTTTATCGCGTTCTGGCGAATTTTAAAAATTATTTTCGTGAGCACAAAGTTTCTGTCTTTTTGAGCAAGATCAAACAACTATCACCCAAGAAGATCCTACTGGTTCTACTTGGCACAAACACTAATTAAAACATAAAACCATATCTAAAAATAAGATAGATTAATTAGTTATTACTAAACAGGAACAAAAAGCAAGGAACAAAAATAAAATTGGGTTGCCTCCCAACAAGCGCTATCGTTTAACGCCCTAGCTAGGCATAAAAACAAGAATAGATCTAGGTATTGCCATCTTTGGTATTGGGAAAGAAAAGAGAAAATTTATTATCTATAGCATTTATCTTTCTATTTTGAGAAAGCACGTGTCCATTAATGGTGGAAGAAAGAGTAAGCACGTTACGGAAATATGCATCTAAGCTAGTCTTCATCTCTTTGATAATTTCATTTTGATAAAAGCACAAAAGCGAGGTGGATTCAACCTTCTCACTCATGGGGTGCCCAAATATAGTTTTCATCTTTTCATAGGTATCTATGGCATCGCCCTCAAGAAAACCTTCTTCAAAAATAGAATCTAAAACTTGCTTGAACGAAGAGGGTAAGCCAACATAGAAGCTTTTTAGGTATATCCCAATTTGATATTGGGGCACATAGCTGGCTTGGATCCTTAATAGCCTATCCCAAGCATCTTTCAAATACTCATCAAGTAAATAACGAAAAATTCCGGGATCATCTTCATCGAAATTATTCAAACTCTCATTGATAACCTCGGTAGGTTTTTCCGTAGCATCATTATTTATGAGCTTAGAGAGGACAGAGGGACTATCCAAAGTACTAAAACCCGGGAGAGAACCCTTAGCCCTTTTTGATTCGGCCATGGCGCAAGAAAAGCAAAACGGGAAAGAGGCGAAGAAAAGGCAAAGGTGAAGTGGGGGAGAGGAAAACGAGAGGCAAATGGAAAATAATGTAATGCGAGGGAGAAGAGTTTGTGATGGGTACTTGGTATGTCTTGACTTGTGCGTAGATCTCCCCGGCAATGGCGCCAGAAATCCTTCTTGTTACCTCTTGAGCATGCGTTGGTTTTCCCTTGAAGAGGAAAGGGTGATGCAGCAAAGTAGCGTAAGTATTTCCCTCAGTTTTTGAGAACCAAGGTATCAATCTAGTAGGAGACTACACGCAAATCGCCTAGTACCTGCACAAACAATCAAGAACCTTGCAACCAACGCGATAAAGGGGTTGTCAATCCCTTCACAGCCACTTGCAAAAGTGAGATCTGATAAAGATAATAAGATAAATATTTTTGGTTTTTTTGTTGTATAGATTAGAAAGTAAAGATTGCAAAATAAATAGTAAACTAGAATTATAGATCGGAAACTTATATGATGTAAAGTAGACCCGGGGGCCATAGGTTTCACTAGTGGCTTCTCTCAACATAGCATAAATTATGGTGGGTGAACAAACTACTGTCGAGCAATTGATAGAAAAGCGCATAGTTATGAGAATATCTAGGCATGATCATGAACATAGGCATCACGTCCGTGTCAAGTAGACCGAAACGATTCTGCATCTACTACTATTACTCCACACATCGACCGCTATCCAGCATGCATCTAGAGTATTAATTTCATCAAAACGGAGCAACGCATTAGGCAAGATGACATGATGTAGAGGGATAAACTCAGGCAATATGATATAAACCCCATCTTTTTATCCTCGATGGCAGCAATACAATACATGTCGTTTCCCTTTCTGTCACTGGGATCGAGCACCGCAAGATTGAACCCAAAGCTAAGCACTTCTCCCATTGCAAGAAAGATCTATCTAGTAGGCCAAATTAAAACGATAATTCGAAGAGACTTGCAAAGATATTAAATCATGCATATAAGAATTCAGAGAAGAATCAAATATTGTTCATAGATAATATGGATCATAAACCCACAATTCATCGGATCTCGACAAACACACCGCAGAAAGTATTACATCGAATAGAACTCCAAGAAGATCGTGGAGAACTTTGTATTGAGATCCAAAGAGAGAGAAGAAGCCATCTAGCTAATAACTATGGACCCGAAGGTCTGTGGTAAACTACTCACACATCATCGGAGAGGCTATGGTGTTGATCTAGAAGCCCTTCGTGATCGAATCCCCCTCCGGCAGATCACCGGAAAAGGCCCCAATATGGGATCTCACGGGTACAGAAGGTTGCGGCGGTGGAAAAGTGGTTTCGTGGTTCCCCTGGATGTTTTTAGGGTATAAGAGTATATATAGGCGAAAGAAGTAGGTCGGTGGAGCTACGAGGGGCCCACGAGGGTGGGGCGCGCCCTCCTGCCTCGTGGCGCCTTGTTGCTTCCTTGATGTCCACTCCAAGTCTCCTGGATTGCGTTTGTTCCAAGAAAGATCCTCGCAAAGGTTTCGTTCCGTTTGGTTTCCGTTTGATATTCCTTTTCTGCGAAACACTGAAATAGGCAAAAAAACAGCAATTTGCACTGGGCCTTCGGTTAATAGGTTAGTCCCAAAATTAATATAAAAGAGCATATTAAAGCCCATTAAACATCCAAAACAGATAATATAATAGCATGGAACAACCAAAAATTATAGATACGTTGGAGACGTATCACGTATACCCTGCAGCCGCACCCGCAGCGGGGGCGGCCGAGGGTTGCGGCTCGCCCCAGAGCGAGCGCTATTGCTGTGGTTGCGTCCTTCGATGGGGCGGAGAGGTGCGGACATAATGATCTCTCCACCCGCACATTGTGGAGCGTGGCCGCTGGGATGTTGCTGGCGCTGTCCTTCCCTGGTGCCTCCTGCTCCCGCTTCAGCCACAGTGGAAGTGGTAACATCGACGCCTGCGTCGGCCACGTCCACTGCAGCTTCCACATCCCCGTGCATCCCCATATCCCCCAGGGCCTCGGCTGCTGCGTGCGACGAGGCCTTCGAGGTGCACGGGTGAGCTCCAGCACCGGGCTTCATCTTGGGCGCCATGGATGATGAAGCCATCGATGAAGAAAACGATGGTGAAAATGATGCGCTGCATACACTCTCGGGTTCGTGCAAGCGCTTCCCCCTACCTGGTGCGCCAAACATGTTGTGGGAAAACACGGCCACCTATGGGGCCATCAGCCCCTTGTGGTTCGGCAGGGGGGAAGAGCACATTGCACAAAGAGCAGAGGGCGCAAAGCAGCACGCCGGAGATCACACGGGATGTTTTTACCCAGGTTCGGGCCGCCGCGAGGCGTAAAACCCTACTTTTGCTTTGGTGGATTGATGAGGGTACCGTAGTGGAGACGGAGCGCTCTAGCCCGGCAAGGTTGCCTCGGGGTGAGAGCGGCTACGCGCGTATAAGTGTACAAGGGTCTGAATCATTTCTAAGGTTGCCACAACCCTCCTTTTATAGATCAAGGGGTCACCGCAATGGCAAATCAGTCATTGTGTACTGATTAGATAACAAACAGTGCTATCATACCTAACTCTGCAGACAGGACAAGGCGCCTTAAATGCGTTGCTTAGTGTCACATCATAGCGTAGCCCGGCAAGCCTTGCTGGTCCGTTTGGCCACCTTCTCGTCTGCCTGCATGACATGTCTCTTGACAGGTGTCATTTGGAGGTGATTTCCTTAGGAAGTGGCTTCCACGTGCCAAATAACAACCACTTAGTCACTTGGGGCTCGACACCGCACCGATCGATGACTTGAGTTGCTGTGGGGTGGAGCGGTGGAGTCTTGGCGCGATAGTCGGCCCTCATCGTGCCCAGCAGGCCTGCCGGGACAGCCTTTAGATTTATCTTCGGGGCAACCTCGACCTCGCCGGGCTTGCCTGCCCGGCAAGGGAGGTTTTTCCTTAGTGGTGCCTTGCTCCTTTAGCATGACTTGGTCTTCTTGGTCCGCTGATCTCTTCTTCTTGGTCTGGTCTTGGATGTTGCATCCTTGTTCTTAAGCATGTGTACAGTCTGGGCAACACAACTGGGGTTTGTTGCACCGACATATATCTGCTTAGTCTACACATTATACCTATGAATATGACATGCCTTCCTATTTTTGGTACATACTACATCTATCTAAAAACCATGTTCTTAAATGAAACTATTGTTCTTGTGTATCCTGCGTCAATCACTTACGATGAGACACCTTTATTCCTTGCATATTGCATATGATTTCTAGCCTATAGCCATGTATTGCTTCTAATTTGTTGAAATACCCTTACCAGGCCACCCTTTTAATTTGACAGAGTGATATTGGGTGCATCTTTCATATGGAGTCTATCTTGCATTGTTTCTAATTAGTTGAAATGCCTTCTGCTTAGTTTACGTAGGTGGGAATATGTCATACCGTCCTATTTTTCATACTATTCCATCCTCCTGTCGTGGGGTTGCCTTACATCAAAGTAGTGTTCATTAGTATCATGCATCAATGAGTTCGGAAGAGCAAATTTTATTCCTTTTTTGTTGTTGGTTTGACTTGACAAGGCAAACTCAAAAAAGGGGATGGAAAAGAGTAAGGAAGAGGACGATGATGGTGCTCTGTAGCAACGTAAATGGAGCATCTCTATAGATTCTCCTTTGTACTATGCTACCTCTTGAGCATGCGTTGGTTTTCCCTTGAAGAGGAAAGGGTGATGCAGCAAAGTAGCGTAAGTATTTCCCTCAGTTTTTTAGTACCAAGGTATCAATCCAGTAGGAGGTTACACGCAAGTTGCCTCGTCCCTACACAAACAAATAAGAACCTTGCAACCAACGCGATAAAGGGGTTGTCAATCCCTTCACGGCCAATTGCAAAAGTGAGATCTCATAGAGATAATAAGATAAATATTTTTGGTATTTTTATGATATAGATTTGAAAGTAAAGATTGAAAAATAAAAGACGGAAGAAATAGTAAATTGATAGGAAAATAATATGATGGAAGATACACCCGGGGGCCATAGGTTTCACTAATGGCTTCTCTCAAGATAGCATAATTTAGGGTGGGTGAACAAATTACTATTGAGCAATTGATAGAAAAGTGCATAGTTATGAGAATATCTAGGCATGATCATGTATATAGGCATCACGTCCGCGACAAGTAGACCGAAACGATTCTCCATCTACTACTATTACTCCACACATCGACCGCTATCGAGCATGCATCTAGAGTATTAAGTTCATAAGAACAAAGTAACGCATTAGGCAAGATGACATGACGTAGAGGGATAAACTCAAGCAATATGATATAAAACCCATCTTGTTATACTCGATGGCAACAATACAACACGTGCCTTGCTGCCCCTGCTGTCACTGGGAAAGTACACCGCAAGATTGAACCCAAAGCTAAATACTTCTCCCATTGCAAGAAAGATCAATCTAGTAGGCCAAACCAAACTGATAATTCGAAGAGACTTGCAAAGATATTTAAATCATACATATAAGAATTCAGAGAAGAACCAAATATTGTTCATAGATAATCTTGATCATAAATCCACAATTCATCGGATCTCGACAAACACACCGCAAAAAGAATTACATCGAATAGATCTCCAAGAAGATCGAGGAGAACTTTGTATTGAGATCCAAAGAGAGAGAAGAAGCCATCTAGCTAATAACTATGGACCCGAAGGTCTGTGGTAAACTACTCACACATCATCGGAGAGGCTATGGTGTTGATGTAGAAGCCCTCCGTGATCGATTCCCCCTCCGGCGGAGCGCCGGAAAAGGCCACAAGATGGGATCTCACGGGTACGGAAGATTGCGCCGGTGGAGATAGGGTTTCGTGGTGCTCTCGGATGTTTTCATTGTATATGAGTATATATAGGCGAAAGAAGTAGGTCGGTGGAGCCATGAGGGGCCCACGAGGGTGGGGGGCACGCCTACCCCCCTGGGCGTGCCTCCCTGCCTCGTGGCTTCCTCCTTTCTTCCTTGACGTCCACTCCAAGTCTCCTGGATTGCGTTTGTTCCAAAAATAACTCTCCCGAAGGTTTCATTCCGTTTGGATTCTGTTTGATATTCCTTTTCTGCGAAACACTGAAATATGCAAAAAACAGCAATTTGCACTAGGCCTCCGGTTAGTAGGTTAGTCCGAAAAATAATATAAAAGTGCATAATAAAGCCCATTAAACATCCAAAACAGATAATATAATAGCATGGAACAATAAAAAATTATAGATACGTTGGAGACATATCAAGCATCCCCAAGCTTGATTCCTGCTCGTCCTCGAGTAGGTAAATGATAAAAACAGAATTTTTGATGTGCAATGCTACCTAACATAATTCTCTAAGTAATTCTCTTTATTGTGGCATGAATGTTCAGATCCAAAAGATTCAAGACAAAAGTTTAATATTGACTTAAAAATAATAATACTTCAAGCGTACTAACTAAGCAATTATGTCTTCTCAAAATAACATGGCCAAAGAAAGCTTATCCCTACACAATCATATAGTTTGGCTATGCTTCATTTTCGTCACACAAAAATGCTCTCATGATGCACAACCCCGATGACAAGCCAAGCAATTGTTTCATACTTTAGTAATCTCAAACGTTTTTCAACTTTCACGAAATACATGAGCGTGAGCCATGGACATAGCACTATGGGTGGAATAGAGTATAATGATGGGGGTTGTGTGGAGAAGACAAAAAGGAAGAAAGTCTCACATTGACGCAGCTAATCAATGGGCTAGGGAGATGCCCATCAATTGATGTCCATGCAAGGAGTAGGGATTGCCATGCAACGGATCCACTAGAGCTATAAATGTATGAAAGCTCATCAAAAGAAACTAAGTGGGTGTGCATCCAACTTGCTTGCTCACGAAGACCTAGGGCATTTGAGGAAGCCCATTGTTGGAATATACAAGCCAAGTTCTATAATGAAAAATTTCCACTAGTATATGAAAGTGACAAAACAAGAGACTCTCTATTATAAAGATCATGGTGCTACTTTGAAGCACAAGTGTGGAAAAAAAGGATAGTAGCATTGTCCCTTTTTATTTCTTTTTGGGCCATATTTATTTATTTATTTGGCCTTACTCTTTTTTTATTTGGGACAATGCTCTATTAATGATGATCATCACACTTCTATTTATTTACAACTCAATGATTACAACTCGATACTAGAACAAAATATGACTCTATATGAATGCCTCCGGCGGTGTACCGGGATGGGCAATGAATCAAGAGTGACATGTATGAAAAATTATGCATGGTGGCTTTGCCACATATACGACATCAACTACATGATCATGCAAGGCAATATGACAATGACGAAGCGTGTCATAATAAATGAAACGGTGGAAAGTTGCATGGCAATATATCTCGGAATGGCTATGGAAATGCCATAATAGGTAGGTATGGTAGCTGTTTTGAGGAAGATATAAGGAGGTTTATGTGTGATAGAGCGTATCGTGTCATGGGGTTTGGATACACCTGCGAAGTTTGCACCAACTCTCAAGGTGAGAAAGGGCAATGCACGGTACCGAAGAGGCTAGCAATGATGGAAAGGTGAGAGTGCGTATAATCCATGGACTCAACATTAGTCATAAAGAACTCACATACTTATTGCAAAAATCTACAAGTCATCAAAAACCAAGCACTACATGCATGCTCCTAGGGGGATAGATTGGTCGGAAAAGACCATCGCTCGTCCCCGACCGCCACTCATAAGGATGACAATCAAAGAACACCTCATGTTTCAAATTTGTCACACAACGTTTACCATACGTGCATGCTACGGGACTTGCAAACTTCAACACAAGTATTTCTCAAATTCACAACTACTCAACTAGCGCCACTCTAATATTGCCATCTTCATATCTCAAAACAATCATCAAGTATCAAACTTCTCATAGTATTCAATGCACTTTTTATGAAAGTTTTTATTATACCCATCTTCGATGCTCATCATATTAGGACTAATTTTATAGCCAAAGAAAATTACCATGCTGTTCTAAAGGACTCTCAAAATAATATAAGTGAAGCATGAGAGATCAATAATTTCTATAAAATAAAACCACCACCGTGCTCTAAAAGATATAAGTGAAGCACTAGAGCAAAATTATCTAGCTCAAAAGATATAAGTGAAGCACATAGAGTATTCTAATAAATTCTGATTCATGTGTGTCTCTCTAAATGGTGTGTACAGCAAGGATGATTGTGTTAAACTAAAAAGAAAAGACTCAAATCACACAAGATGCTCCAAGCAAAACACATATCATGTGGTGAATAAAATATAGCCTCAAGTAATGTTAACGATGAACGAAGAAGAAAGAGGAGATGCCTTCCGGGGCATCCCCAAGCTTAGGATTTTGGTTGTCCTTGAATTTTACCTTGGGGTGCCTTGGGCATCCCCAAGCTTAGGCTCTTGCCACTCCTTATTCCATAATCCATCAAATCTTTACCCAAAACTTGAAAACTTCACAACACAAAACTCAACAGAAAATCTCATGAGCTCCGTTAGTATAAGAAAACAAATCACCACTTTAAGGTACTGTAATGAAATCATTCTTTATTTACATTGGTGTTAAACCTACTGTATTGCAACTTCTCTATGGTTCATACCCCCTATACTAGCCATAGATTCATCAAAATAAGCAAACAACACACGAAAAACAGAATCTGTCAAAAACAGAACAGTATGTAGCAATCAGATTTGTTCGAATACTTCTGGAACTCCAAAAATTCTGAAAAACTAGGAGAACCTGGATAATTTGTATATTGATATACTACAAAAATATGTGGTATTTTATCACGTTCTGGTGAATTTTAACAATTATTTCCGTGAGTGTAAAGTTTCTGTCTTTTTCAGCAAGATCAAACAACTATCACCCAAGAAGATTCTATTGGTTCTACTTGGCACAAACACTAATTAAAACATAAAAACACATCTAAACATAAGCTAGATGAATTATTTATTACTAAACATAAAAAAAAGTAAGAAACAAAAATATAATTGGGTTGCCTCCCAACAAGCGCTATCGTTTAACGCCCCTAGCTAGGCATAAAAACAAGAATAGATCTAGGTATTATCATCTTTGGTATGCAATCCATAAGTGGCTCTCATAATAGATTCATAAGATAATTAAATTTTCTTTCTAGGAAAGTGTTCCATGCTTTTCCTTAACGGAAATTGGAATCTAATATTTCCTTCTTTCATATCAATAATTGCACCAGTCGTTCTAAGGAAAGGTCTACCAAGAATAATAGGACATGTAGGATTGCAATCTATATCAAGAACGATCAAATCTACGGGCACATAATTCCTATTTGCAACAATAAGAACATCATTAATACTTCCCATAGGTTTCTTAATGGTGGAATCCACAAGATGCAAATTTAAAGAACAATCATCAAATTCACGGAAACCCAACACATCACACAAAGTTTTTGGAATCGTGGAAACACTAGCACCCAAATCACACAAAGCATAGCATTCATGCTCTTTAATCTTAATTTTAATAGTAGGTTCCAACTCATCATAAAATTTTCTAGGGATAGAAACTTCCAATTCAAGATTTTCTTCATAGGATTGCATTAGAGCATCAACGATTTGTTTCGTAAAAGCTTTATTTTGACTATAAGCATGAGGAGAATTTAACACGGATTGCAACAAGGAAATACAATATATTAAATAACAATTATCATAATTAAATTCCTTGAAATACAAAATAGTGGGTTCATTGCTACCTAAAGTTTTGACCTCGTCAATCCCACTTTTACCAATTTTTGCATCAAGATCTAAAAACTCTGAATCATTGGGACGCCTCTTAACTAAAGTTGACTCATCTCCAGTCCCATCTTTATCAAGATTCATATTGCAAAACAAAGATTTAATAGAAGACACATCAATAACTTTTAGATCTTCATCATTATTATCATGAAAACTAGAAGAACACGCTTTCATAAAGCAATCTTTATAAGCACGCATCCTAGCGGTTCTTTCTTTGCACTCATTAATGGAAATTCTCCTAGCTTTGAGAGACTCATTGATATCATGCTTAGGTGGAATAGATCTAAGTTTCAAAGAATCAACATCAAGAGAAATTCTATCCACGTTCCTAGCCAACTCATCAATCTTAGGCAATTTTTCTTCAAGCAAAGCATTGAAATTCTTTTGCGAACTAATAAATTCTTTAACACTAGTCTCAAAATCAGAGGGCATCTTATTATAATTTCCATAAGAGTTGTTGTAGGAATTACCATAATTATTAGAGGAATTACTAGGAAACGGCCTAGGATTAAAATTACCTCTATACGCGTTGTTACCAAAATTGTTCCTACCAACAATATTAACATCCATAGATTCATTATTATTCTCAATCAAAGTAGACAAAGGCATATCATTAGGATCAATAGGAGCACTCCTATTAGCAAACAATTTCATAAGTTCATCCATCTTTCCACTCAAAACATTAATCTCTTCTATCGCATGAACCTTTTTACCAGTAGATCTTTCGGTGTGCCATTGAGAATAATTAACCATAATATTATCTAGGAGTTTAGTAGCTTCTCGTAAAGTGATTTCCATAAAAGTGCCTCCTGCAGCCGAATCTAAAAGATTTCTAGAAGCAAAATTCAATCCAGCATAAAAATGTTGTATGATCATCCATAAATTCAAACCATGAGTAGGGCAATTACGTATCATTAATTTCATCCTTTCCCAAGCTTGTGCAACATGCTCATGATCAAGTTTCTTAAAATTCATAATATCGTTTCTAAGAGAGATGATCTTAGCGGGAGGAAAATACTTAGAGATAAAAGCATCTTTGCACTTAATCCATGAATCAATACTATTTTTGGGCAAAGACGAAAACCAAGTTTTAGCACAATCTCTAAGAGAAAACGGAAATAGCTTAAATTTAACAATATCATTACCCACATCTTTCTTCTTTTGCATATCACACAAATCAACAAAGTTTTTTAGATGTGTAGCGGCATCTTCACTAGGAAGGCCAGAGAATTGATCTTTCATGACAAGATTCAACAAAGCAACATTAATTTCACATGATTGAGCATCGGTAAGAGGAGCAATCGGAGTGCTAAGAAAATCATTGTTGGTATTGGAAAAGTCACACAATTTAGTAATGTCTTGAGCCATCGTGACAAACAATCCAACACACAAGCACACAAGAAGCAAGCAAAAAGAGACGAACGGAAAAAGAAGGCAAATAAAATGGCAAGGGTGAAGTGGGGGAGAGGAAAACGAGAGGCAAATGGCAAATAATGTAATGCGAGGGATAAGAGTTTGTGATGGGTACTTGGTATGTCTTGACTTGACTTGACTTGGCGTAAGCCTCCTCGGCAACGGCGCCAGAAATCCTTCTTGCTACATCTTGAGCATGCGTTGGTTTTCCCTTGAAGAGGAAAGGGTGATGCACCAAAGTAGCGTAAGTATTTCCCTCAGTTTTTGAGAACCGAAGTATCAATCCAGTAGGAGGTTACACGCAAGTTGCCTCGTACCTACACAAACAAATAAGAACCTTGCAACCAACGCGATAAAGGGGTTGTCAATCCCTTCACGGCCACTTGCAAAAGTGAGATCTGATAGAGATAATAAGATAAATATTTTTGGTATTTTTATGATATAGATTGGAAAGTAAAGATTGCAAAATAAAAGACGGAAGAAATAGTAAATTGATAGGAAAATAATATGATGGAAGATAGACCCGGGGGCCATAGGTTTCACTAGTGGCTTCTCTCAAGATAGCATAATTTACGGTGGGTGAACAAATTCTGCCGAGAAATTGATAGAAAAGTGCATAGTTATGAGAATATCTAGGCATGATCATGTATATAGGCATCACGTCCGCGACAAGTAGACCGAAACGATTCTGCATCTATGACTATTACTCCACACATCGACCGCTATCCAGCATGCATCTAGAGTATTAAGTTCATAAGAATAGAGTAACACATTAGGCAAGATGACGTGACGTAGAGGGATAAACTCAAGCAATATGATATAAACCCCATCTTTTTATCCTCGATGGCAACAATACAATACGTGCCTTGCTGCCCCTGCTATCACTGGGAAAAGACACCGCAATATTGAACCAAGGTAAACACTTCTCCCATTGCAAGAAAGATCAATATAGTAGGCCAAACCAAACTGATAATTCGAAGAGACTTGCAAAGATATTTAAATCATACATATATGAATTCAGAGAAGAACCAAATATTGTTCATAGATAATCTTTATCATAGACCCACAATTCATCAGATTTCGACAAACACACCGCAAAAAGAATTACATCGCATAGATCTCCAAGAAGATCAAGGAGAACTTTGTATTGAGATCCAAAGAGAGAGAAGAAGCTATCTAGATAATAAATATGGACTCGAAGGTTTGTGGTAAACTACTCACACATCATCGGAGAGGCTATGGTGTTGATGTAGAAGCCCTCTGTGATCGATTCCCCCTCCGGCGAAGCGCTAGAAAAGGCCCCAAGATGGGATCTCACAGGTACAGAAGGTTGCGGCGGTGGAAATAGGGTTTCGTGGTGCTCTCGGATGTTTTCAGGGTATATGAGTATATATAGGCGAAAGAAGTAGGTCGGTGGAGCCACGAGGGGCCCACAAGGGTGGGGGGCGGGCCTCCCTGCCTCGTGGCTTCCTCCTTGCTTCCTTGACGTCCAATCCAAGTCTCCTGGATTGCGTTTGTTCCAAAAATAACTCTCCCGAAGTTTCATTCCGTTTGATATTCCTTTTCTGCGAAACACTGAAATAGGCAAAAAAACAGCAATTTGCACTGGGCCTCCGGTTAGTAGGCCATTAAACATCCAAAACAGATAATATAATAGCATGGAACAATAAAAAATTATAGATACGTTGGAGACGTATCATACTGCTAGTGCATTACAAGTTCCAAGTCTTAGCTCCCCTACTCCACCATCCCAGGTTGATGTAGGGCGGAACCCTAATGGTGTCAATCTTTCATGTTTTGGAGGGGAAACGGGAAGAACACGAAGAATACAAGAGGGAAATCACTCAAATAGAAAAGACACAATCACAGGTGTGCTAGATCCACATACACAGGGAGAGATACATGATCCAAAGTCAACAAGGGAGGGCTATTTTTGTGGTGATTTTTGTAATTAGGACAAAACACAACATAACTAGGCTAGAAAACAAAGGGAGGGACTCCAATATTGTGATCAACCTAGGCTCTGATACCATGATAATGTAGGGTCAAACCCTAATGATGTTGATCTTTAATGATTTGGAGGGGAAACGGGTAATAACACGAAGAACACAAGAGGGAAATCACTCAAATAGACAAGACACAATCGCACATTTACTAAATCCACATACACACGGAGAGATACATGACCCAAAGTCAACAAGGGGGATATAGACGGTAGCTAGTTCACCTCAATATGTGAGGAGAGAGGTCTTGAATCCTAGGAGGATCTTCCCATGAAGGGGTCTTGAATCCACTTGGGGGATATTCTCACATGGAGGCCATGATCTGCATGGGTGTAGGGGTAAGTGGATGAGAAAAGCTCTGTCTCAATGAGCTAATCCTTTGCTAACCCTAGATGGAGAGGGGAGAGGTCTATATATAGTGCTAGTATAAGTTGGGACGAGTTGGAGTGGTACATGGGCCATCGGCCCATTTACTGTGTGCAGACAAGGGCCGGATGTCCGGGGCTCGGGCCAGATGTCCGTGCTGGTCTTGGCTTCGGTGCTGTAGGGTTCGGCCTGCTTCCAGGCAGGGGCCAGATGTCCGCGCGGCTCGTGCTGGATATCCTAGGCCGGGCTCGATGTCCGGGCCCTGGAGCTCTTCGGCTGCTTGGCTGATGCTATCACTGAAGTTATCAGGGGCTGGATGTCCGGGTCCTGTAGTCTTTCTCCGGTTCCTCTCATCGTGTTTGTTCGTTCATGTACTTGAGGGCTTGTCCATCATAACGAGTATCTTCGATAGAGTCTTGTTGGTACCTAAGCACACACAGCATTCCGGATTGAGGTAGTAGCCATGTCTCACGTGGGTCATACGGAATGTCAGTAAGGAGAGATGTCACCTTGGTCTAGAGAGCTCTTGCACATGCTCGTGTCATCAGTCCACTTGGAACTTGGGGAGATAGAGGTTGGTCCATGGGGATGACCGTAGGATGCTCCGCATCATCTCCCCCCACCCCCTGGGAAAGACCCGACCTCGGGTCCAGAACCTCATCACCATGGAAGGGAGATAGATCCTTCATGTTGAAGATGTCACTCACGTCGTACTTGTTGTGTGGAATGTTGATCTTGTAGGCGTTGTTGTTGTAGAGTGCTAGCACCTTGAAGGGTTTGTTGGCTCTAGGTAGTAGCTTGGAATTGCGCTCATTGGGGAAGCGATCCTTGCGAAGGTGTAACCACACAAGATCTCCAATGTTGAATATCATGGGTTGCTTGTTGATTGTGTGTCCTTGTACGTGGCGCTCGATTGTTTGCCTTGTATCTTCATGCATCTTGTTGAGATAGCTCGCTTGTGCACTCGCGTCCATCTTGATGTGGTCTTGTAGAGGTAGCGGTATAATGTCCAATGGGGACAAGGGATTGAATCCGTAGATGACCTCGAAGGGGGAATTGCCCGTAGTTGAATGTCTTGCTCGATTGTGGGCGTACTCGGAGATGGGTAGTGATGTCTACTACACAACCTTCTTCTTATAGACGTTGTTGGGCCTCCAAGTGCAGAGGTTTGTAGGACAGTAGCAAGTTTCCCTCAAGTGGATGACCTAAGGTTTATCAATCCATGGGAGGCGTAGGATGAAGATGGTCTATCTCAAACAACCCTGCAACCAAATAACAAAGAGCCTCTTGTGTCCCCAACACACCCAATACAATGGTAAATTGTATAGGTGCACTAGTTCGGCGAAGAGATGGTGATACAAGTGCAATATTGATGGTAGATATAGGTTTTTGTAATCTGAAAATATAAAAACAGCAAGGTAGCAAGTGATAAAAGTGAGCGTAAACGGTATTGCAATGCTAGGAAACAAGGCCTAGGGTTCATACTTTCACTAGTGAAAGTTCTCTCAACAATAATAACATAATTGGATCAT
This sequence comes from Triticum aestivum, assembly GCF_018294505.1. Classification (NCBI taxonomy): domain Eukaryota; kingdom Viridiplantae; phylum Streptophyta; class Magnoliopsida; order Poales; family Poaceae; genus Triticum; species Triticum aestivum. The sequence goes on along the minus strand of NC_057811.1, from coordinate 189,232,364 downwards.
ATAACTATCCTCAACATGCAACAAAGATTCACTCCAAAGTCACTAATAGCGGAGAACAAACGAACAGATTATTGTAGGGTACGAAACCACCTCAAAGTTATTCTTTCTGATCGATCTATTCAAGAGTCCGTAGTAAAATAACATGAAGCTTTTCTTTCCGTTCGATCTTTCCTAGAGTTCGTACTAGAATAACACCTTAAGACACAAATCAACCAAAACCCTAATGTCACCTAGATACTCCAATGTCACCTCAAGTATCCGCGGGTATGGTTATACGATATGCATCACACAATCTCAGATTCATATATTCAACCAACACAAAGAACTTCAAAGAGTGCCCCAAAGTTTCTACCGGAGAGTCAAGACGAAAACGTGTGCCAACCCCTATGCATAAGTTCATGAGGTCACGAAACTCGCAAGTTGATCACCAAAACATACATCAAGTAGATCACGTGATATCCCATTTTCACCACAGATAAGCACATGCAAGACATACATCAAGTGTTCTCAAATCCTTAAAGACTCAATCTGATAAGATAACTTCAAAGGGAAAACTCAATCCATTACAAGAGAGTAGAGGGGGAGAAACATCATAAGATCCAACTATAATAGCAAAGCTCGCGATACATCAAGATCGTACCACCTCAAGAACACGAGAGAGAGAGAGATCAAACGCATAGCTACTGGTACATACCCTCAGCCCGGAGGGTGAACTACTCTCTCCTTGTCATGGAGAGCGCCGGGATGATGAAGATGGCCACCGGTGAGGGATCCCCCCTCCGGCAGGATGCCGGAACAGGGTCCCGATTGGGTTTTGGTGGCTACAGAGGCTTGCGGCGGCGGAACTCCTGATCTATTGTGCCCTCTGATGTTTTTAGGGTATATGGATATATAGGCGAAAGAAGTCAGTCAGGGGAGCCACAAGGGGCCCACGAGGGTGGGCGGCGCGCCAGGGGGTAGGGCGCGCCTCCCTGCCTCGTGGCTTCCTCGAAGCTTCCCTGACGTCTACTCCAAGTCTCCTGGATTGCTTCCGTTCCAAAAATAACTCTCCCGAAGGTTTCATTCCGTCTGGACTCCATTTGATATTCCTTTTCTTTGAAACACTGAAATAGGCAAGAAAACAACATTTTGGGCTGGGCCTCCGGTTAATAGGTTAGTCCCAAAAATAATATAAAAGTGTATAATAAAGCCCAAAAACATCCAAAACGGGTTATATAATAGCATGGAACAATCAAAAATATAGATACGTTGGAGACAAATCAGGTAGGCATCCCCCCACTCCATGATGTTATTGTTGATCAACACGTCGGGAAGAGTAGATAGCATCCGATTTGTGACCTGTGTTTGGCTGTCGGTTTGCGAATGGTATGCCGATGAGAGGAGTAGCTTGATTCCGACCTTGGCGCATAGGGTCTTCCTAAAGTAGCTTAGAAACTTGATGTCGTGGTCTAACACAATAGTCTTTGGCACTCCATGTATATGTAAGATATCCCTACAAAAGAGATTTGCAACATGTGAAGCATCGCCTATCTTGTTACATGGAATAAAGTGTGCTATCTGTTGGATCTGGGGTTCCGGCAAAACCCTTAAGGTTCGAACTCTAGGGTGCGTGCGAAGTTCTTTCCCCCTGCTTACCGATCTACGCCCTGGCTCACTAAGATCTCGCGGACGAACTCGACGAACTAGCAACACAAACACACAAGATTTATACTGGTTCGGGCCACCGTTGTGGTGTAATACCCTACTCAAGTGTGTGGTGGTGGATTGCCTCTTGGGCTGATGAGGAACAGTACAAGGGGAAGAACAGCCTCCTGAGGTTGAGGTGTTCTTGTGCTTGTCGAACTTGTGTGGGTGAGGACTCGATGCCCCCTACTGTGGTGGCTAGTTCTACTTATATAGGCCCTGGTCCTCTCCCCAAATATTGAGCGGGAAGGGAGTCAACAATGGCGGCCAATTTGAAAGGGGACAGCTAGTACAAGCTATCCTGACACAAGTGGTCTTCGCCTGCGAAAGGCTCTGGTGGTGACGCCGTCTGGGCTCCACGGTGACCTCCGTCCTGCTGGCCTGCTGGTCTTGGTCTCGTTGCACTGCTACGGAAACCTTTGCCTGATGCCTCGGTACTCCGCGCCTGCGCTGGCCTCCTTAGTATCAAAGAGGAAATAAGGACGCTGCGCGCACTGGCGCTCGCCTGGCGCCCGTCTGATCCTGATCGTCATGGCTCACGTCACAAGAGCCTCGCGAGGTTTGGCCCGACTTGATATCTCCGCTCCTCGCGAGTGTCACATCCCTAGCTCTGGTATGACCTAGACTAGCTAGTCATGTGTGCATCATGTTTAAATTCCATTTAAATTTGAAGTGGGGATCTGTGAAACCCTCAGAATCATTTCTGGAAATGACCCAAATAAAAATTGCTCCAAAAGGGTCCAAGAAAATGTTCATGTCGCTCTCTGAAAATATTGGATAGAGATAAAAATCAAACCAATATTTTAGGAGCTCATAAATATTTATCTTGGGCATTTGGAATTAATGCAGTAATTATTTGCTTTGGATATATATTGTTATATATATAAAATATTGTCCAAAAATTATGCCATTTGCTGAGGAGTTCTGGAATAATACCACTAGCCCCTACAAAAATTGGCATAAGAAAATAAAATGGTTTATCATTTTTATTAAACCAAACAAATGTCAGAAAAATAAACAAAAAGGGGAAAACCCTTACCTGGACTTACCTGGGCCACTTGCTGGCCTGGCTCTGTGCCGGCCCAGCTGACTGGCCCAGTGCCAGTCGTTGTTGTCCTCGCGCCAGTCGGACAGGCATGTGGCCGACGCGCGCGCACCGCCGTGCCGCCACGCCACCAGCCTGCCTGCCCTCTCCCCTGCCAGCGCGACGCGCTAGGCGATGTCGCGAGTGCCGTCCCGATCCGGTCGGCCTCCTCACTTTTCCCCTCGCCTTCTCAATCGCTTGTCGCAGCCATGGCCGAGCGCCATCCTCACCGCCGTTCGACGTAGTCGTCGCCAGAGTCGTCCCCTCGCCCCTTCGTCGAGTCCACAAGCTCCGCCACGTCTCCTCCTACCTCTCCATCGAGCCACGCGACGCGGGAAGCCCTGGAGAGCCGTCGTCGCCGTCGTCTTCATCGTTGGCCACCGAAGATCGCCTTCGCCGCCCTGCACGCTCCGGGCCTCCCCCGAGCTCGCTGACGCAACCGCCGGATCCGCTGTGAGCCCCGCCGTCGAATCCCCTCTCCGCTGCTCTTCCGGCGCCCTCTATCCCCTCTGCTGCTTGAGCCGAGCTCCGGCCGCCGCCGCGAGCTCCGCTCCGGCGAGCTCCGCCGCCCCCGCTGCCTCTCGCTGGCTCCCCTGGATGCACGAGAGCGCGGGCAACCTCCTGGTGCCCCCAGCCGCCGCTCCCGTGGCTTCCAGTGGGGACTCCGCCGTGGCCAGTGGTCGCCGGCGACAAGCCCTGTCGCCTGAGCCCTGCCACGTGGGTCCGGCCTGTCAGGTGATTAGCTCAGTGCTAATCGCCACCTAAACTAACCCCTGTCACCGACAGTGGGCCCCGGTGCCCCTAATCTTTTATTTAGGCTTAAACTAACCCCTGTTTAACCCTGTGTCACTGACGTGTGGACCCCACACGTCAGGTTTGACTTGGTCAGCGCAGCTAACCCGCTGACATAATGATGACGCAGTGCTGACGCAATAAACCCTTTTTCTGGATTTAAATTAAATCAGGAAATTCCAGAAAATGTTCAAAACTTCTAAAATTCATAGAAATTCAACCGTAGCTCAGATTTAAATAAATTATATATGAAAAATTATCAGAAAAATGCAATCTATCCATTGGTACTAGTTTCATGCATGACAAACCAACTTATAGCTACTGTATAGGTGAAAACATATAAATGGCATATATATAAGAGCTTACTTTGGAGATGCATTTGAATCTTTGGTTCAAATGGATTTCACCCAAATGAATGCTAGATGCATTAGCACAAAATACATCACATACTCATGCCATATTCATGCATCATAATGTTGCATATGATTGTGTTCTAATTGTCGACACCGTTCCTTCTCGATAGGTCCTGCTCCGGAGAGTGTTCCAGAGTACCTGTCTGAGGAGCAGTGCCACCCTGTTGATCTACCAGGCAAGCAAACCCCCTTTGTTCATTCCGATACAATCCTACTCTCTCGCTTCTGCCCTCTTTTACTGCATTAGGACGACAACGATTCAACTACTACTTTATGCTGCGGTAGTTGAACCCATTCCTCTGCATGACCTGTCATTGCCACAGTAAATAGTTGAAACCCACTAGCATGTGTAGGAGTTGATTGAGCCATGTTGTGTTCCTACCATGCCATGCCTGCTATTGCTTAGAGTTGTGTCAGGTCTGGTTCATTGGGAATGAATTGGAGTGTTATGATATGTTCTGGTGCCGAGAGTTAAGCGTGCGAACACGATTTGGTAAAGGTAGCGGTGAGAGGCCATGTAGGAGTACATGGTGGGTTGTCTCATTGGGACCGTCCTTAAGAACCGGGTTCTGTGTAATTTGTCCAATGACTAGCTACTACCACACATTGGGTTCCGGTAACTCGACCCCTCTCGACTTATTAACCAACTTGATCTCTGTCCAGGAGTTGCAACTAGTTTCTGGTGTTTGTAGGTAGTGCTATTTTTCTACCGAGTGGCACCCGGCAGGGTGGGCTTGGGATAGACTAGGCACACGTGGCCCGGTGTACCGAGTGGCACCCGGATGGTGGGCTCGGGAACCATGCACACATCGTTTGGGGCCGTGAGCGACACCCCGGCCGGATCTCCTTGCGGATGGAACCCGAATAGGCGATAAACCTGGACTAGAGTCTTGCGTGGTTAGTCAGGTCGTGGCCGACACCCTCGCCAGGCTTCCGCTTGAAGGTTGCCGAGGTACATGACGTGTACATGGCGGTAAGTGGCGAGAGCGTGTGTGACGCAGTACACCCCTGCAGGGTTATCATGATCTATTCGAATAGCCGTGTCCTCGGTTATGGACTTCTTGGATGCTTACGTGGTACATAGACAACTTGAAGTGGATACTCTAAAATGCTCAAGATAAGTGTGAGTGCTATGGATGGCTTCTCGTAGTGAGACGGGAATGAATCCATAGTGGTGTATTGAGGTGGTGATTAGTGGACTCGTGTGCGCCTTCTTACCTCAAAGAAGTTTCTCGTAGTCGTAGAACAGGATAGCCACTGAGTCAAAGCTGGCTTGCTGCAACTAAACCCCACACTACCTGCTTGATACAAATGCATGTATGATAGGATCTGATGTAAGTCTTGCTGAGTACCTTTGTACTCATGTTGCTTTATTTATGTTTTTGCAGCGGAGACTTCGGTCTTACTAGTAGTTCCGGTTGGACTTCGACGAGTAGCTTGTACCTCAGCTACGATCTTGCACCCTTGGGAGGGTCTTGTAGATAGTCAGGCTTCTCAGCCTTTTTCCTTTGTAGTTGTCTGTACCCAGACATGTAATGCTTCCGTTGCTTGTATGCTCTGAATGATGGGTCATGTGACCCCTGTTTGTACTTAATGCTATGTGGCTCTTCTGGGCCTTTTATCTATATGAGTTTGCGTTATGTTGTGATGCCATGTTGTACATCACATACTTGCATGTTATGCGTACGTGTAACGTGTATTGCTATGTGTGGGATCCGACAATCTAGTTGTTTATCCTTGGCAGCCTCTCTTATGGGGAAATGTAGTCTAGTGCCTCCTTGAGCCATAGTAGTCCGCTACAGCCCGGTTCACCGGAGTCCTGCTAGCCCAGCACTACTGCTCTGGACACTTGACTGGACGGCATGTGTTTCATTTCGTTCCTGTGTCTGTCCCTTCGGGAAAATGTCACGCGGTGACATCCGGAGTCCTGCCTAGCCTGCTACTGCCCGGGTTCCCGGAGTCCTGTTAGCCCAGTGCTACAGCCCGGATTCACACGCTGCTGACCGACACACTCGATGTTCATTCATGTATGCCTTTCCCCATACATTAGTGCCGCTTTGGGTTCCCGACTAGCCATGTCGGCCCGGGTTCTCTGTCATATGGATGCTAGCGACATTGTCATATACGTGAGCCAAAAGGCGCAAACGGTCCCGGGCCATGGTAAGGCGACACCCGTGGGAATACCGTGCGTGAGGCCGCAAAGTGATATGAGGTGTTACATGCTAGATTGGTGTGACTTAGAATCGGGGTCCCGACAGCTTTGATATCAGAGCCTGACTGCCTGTATGATTTCCAAGCCAACCTGGTCGAAGTTGAGTCTAGAAATTCTTTAGTTATATAAGGGAATTGATTGTGGAAGGGAACGTAAGGCTCTACTCCTTTTACCTCATGCCTTCTGATCTGAGTCATCCTATCTTTCCTACGGGGTTAAGGAACTAGGCTTTCTCTTCTGTCTATCAGGATCACGTGTTACTACTCCATAGTCTCTTAGGATTGGTTGATCAGAGTCATATCCCAGTTTGAGTACCTCCAGTGTAGCCTGTTTAGTAATATCTCAGAACCTTGAGTGACGATGTTGAGTATGGTGCTACCCCGCCTTTTGCAGAATGTCCCATTTGGAGCATTTTACTGCCATTATGCTGCCGGATTTGTCCTAGGAGTTTGAGAGATACTAAATTTTCTTATGCTACATGTTGCATCCTATAGTTGTTGTTGACCTCGTCCTTGGTTCTGCTTCTCAGGATGTCGTCAGTTAACCGAAGTTCTGTTGCTCGTTGCCTGAACCACGGAGGTGGTAGGGATGAGGAGGATCCTCCCGACCAGCCTTCGTTGGCAGAGTTTATGTTAGAGATGGAGAGGAACAAGCATGAGTCTAACCGCTTGTTAGCACGTATCGAGGAGAACACCGCACCTCAGTGCAAAGAGTCAGCGACCATCTATGATTTCATTGGTTTGAAACCACCTACCTTCCATCATTCCATTGAACCACTCGATGCAGATGACTGGCTCCGTAGTATCACACACAAGCTGCGTTCTGCGAACGTAGCTGAAGGTGACAAGGTCACTTATGCTGCATATCACCTGGAAGGTCCTGCTAGTCTTTGGTGGCAGAACTATGAGGCTATGCTTCCAGCTGGCCAAATACCGACTTGGAGAGATTTCACTGAGGCTTTTCGCGAGCATCACATTCCTCAGGCTCTCATTGACCGCAAGAGAGAAGAGTTCTATAGGTTCACCCAGGGTAAGATGGCTGTTGATGTTTATAGTAGAGAGTTTGAGAACCTCGCCCGCTATGCTACAGAAGAAGTGTCCACAGACGCTAAGAAGCAGGCTAGGTTCCGGAAGGGTCTCAACCCCAAGTTGCGTCATGATCTCCACTTGCACCATTGCAATACATTCCAGGCTCTTGTGAACAAGGCCATTAATGCGGAGACAGCTCAGCTCACCTACGAGGAGTCTCGTAAGCACACCCGTGATTTGGTTTCTTCCTCTGGTTCTAGTTCTCATAAGCGCCGGATTTGGGTTCCGAACTCCGCTCTTCCACCTGGATATGCACCGAGGCCATCTTATGTGGTGCCTCACCCAGTCCAGCAGTATGCTCCACCCAGGCCTATTGGTAGACCGCTTGTCAATGCGGGTCCACATCCAACTTCAGGGACTTGCTTCACATGCGGGAAGCCAGGACACTATGCACGTGACTGCTCTCAAACTAACTATGCCCCACCCCTACCTGAGAAGTTTGTTGGCTGTGGTAAGCCATCACGCAAGATGATCAACATCAAGTCAGCTCCCACTGAGCGTGGACGTTTGCATCACGCCTCAGCTAAAGACGCTCATGATGATCCGGATGTCGTTCTTGGTACACTCCTTGTCAATTGCCATCCAGCTTCGGTTCTATTCGATACCGGAGCATCTCACTCCTTCATCTCTGAAGGCTATGCTCGTTTGCACGACATGTCATTTTGTGATATGCCAACTCCACTTGAAATCCAAACTCCAGGGTCTAGATGGCAAACTACCAGAATAAGCCATGGTAATGAAATCCTTGTTGACAGACTTGTATTCCTTGCCTCACTTATAGCCCTCAAGTCTACAGATATTAACATCATCTTGGGTATGGACTGGATGACAGCTCATCATGCCAAGATTGATTGTTACACCAGGTCTGTTCAACTCACACACCCATCTGGTAAGTTAGTCACTGTCTCCACCAGAGTTGCAAAGCGTCAACTCTATTCTCTTAATGCCAGTCCTCTTCCAGACCTTGAAGATATCCCGGTAGTCCGTGACTTTCCCGATGTCTTTCCAGAGGAACTGCCAGGTATTCCACCTGACAGAGATGTAGAGTTTGTCATAGATCTTATCCCAGGAACCGCCCCAATCTCTAGGAGACCTTACAAGATGGCACCTTTAGAACTAGCTGAGCTTAAGAAACAACTTGATGAGTCCTTGCAAAAGGGTTTCATCCGTCCTAGTTCTTCTCCCTGGGCTTGCCCCATCCTCTTCGTCAAGAAGAAGGATGGTACGGACCGGATGGTTGTAGATTATCGTCCCGTTAATTTGGTCACGATAAAGAACAAGTATCCGCTCCCCAGGATCAACGACCTGTATGATCAACTCGCTGGATCCTCAGTCTTTTCCAAGATGGATTTGAGGTTAGGCCACCATCAAATCAAGATTAGAAACGGGGACATTCCTAAGACGGCTTTTGTCACTCGTTATGGCCAGTACGAGTACACCGTCATGTCTTTCGGTCTAACCAATGCTCCAGCCACATTCTCCCGCTTGATGAACTCGATCTTCATGGAGTACTTAGATAAGTTCGTCGTGGTTTACCTCGATGATATCCTTATTTACTCAAAGAACGAGGAAGAGCATGCCGAACATCTTAGACTTGTGTTAGAAAAACTCAGAGAGCACCGCCTTTATGCCAAGTTCTCCAAGTGCGAATTTTGGTTGCCAGAAGTGACCTACCTAGGCCACGTGATCTCTGGTAAGGGCATTGCTGTCAATCCTAAGAGAGTTCAGGCCGTTCTTGATTGGACTCCACCCGAAACAGTTAAACAAGTTAGGAGTTTCCTTGGTCTAGCCAGTTATTGTCGCCGCTTTGTTGAAAACTTCTCCAAAGTAGCCAAACCCCTCACGGAACTTCTCAAGAAGGATAAAAAGTTTGAGTGGTCCCCACAGTGTGAATACAGTTTTCAGGAACTGAAAAGACGCCTGACTTCTGCTCCCATACCGGTGCCACCGGGTTTCACTAAAGACTTTGTTATCTACTGCGACGCCTCACGACAGGGACTAGGCTGCATTCTTATGCAGGATCATCATGTGATTGCCTATGCATCTCGACAGTTGCATCCACATGAGGAGAATTATCCTACACATGATCTAGAGCTTGCAGCCGTAGTCTATGCTCTTAAGACATGGCGACATTACCTTCTTGGTAAACGTTGCGAGATTTACACCGATCACCAGAGTCTCAAGTATATCTTCACCCAACCAGATTTGAACCTTAGGAAAAGACGTTGGTTGGAGTTGATCTCAGATTACGACTTAGGGATTACCTACACCCCAGGCAAGGGCAATGTCATGGCTAATGCGCTAAGTCGTAAGTCCTATTGCAACAATCTTATGTTGCAGCAGGGCCAACCACTTCTCCATGAGGAATTCTGTAAGCTTAATCTTCACATTGCTCCTCGTGGATTCCTCTCTACCTTGGTGGCGAAACCTACCCTTGAGGATCATATCATAGAAGCCCAGAAGCATTATACGGGGATTACCCGGATCAAGAGAAACATTGCCAAGGGTATTGCTGGTAGTTTCTCTATAGATGATCGAGGTGTTGTTCTCTTAAAGAACCGTCTGGTGGTTCCCAAGAAGCAACATCTCCGGCAACTGATCCTTAAGGAGGCGCATGAATCCCCTCTCACGATTCATCCCGGTAGTACTAAGATGTATCAGGACCTACGCCAGAGGTTCTGGTGGACTAGGATGAAGAGAAATTGTTGAGTTCATAGCTAACTGTGACGTTTGTCGTCGCGTTAAGGCAGAGCATCAAAGACCTGCTGGCACCCTTCAACCTTTAGCCATTCCTGAGTGGAAATGGGATAAAGTTGGTATGGACTTCATCACCGGCTTTCCCAGGACCAAGAAAGGGAATAACGCTATCTTCGTAGTCATTGATCGTCTTTCCAAAGTGGCTCACTTCCTACCTGTTCGAGAGAGTATCACTGCTAGTCAGCTCGCTGACTTATATATTTCTCGAATAGTGCCACTTCATGGTGTTCCACTAGAGATCAATTCAGACCGTGGTAGTCTCTTCACTTCTCATTTCTGGGAGAGTTTCCAAACTGCCATGGGCACCCATGTTTCCTTCAGTACTGCTTTCCACCCTCAATCAAGTGGTCAGGTGGAAAGGGTCAACCAAATTCTCGAAGACATTCTTAGAGCTTGCGTTATCTCATTGGTATGGATTGGGAGAAATGCCTACCTTTCGCCGAGTTTGCTTATAACAATAGCTATCAATCCAGTCTTAAGAAAGCTCCTTTCGAGATTCTGTATGGACGAAGATGTCGAACACCTTTGAACTGGTCAGAAACCGGTGAAAGACAATTCTTTGGACCGGACATGATCCAGGAAGCAGAAGAGCAAGTTCGCATCATTCGTGAGAATTTGAAAACAGCCCAGTCTCGTCAAAAGAGCCAGTATGACCGTCGTCATAAGGAAGTGGCTTATGAAGTTGGCGACAAGGCTTACCTTCGGGTTACTCACCTAAAGGGTACCCACCGTTTCGGTATCAAGGGCAAGTTGGCTCCTCGTTACATTGGTCCTTTTCGCATTCTCGCTAAACGAGGAGAGGTTGCCTACCAGTTGGAACTACCCCCACATCTTTCCCGAGTCCATGATGTCTTCCACGTCTCTCAACTCAGGCGTTGCTTCTCGGATCCCATCCGCGGAGTGGACCACGAAACGCTTGATCTCCAAGATAACCTCACATATCGAGAGTACCCTATTCGCATTCTTGATCAAGTAGAGCGTGTCACCCGACGTCAGAACATCAAGTTTCTCAAGGTTCAGTGGTCTCATCATTCCGAGAGAGAAGCTACTTGGGAGCAAGAAGATCGTCTTCGACTGGAGTACCCCACCTTCTTTCCATCGACCCCTGTATCTCGGGACGAGATTCTTTCAAGTGGGGGCGAGTTGTCACATCCCTAGCTCTGGTATGACCTAGACTAGCTAGTCATGTGTGCATCATATTTAAATTCCATTTAAATTTGAAGTGGGGATCTGTGAAACCCTCAGAATCATTTCTGGAAATGACCCAAATAAAAATTGCTCCAAAAGGGTCCAAGAAAATGTTCATGTCGCTCTCTGAAAAAATTGGACAGAGATAAAAATCAAACCAATATTTTAGGAGCTCATAAATATTTATCTTGGGCATTTGGAATTAATGCAGTAATTATTTGCTTTGGATATATATTGTTATATATATATAATATTGTCCAAAAATTATGCCATTTGCTGAGGAGTTCTGGAATAATACCACTAGCCCCTACAAAAATTGGCATAAGAAAATAAAATGGTTTATCATTTTTATTAAACCAAACAAATGTCAGAAAAATAGAAAATAAACAAAAAGGGGAAAACCCTTACCTGGACTTACCTGGGCCACTTGCTGGCCTGGCTCTGTGCCGGCCCAGCTGACTGGCCCAGTGCCAGTCGTCATGGTCCTCGCGCCAGTCGGACAGGCGTGTGGCCGACGCGCGCACCGCCGTGCCGCCACGCCACCAGCCTGCCTGCCCTCTCCCCTGCCAGCGCGACGCGCTGGGCGACATCGCGGGTGCCGTCCCGATCCGGTCGACCTCCTCACTTTTCCCCTTGCCTTCTCCCTCGCTTGTCGCAGCCATGGCCGAGCGCCATCCTCACCGCCGTTCGACGTAGTCGTCGCCAGAGTCGTCCCCTCGCCCCTTCGTCGAGTCCACGAGCTCCGCCACGTCTCCTCCTACCTCTCCATCGAGCCACGCGATGCGGGAAGCCCTGGAGAGCCGTCGTCGCCATCGTCTTCATCGCTGGCCACCGAAGATCGCCTTCGCCGCCCTGCATGCTCCGGGCCTCCCCCGAGCTCGCTGACGCCACCGCCGGATCCGCTGTGAGCCCCGCCGTCGAACCCCCTCTCCGCTGCTCTTCCGGCGCCCTCTATCCCCTCTGCCGCTCGAGCCGAGCTCTAGCCGCCGCCGTGAGCTCCGCTCCGGCGAGCTCCGCCGCCCCCGCTGCCTCTCGCTGGCTCCCCTGGATCGCGGGAGCGCAGGCAACCCCCTGGTGCCCCCAGCCGCCGCTCCCGTGGCTTCCAGTCGGGACTCCGCCGTTGCCAGTGGTAGCCGGCGACGAGCCCTATCGCCTGAGCCCTGCCACGTGGGTCCGGCCTGTCAGGTGATTAGCTCAGTGCTAATCACCACCTAAACTAACCCCTGTCACCGACAGTGGGCCCCGGTGCCCCTAATCTTTTATTTTGGCTTAAACTAACCCCTGTTTAACCCTGTGTCACTAACGTGTGGACCCCACACGTCAGGTTTCACTTGGTCAGCGCCGCTAACCCGCTGACGTCATGATGACGCAGTGCTGACGCAATAAACCCTTTTTCTAGATTTAAATTAAATCAGGAAATTCCAGAAAATGTTCAAAACTTCTAAAATTCATAGAAATTCAACCGTAGCTCAGATTTAAATAAATTATATATGAAAAATTATCAGAAAAATGCAATCTATCCATTGGTACTAGTTTTATGCATGAAAAACCAACTTATAGCTACTGTATGGGTGAAAACATATAAATGGCATATATATAAGAGCTTACTTTGGAGATGCATTTGAATCTTTGGTTCAAATGGATTTCACCCAAATGAATGCTAGATGCATTAGCACAAAATACATCACATACTCATGCCATATTCATGCATCATAATGTTGCATATGATTGTGTTTTAATTGTCGACACCGTTCCTTCTCGATAGGTCCTGCTCCGGAGAGTGTTCCAGAGTACCTGTCTGAGGAGCAGTGCCACCCTGTTGATCTACCAGGCAAGCAAACCCCCTTTGTTCATTCCGATACAATCCTACTCTCTCGCTTCTGCTATCTTTTACTGCATTAGGACAAAAACGATTCAACTGCTACTTTATGCTGCAGTAGTTGAACCCATTCCTCTGCATGACCTGTCATTGCCATAGTAAATAGTTGAAACCCACTAGCATGTGTAGGAGTTGATTGAGCCATGTTGTGTTCCTACCATGCCATGCCTGCTATTGCTTAGATTTGTGTCAGGTCTGGTTCATTGGGAATGAATTGGAGTGTTATGATATGTTCTGGTGCCGAGAGTTAAGCGTGCGAACACGATTTGGTAAAGGTAGCGGTGAGAGGCCATGTAGGAGTACATGGTGGGTTGTCTCATTGGGACCGTCCTTAAGAACCGGGTTCTGTGTAAGTTGTCCAATGACTAGCTACTACCACACATTGGGTTCCGGTAACTCGACCCCTCTCGACTTATTAACCAACTTGATCTCTGTCCAGGAGTTGCAACTAGTTTCTGGTGTTTGTAGGTAGTGCTATTTTTCTACCGAGTGGCACCCGGCAGGGTGGGCTTGGGACAGACTAGGCACACATGGCCCGGTGTACCGAGTGGCACCCGGATGGTGGGCTCGGGAACCCTGCACACATCATTTGGGGCCGTGAGCGACACCCCGGCCGGATCTCCTTGCGGATGGAACCCGAATAGGCGATAAACCTGGACTAGAGTCTTGCATGGCTAGTCAGGTCGTGGCCGACACCCTCGCCAGGCTTCCGCTTGAAGGCTGCCGAGGTACATGACGTGTACATGGCGGTAAGTGGCGAGAGCGTGTGTGACGCAGTACACCCCTGCAGGGTTATCATGATCTATTCGAATAGCCGTGTCCTCGGTTATGGACTTCTTGGATGCTTACGTGGTACATAGACAACTTGAAGTGGATACTCTAAAATGCTCAAGATAAGTGTGAGTGCTATGGATGGCTTCTCATAGTGAGACGGGAATGAATCCATAGTGGTGTATTGAGGTGGTGATTAGTGGACTCGTGTGCGCCTTCTTACCTCAAAGAAGTTTCTCGTAGTCGTAGAACATGATAGCCACTGAGTCAAAGCTGGCTTGCTGCAACTAAACCCCACACTACCTTCTTGATACAAATGCATGTATGATAGGATCTGATGTAAGTCTTGCTGAGTACCTTTGTACTCATGTTGCTTTATTTATGTTTTTGCAGCGGAGACTTCGGTCTTACTAGTAGTTCCGCTTGTACTTCGACGAGTAGCTTGTACCTCAGCTACGATCTTGCACCCTTGGGAGGGTCTTGTAGATAGTCAGGCTTCTCCGCCTTTTTCCTTTGTAGTTGTCTGTACCCAGACATGTAATGCTTCCATTGCTTGTATGCTCTGAATGATGGGTCATGTGTCCCCTATTTGTACTTAATGCTATGTGGCTCTTCTGGGCCTTTTATCTATATGAGTTTGCGTTATGTTGTGATGCCATGTTGTACAGCACATACTTGCATGTTATGCGTACGTGTAACGTGTATTGCTATGTGTGGGATCCGACAATCTAGTTGTTTATCCTTGGCAGCCTCTCTTATGGGGAAATGTAGTCTAGTGCCTCCTTGAGCCATAGTAGTCCGCTACAGCCTGGTTCACCGGAGTCCTGCTAGCCCAGCACTACTGCTCTGGACACTTGACTGGCCGGCATGTGTTTCATTTCGTTCCTGTGTCTGTCCCTTCGAGGAAATGTCACGCGGTGACATCCGGAGTCCTGCCTAGCCTGCTACAGCCCGGATTCTCCGGAGTCCTGTTAGCCTAGCTGCTACAGCCCCGATTCACTCGCTGATGGCCGACACGCTCGATGTTCATTCATGTATGCCTTTCCCCATACATTAGTGCCGCTTTGGGTTCCCGACTAGCCATGTCGGCCCGGGTTCTCTGTCATATGGATGCTAGCGACATTGTCATATACGTGAGCCAAAAGGCGCAAACGGTCCCGGGCCATGGTAAGGCGACACCCGTGGGAATACCGTGCGTGAGGCCGCAAAGTGATATGAGGTGTTACATGCTAGATCGGTGTGACTTAGAATCGGGGTCCCGACAGCGAGGCAGCCTGGTGAGGCCTCTCCTGAGGAGGTCTTGCATCGTCCGCCTCGCGAGGCTTGGCCCCTCGCGAGCGTCTCGAATGCCTTGTTGTTGAAGATGGGCCGGACAGGCCCGCTAGCATAGCCATGCCGTGGGCCGCAGGCAGCCAAGTATGGGAACCCCCGTTCCCAGAACGCCGACAGTAGCCCCCGGGCCCAAGGTGCGCTCGGGCTTGGCTTCGAGGCGTAGCCAAAGGTCAAGTACGAAGCGCCGCGGGCCCCAAAAGCCTGCGGCCTCGGTTGACGTGTGGCGGTTGATTGGACGTGGGCGTCTCCACTTCCCCTCGCTGCCTTTGAATCCGCCTGGCTATGCGGCCCCCGCAACCTACACAGTTATTCTTCCCTCATCCACGCCTGGCTGCCCCAATCTCTCTGCTTTCTTGAGACTCTGCTCCTCCCCTCCAATCTGATCTATGGCCTGCTTGCCTCGCTGCTATGACGCCGGGACGAGCAGACAAGGGGAAGAAGCCCCTGCCTTCGCCAAGTGTGCCTCCCTCCTTCGAGCCTACGCTCGGCCGACCCCGGGTGCTCAACGACGAGGCCATGGACAAGGTGCGCCCCATGCTTGCCTCTGGTTTCAACTAGTGGGGAGAGACGGTGGCTTGGCCCGCGTCTTGCACTCGCATTGCCCGGGCAGCCACTAAGGTCCCAATCTTCATTGATGCCCTCTGGGCTGGCCTGATTCCTCCCTTCTCTGCCTTCTTCAACGCCATGCTCGAGCATTATCAGATCCACATGCTCAATCTCGACCCTCAATCCGTGACTCTTCTCGCCGTCTTCGCCATTGTGTGCGAAGCCGTGGTGGGCATCGCTCCGTCGGTGGCCCTCTTCTGCCATTTCTTCTCATTGCATCTCACCGACCCTCGGCAGAGCTCGGGGTGTGTGAGCTTCCAGGCTGTGGCCGCAACAGTGGGCGCGGGGATCGACTTTGAGCTTCCTCCATCTACGAGCGAGTGGACCCGATGGGTGTTTGTCGACGCCGGTGTGCTCAGCCCTCTACTCCATGCTCCGCCAGGGCCTGCTGTTCCCAACTCCAGTTGGGGCCACCAGAGGCTCGCGAGCCCCCGCCTCGTCCCCGTCTGGCTCAGGCTGAGGAGGTTGAAGGACTGCGGCGTGACTGCGCCTATGGTGGTGAAGGAGTTCGTCAAGCGCCGAGTCGCTCCGCTTTAGCGCCATTCCCGCCCGATGTGGGCCTTGCTCAGCAGCCAAGACCATATGAGGTTCCAGGAGGAGGGGCTTCCTCTTAAGACGCGGCAAACGATGCTTACGGTCCTGACGGGTGCCCCTCTACCGGACGACATGCCCAGGAAGAGCTGTCTGTTGTATCGCTACGAGAACAAAGCCGAATTTGCCGAGAGCATGCCCTCCTTTGATGAATGGGGGCTGCGCCCGATCGGCCTGGTGGGTCCCCGCGAGAACCCCGTCGACGTGCTTCCCTTCCTTGCCGCTGGTGCCGAGCTTGCCCCAAGTGAGGGTGCAGGAGGGCGAGCTCCGACGGAGGCCGGTGGCCCAAGTGCTGAGGAGCACATGCCGCGTGGTGATCCCAGGGCGTCGTCCTCGGGAGCCTGCGATCCCTCCCATGGGGCATCGGTTACCGAGGCGGCGCAGCATGCCGTTCCCGAGGTTAAAGCCCCGGAAGCCTCGGGAGGTTGTGGTGAGACGGCGTCCGACTGCTCACCGCAGCTGGGCACCCCTGAAGATGTCCCTCCAAACTCTTCCTCGGCCTCGCCCCGTGCTGGTCGCCACGTCCAGTGCTTCGGTCGGGTTTGTGTGGACTTCGAGGAGCTCCGCAAGAGGAAAGGATCCCCGAGTGGCAACAGCATCTTCGGGCCGTTGAAGCGACGAAAGTACTTCGCTGTCGACGAGTAAGTACTGCACCTTGTGGTTTCTTGATTGCTGCTTTCCTTCCTGACGCTGGCTCTTCAGAACCCCTTCTGCCAGGGCAGTTGAGCCTTCCGAGAAGCAATCCTCGCCTTCCTCGGCACCCGTATTGGCCTCGAGCACCCCGAGCCTGCATGCCGCGCCTGGAGCCAGGCCGGTCGAGGGGGTGCGCTTTCCTTCATGGAGTCTTGAATTTGCGGCTTTGTTGCCCTTCCTGCATGGTCTGGCTTGGAGCCTGGCGGGCGTTCCCCGTTCTCCTCCTCTGGTTATGGACATCAGCTGGTTGGGCTCGCCCTTCAGCTCCTTCTCAAGCGGCAGGCCCCAACTGGCTAGGGCCCCCCGCAAGGACTGGCTGGCGGCTGGGGTAGCACCAGCCCCCGGCCCCCTGCCGAGAGGTGGTGTGTCGCTTGATGTCCCGCCTGCAGCCCCTGGGGTGGAGAATGAGGTGAGTCATGCGTTCGAGTCCGAGCGTGGGTGAAGCGTCATTCGCCATGAGCTCTTCCAGGAGGCGATGGGCGCGATGAGCCGACATGGCGAAGAACTCGCGGGTGTCGACTCGCGTCTTGAGGCTGAAGGTCTTCGGCTGGCGGAGGAGTGGCACAAGCTGAGGGTGGTTGTCAACCTGGACCGCTACCAGCGTGATCTTGACAATGCGAAAGCCGAGGCGTCCCTCAAGGTTTCCCGTGAAGCTTGCTCCCGAGCCTTGGAGGAGGCTCGCGAGGCTGACCGCCGTCACGAGGCTGTGGAGAAGCGCACGTGGGAGCTCCAGGCCTGGAGTGCGTCCCTCGAGCAGCAGATGGAGGCGCGCAGAGCTGCCCTTGCATCGCTGAGGGGGACACCCACCGAGGAAGAAGAGGTCCGGAAGCACGAGGAGGCGTTGGCCCTGGAAGCCATGGAGCGCAGCCTCGAGCTCGAGCGGTTGGAGATGAGGGAACGCCAAGTTGCCCAGGCGGAGGATGTTGTTGGGGCTCGCGAGGCCAAGGTCCAGGAGGAAGTCGATCACCAGGTGGCCCGGGTTCGCGCGGATCTTGAAGATCGGTACGACCTGAAGCTGAAGCTTGCAGGAACCGAGGCGGCGGGCAGGACTGCCGTTCTCAGGCCCAGGTTAGACGAGGCAGAGAGACGTGGGGAGGCCGCGGCTGCCGCCTTGGCCACGGTGCAGGCGGACTTGGCCTCCGCCCGCGTCGAGCTGCTTTTGCTTTAGAAACGGGTTGATGATGCCGAGGCCGTCACGCGGCAGAATAGGGAGGAAGTGCTTCAACAGCGGACGCTGGAGCGCGAGCACGCCCCCATGCTTCAGGACCTCCGGAACAGGGCTAACACCACCCTGGGCTTCATCTGCGACGAGAATGCACCACCCCCCACCCGAATGACTACGCCAGCCACCTGATCTTCTTCACCAACGTGGTGACACGCCTGGAGGCCAGATCTGACGAAGCTCGCAGGCTTGTGGAAGAGAGGAGTCGTGGCCTGCACGAGCGCGCTTTCTCTCGTGTCCTCAGCCATCTCCTGAACGCCAACCCCGACTTCGATTTTGACGCCGCCATCGCTCCCGTACCTACGGTCGTTCGGGACGACCTGGCGCGGTGGGTAGAGGACAACGTGGATGCGTTGGTCAGGGCCTTCACTTCAGAGGACGATGCGGTGGTGGTCGCCACAGACGGAGGCGACGTGGTCGATGATGGGGACGCCGGCGCTGGTGACGGTGGTGGCGGCGTCAACGACGGCTACAGCGACGCGAGCGGCGCGTCCGACGACGATGCGGAGGACACGGCGAGCGACATATCTGGCTAATTCCTTGTTCCTTTATTGCTTCACCCTGTATGCAAAAACTCAGGCATGGCCCCTAAAGATTGTGAGAGCATTTTGGGAGGGGGAGCCCCTCATGTAAACAAATCATGATTTCTATTCCTTATGCTGAACCGAGGGTGCGTTTCGGTCGGTCATGAGTCTGACGGCAAGTTTTGCCGCCGCGGCTTACCCTAGCCGGGGCAGGCCCTGAAACGGATTGTAAGGTCGAGAGCTCCCACGGGGCTCCTGAAGGGTCTACTAACTCGCCCGAGTGGGCCTCGCGAGGTTCCTGCGTCGATCGGTGCGCGTGGCGCGCGTGCTGTGCCCAGCCCCGCTCGCGAGGGGCCCGCGAGGGGGAGGCAGCAAGCGTGAGCTCCAGGACAAGGCAAGAACCAGATGGCAAGAAATCGCTTGAACGAGAAAACACACCCCCCGCACGCATTCGACAAAAGCTCGACTTCAACTTAAATCCAAATCCAGAAAGCAAGACTACAGAAGAAGAGATGCAAAGCAAATGGCCATGTCCGGCACCTAGTCTAGTCTTCTGGTCTTCAAGTCTTCTCACCAGCGTGGAGCTAAGTGCTGCCACTAGGCGTGGGATGGAGCCCCAGGGCCTGAGGCCGGCACCCCTGAGAGTCCGGGGCGTGTACAGCCCCACTCATTATTACGTGAGAGTGTCACGGGCGGCGAGCTTCACAGGCACTGGGCCTTCTTCACAGGAACCGGCCTTGCTTCATATCACCAAAAGAGGGCCCCACCTTGCGCCACCTCGACCACCTTTGAGCCAACCGGCAACCTGGACGACACAAAGGGGGGAAAGGGGACGCTAGCGGTGCCCTCCGCGACCACGGGTCCTCTGCCGGGGGAAGGCTCGCCGGCACCTCCCCGGCTATGGGCCTACCTCCGGGCGTTGCCTGGCTTCATGCGAACTGGGGAGGGGCCTTGCTCCCGGCTCCCTCCTCATGGCCCCCAGTGTGCTTCCCCCGGCGGAAGGGATGCTGCTGCGCCGGGGTCATCGACCGACGCTGCGACCTGATTCACTAGCAGCCCACGGTTAGCGTAAGCCTGCTCCTGAGAGATTAGTGGTACCCTGTAGTTGTTGTTGCTAGCGCGATCGTCGCGGTTCTCCATCGGTTCCTGGAAGGCTTCAACTTCTAGCGTCCCTTCTTCCCAATCTTCTCCGAGGAATCAGCCGGGGTCGTCCTCTGGTGCGTACTCCTGGTCCATCATGCGGGGCACGTAGGCTTCCGGGGCCGTTACCCCGAACACCTCGCCGTAGCCCCACACTCCATGTTGCCCGGTCCAGCACGGCATCCTGAGGATGGTAGTGCGGCATCCCACTGGGACCATGGGAGGCGACGCTTGTGCCCGTGCTTGTCGCGGGCGGCATGGGGGCGGTGGAGCCCCCGGCGCCGCCGGCCGTGCTAGTGTTGACGAAACCCCTAGGCACACCCGACGGCGCGTGGTTGCGGCGAGGCCCGCCGTGAGACCCATAGTGGCCTGAGGGGGAAGCTGATAGCAGAAGGGTGGTGCTCCCGATGCCACTGCATCCAGCAGCTCGGCGACGCATTCCAGCAGTGCATCCCGGCCGCTTTCCATCAGCCGGCACCGCAGCAGCTCTCGTGCCACCGTGAGCGCTGCCCGCATGTTCGCCTGCTCCCGGCGTGAGTGCGGTGCCGTTGCTGCGGCGTGGCTTGCTGCCCTTGCAACGGCAAGTACTTGCCGTGGAGTGAGGGCGGACGCCGCCCGGCTGCGCCGCCCGTGCCCTGCAGCGTTGGACGGTGCTCGCGCCGCCTGGAGCGCAGGGTCGAGGTCTTCGTGGGCAGGTGACACCGCTCGGGATGGCCAAGCTGCCCAGCGGTCGGAGTCTGGCTTTGGATTGCCGGACATCGGGGCGCAGGGCGTCGATGGATCGATCAGCGGAGAAGGGGCTCTGGCGCACCCCTACCTGGCGCGCCAAATGTCGGATCTGGGGTTCTGGCATAACCCTTAAGGTTCGAACTCTGGGGTGCGCGCGAAGTTCTTTCCCCCCGCTTGCCGATCTACGCCCTGGCTCACTAAGATCTCGCGGACGAACTCGACGAACTAGCAACACAAAGACACAAGATTTATACTGGTTTGGGCCACCGTTGTGGTGTAATACCCTACTCCAGTGTGTGGTGGTGGATTGCCTCTTGGGTGTTCTTGTGCTTGTCGAACCTGTGTGGGTGAGGACTCGATGCCCCCTACTGTGGTGGCTAGTTCTACTTATATAGGCCCTGGTCCTCCCCCCAAATATTGAGCGGGAAGGGAGCCAACAATGGCGGCCAATTTGAAAGGGGACAGCTAGTACAAGCTATCCTGACAAAAGTGGTCTTCGCCTGCGAAAGGCTCTGGTGGTGACGCAGTCTGGGCTCCACGGTGACCTTCATCCTGCTGGCCTACTGGTCTTGGTCTCGTTGCACTGATATGGAAACCTTTGCCTAATGCCTCGGTACTCCGCGCCTGCGCTGGCCTCCTTAGCACCAAAGAGGAAACAAGGACGCTGCGCGCGCTGCCGCTCGCCTGGCGCCCGTCTGATCCTGATTGTCATGGCTCACCTCACGAGAGCCTCGAGAGGTTTGCCCCGCCTTGATATATCCGCTCCTCGCGAGGCGGCCTGGTGAGGCCGCTCCTGAGGAGGTCTTGCGTCGTCCGCCTTGCGAGGCTTGGCCTCTCGCGAGGGTCTCGAATACCTTGTTGTTGAAGATGGGCCGGACAGGCCCGCTAGCATAGCCACGCCGTGGGCCGCAGGCAGGCAAGTCTGGGGACCCCTGTTCCCAGAACGCCGACACTATCTTAGAGAAATGATCCACAACAACAAATACTGAATCTTTTCCATTTTCAGTTCTAGGAAAACCAAGCACAAAGCTCATACTAATATCTTCCCACGGGTGATACAGAATAGGAAGTGTGTCACATCCTAGCTAGTTCATGCATTAGAGTGTTGCATCATGTTTACTTTTTCCAGAAACTTGAAATGGGGATGACAAAAACCCCAGCACCCCCTCTGAAAACAACTAGGGTTTAGTAAAATTATTTTCAATGAACCTGAAATGCCCTTCTAAAAAAAGTCCTCCCTTTTTTGTCTTGGGTTAGGACCTCTGCCAAAATGGGTTCACCATTTTCTAGGACACATAAGGTCACTGGATTAATTCTTATCTATTTGCATTTGGGCATTTAAATGCTATAGAATATTTCAAATGCCCAAATAATTCTGGATTTAAGTGAGGGCTGTTAGGAATAATCCCAACAGAGCCCACAATTATTTGCAGGATTTTTGGAAACATTTTAGTATTTTTAATAAAGCCCTACACTTACAGAAAAATAGGAAAAACAAAACAGAATAAAGAGAGGGAGAGAATCTTACCTGGCAGCCCACTGGCCGGCCCAGCACTGTGCTGGCCCGCGCCAGTCAGCTGCTTCCTCCCGCCAGAGCAGGCAGAGAGGTGACGCCGGCGTGCGCGAGCTCGCCACGGCGCCACCTACTTGCCGCTTCGCCCGTGGACGAGCTGGACGACCTCCACGTTGCGCCCCCGAGCCCCTGGACACTTCCTTTCTCCCCCATCACCTCTCGCTCGCCTCCCTCCACCATGGCCGACGCAGCCGCTGCCACCTCGCCGACGTAGCCGTAGCCACCGCCGTCTCCGCGTCACCTGACCGTGTCCAGCAGCTCCGCCGTCGTCTTCTCCTTCGAGCAGGCCGGGCCCCGAGCGCTCGCTTGCCCCGAAGCCACTGCTCCGACCTTGCCTTCACCGCCCATCGCCGGAGATCCCCTTCGCCGTCACCGCCGCAGCAGTTCGTCCCCGACAGCACCGCCTAGCTCATCATCTTTGTCGTGAGCTTCTGCCCCTTCCCCTTCCTCTCGTTCTTGCTGCCGCCCTCTGCCTCAACCGCAACAAGCAGCACCGCACGCGCCGCCACCGAGCTCGTCGCCGACGATGCTCCGGCCACCCAACGGGCACGCCACCATGCCCAACGAGTTCACCTCGTCACGTAGGCCACGTAGGACCTGGCCTTGAGCCTCCAAGAGCACCACAACGACGGGTCCGACCTCACCAGTACCCCGCCAGCCGCACAGCTCGTCGCCGGCGTCATTTCCGGCGACCCCGAGCTTCACCTCCACCACCAATCAACGCGGGTTGCTCCGAGCTACGGGTAGGTGCCCTCCGCCGCCCCTTTGGTCGCCGGAGGAGGAATCCCGCAGCCTCCGCCGCGTCTGGACGTCGCCGGTGGCTAAACACCGGCGAATCAGCGTGGTTTGACCACGGGTTTGACTCCCCAGAGTCACTGACAGTGGGGCCTGCCTGCTAATTAACCCGAGTTAGATTTAAATTAATTCTAATTAGTTTAACTAACTAACAGTGACACTGACACAGGGGACCCACACGTCAGGTTTGACCTGGACCGCCCCGTTGACCACTTACGTCATCATGACACACTGCTGACGTAATAAACAATTTAATTACTGGAATTATTTCTATACAGGAAATTCCAGAAAATATCACAAACTTCAAAAAATCATAGAAAATAATCTATAGCTCAGAATGAAAAGACTTATATATGAAAAATGATCAAAAAAATCTAATCTATCCATCTGTACTGGTTTCATGCATGTTTAAGCAAACTAACCTGCTGTTTAATGCAGAACAGGATAAAGCACTAATAAGGGCCACTTATGAGCTTGGAATTTGAATCTTTGATTCAAAATGGTCCAAACCCATCTGGTCTTAGTTGCATTATCCCAATACATTCATTTTGCCATGTCTCATGCATGCATCATATTGTTGCATTTTGCTTGGTGTTGATTGTGCTTCGATGTGTTCTTCGTGGTAGGTTCTGCCTCCGAGGATATTCACGAGTATCCAACTGAAGGGCAGTATTCCACCACCACTCCGTCAGGCAAGCAACCCATTGATCATTTCGATACAAACTCATCTTCTCGCTTCTGCTCTCATTTACTGCATTAAGACAACGCGATTCAAACTGCTGTGTGTTGCGGTAGTTGAACCCACTTTCCTTTGCATGACCTGTCATTGCCACAGTAACTAGATGAAACCCACTAGCATGTGTAGGAGTTGATTGAGCCATGTTGTGTTCCGACAATGCTATGCTTGCTACGCTTAGAGTCGTGTCAGGTCTGGCTCATCAGGGTGATGAACTAGAGTGAAAGCATGTGTCGGTAATGAGAGTGAGGTGTTGAATACGTTTTGGTAAAGGTATCGATGAGAGGCCATGTAGGAGTACATGGTGGGTTGTTTCATTGAGACCGCCCCTAAGAACTGAGATCTGTATGCGTGATTTAAGATTTAGCTACTACCACGCATTGGGCCCGAAACCAATGGACCCCCTCGGCTTCTTAATCACCCTTGTCCTCTGTCCAGGAGTTGCACGTAGTTTCTGGTGTTTGTAGTAAGCTGGAGGCCGTGGACAACGCTGACCCGAGGGGTGGGCTGTGATGCGGTAGGCTCGTGGCACGGTGTACCGAGTCGCCCGTTTGGTGTCCCGGGAACCCTGCACACATCGTTTGGGGCCGTATGTGGGAACCTCGGCCGGACTCCCTACGGATGGAACCTGAATAGGCGATAAACCTGGACTAGAGACTTGAGTGTTTAGGTAGGCTGTGGCCGACACCCACGTTGGGCTTCCGCTTGAAGGTTGCCGAGTGCATGTCGTGTAACGACGGTAAGTGGTGAGAACGTGTGTGACGAAGTACACCCCTGCAGGGTATAAAACTATTCGAATAGCCGCGTCCGCGGTAAAGGACTACTTGGTCGCTTATGCAGTTCATACACAAGTAAATGGATACTACTAAAAGACTCAAGATAAGTGTGAGTACCGCGGATGGCTCTCTCGTAGGATGACGAGGAGGATCCACGGTGGAGTATTGAGATGGTGATTAGTGGACTCGTGTGCGAAAACTATTTTACAAGTGGTGTCTCGTAGGATAGCTTAGCCAAGAGTCAAAGCTGGCTTGCTGCAATAACTCCACTACCTTCTTGAGAATGTACATGTATAGTAGGATCTGTTGTAAGACTTGCTGAGTACCTTTGTACTCATGTTGCTACAATTACTATTTTCAGACGACAACACCGCCCCTTCCGATGGGTTCTATGTAGATCTCGACGTTGACGAGTGACTTGCCACCCAGGTGGTGATCTGAGCTTGTGAAGGGCCTACGTAGATAGACAGGCTTCGTCAAGCCTTCTTTCTTTCTAGTGTCTGTACCCAGACAAGTTTGCTTCCGCATGTGCTTGTATGTTTGTATGACTTGAGTGTCGGGTCATGTGACCCCTATCTGTATGAACATGTTATGTATGGCTCTCCGGAGCCTTTTAAATAAAGTACTTGGAGTTGTAGAGTTTTGTTGTGATGCCATGTTGTATTTACACATATCGAGCATATTGGGTGTATGATTGAAATGCTTGGTATGTGTGGGATCCGACAATCTAGTTGTTTATCCTTGGCAGCCTCTCTTATGGGGAAATGTAGCATAGTGCTTCCATGAGCCATAGTAGTCCGCTACAGCCCGGTTCACCGGAGTCCTGCTAGCCCAGCACTACTGCTCCTGACACTTGACTGACCGGCATGTGTTTCATTTCGTTCCTGTGTCTGTCCCTCGGGGAAATGTCACGCGGTGACATCCGGAGTCCTGCCTAGCCTGCTACAGCCCAGGTTCCCGGAGTCCTGTTAGCCCAGTGCTACAGCCCGGATTCACACGCTGCTGACCAACACGTTCGATGTTGATTCATGTATGCCTGTCCCCATACGTTAGTGCTGCTTTGGGTTCACGACGAGCCATGTCGGCCCGGGTTCTCTGTCATATGGATGCTAGCGGCACTGTCATATACGTGAGCCAAAAGGCGCAAACGGTCCCGGGCTATGGTAAGGCGACACCCGTGGGAGTGCCGTGCGTGAGGCCGCAAAGTGATATGAGGTGTTACAGGCTAGATCGGTGTGACCTAGACTCGGGGTCCTGACAGCTTGCATAAAGAGACCATTGGACATAGCTTTGCGACATGTAGAGCAACAGTTGGTGTAGCATGATACGTCAGGAAACATCTTCGGTCAAAAGTAGTTCTTGGAGAGCGTAGCGAATGTCTTGTCGTGTCCAAAGTGTCCCATAAGTCCTTCGTCGTGAGCCTCTTGCAAAACAAACAAACAAAGAGAAGACTCAGGGACACAAAGCTTGTTAGCTCGCATGAGATAATCTTCCTTGACATAATATCGCTCCCAAGAGTTATGCGTTAGACATTTGCATAAGGAATGACAAATGAAGCATCATGCACATACAAGTCCTTGATGTGCTCAAATCCTGTGAAATTCAATTCAAGTTGAGTTACAAGCATGCATTTGCGGGAAAGAGTGGCTGCCACAACATTTTCCTTAGCTTTGATGTACTTTATCAATAAGGAAATGACTCAATGAACCCACTCCATTTGGCATGTCACTTATTCAATTTTGTTTGACAAGGTATTTAAGCATATCATGATCCGTATGGATGATAAATTCATGACGACAAAGATAATGCTCCCACACATGCAAGACTCGCACTAAAGCATATACCTCTTTGTCATAAATGGGATAGTTAAGTTGCGCCCCGGAATTTTTTCCACTAAAGTAGGCGATTGGGCGCTTCTCTTGCATTAACACACGTGCCATTACCACTAGCGTCGCAATGCACTTCAAAAGTTTTATCAAAATTAGTCAATGCAAGCAATGGAGCATGCGTAAGCAAGTTTTTAAGCTCAGGGAATGCGGTGTCTTGGGAAGGTTCCCAAACAAATGATGCATTCTTCTTACTCAAGGCATGCAATGGTGATGCAATCGTGCTAATGTGCTTAACGAATCTACGATAGAAACTGGCTAGGCCAAGGAAGAAACACACTTGTTGGAAATTGGTTGGTTGTGGCCAAGTTTTAATAGCGTCAATTTTATACTCATCAACTTGAACACCCTTTGAGGAAACAACAAATCCCAAGAAACAAGCTTGCCAACGCCAAAAGTTCCTTTTTCCATATCCGCATAAAGGCACTCATTTCTAATAACTTGCAATACATCTCTAAGATTTATGACATGATCCGCAAGAGATTGACTAAACACAAGTATATCATCAAAGTATTCCACAACACATATGCCAATAGATTTGCGAAGAACATAATGCATCACACGCATAAAAGTTCTAGGCACTTCGGATAAGCCAAATTTGTTCTTGAAAGTCGTGAATGATTAGTGTGAATCATTTCTATAACGAACAGTGCTAGCATTTATGGGACGGAAATTATAACACATGAGATAACTACCATCTTTCTTAGGCACAAGAATGATTGGAATGGCACATGGACTTAAGCTCTCGCGTACATACCTATTCTCCATGAGATGTTGGACTTGCCATCGAATCTCTTTTGTCTCGTCAGGGTTGACGTGGTATGGTGCCTTGTTTGGTAAAGGTGCACTAGGAATGAGGTCGATGCGGTGTTCGATTCTACGAAGTGGAGGAAGTCCGGGAGGTAGATCATTGGGAAATACGTCCTTGAATTCCTGCAATAAACGAGACAAACCAAAGGTAGATGTCGTGAAGTATTAGTCCTCACCGCTTCATCTTTGCACATAAGTACAAAGTGAAGAACACTCGATGGGCTCTCACTCACATCCCTCATGTCTCTTTTGGTGTCTAAAAGCACTAGGTTTTTCTTTTCCCTCATCATGGAGTCGCTCAATTTTGGCTTGTGGCGCTCACTCTCTTTGTGGTGGTTCACTCGCTCATTATTCTCTCCATGATGATTTGAAGCTTGCTTGTCGAAGATCACTTGACTTGGAGAAATGGGTCATTGCACGTACTCCTTGCCCTTCATCTTGAAGCTATAGTGATTGGTATGCCTGTCATGGATGTGGCCGTGGTCGAATTTCCAAGGTCTTCTTAAGAGGAGATGGCACACGAGCATAGGAACCAAATCACACTCCAAGGTATCTTCGTATGCGCCAATCTTGAAGGAGACTTGAACAGTGTGCTCCACTTGAATGGTGCTGGAGTAGCTAAGCCATTGGACCTTGTAGGGATGACGATGCTTCATCTTGACAAATTGCAGCTTGGAACATAGCTCTTCGCTTGGAAAATTGTGGCAACTTCCTCCATCGATGATGACCTTGATGGACCGTCCATTGATGCCCGTGTTGGTATGGAAGATGTGGCATCGTTGATATTGATCTTGTTGATGTTGAAGTGTCAAGACCTTGGAGACAACAAGAGCGGGGCTCGGAACATTGTCACAAAATACTTGAGCGTCTTCCTTTTCATTCACTTGATGGTGCATGGCCATGTGCTCAAGAGCTTCCATTTCTTCTTTGCTCATAGAGTCATAGGTGCTTTCATCATTGGCGATCATGGTGCCGCGTGTTGGACATCGATATGTCTTGTGACCTCGGCCATGGCAAGTGAAACATTTGATGGAACTTGTTTTGTCGGTCTCATTGGTTGGAGTAGTAGATGTTGAAGCTCTCTGCTTAGAGTTTCTTGTAGTTGAAGGAAGACTCGAAGGTGTCGAAGATGATGAAGTTTTATTGTAACTTGACTTGTCGCCATTGCTTAGGGATGGCTTCATTGAGGTAGAAGGCCTCGTAGTCGTTGAAGCTTGAGTGTATGAACTATAGGTCTTGGACGGGTACTTGGTGTACTTGATGTCCTCTTGCACTTGTCGCTCTACCTTGGTAGCTTGGTGTACTAGCTCGAGGAGGTTGTTTTATGGTTGGAAGTCGGCAATTTTCTTGACTGGATGGTCGAGCCATTCATTAAGTGTGTCATAGTTTGCTCCTCATATTCCATGACATTGGCTCGTATCATTGCAATGTCCATTTCTTTGTAGTATTCTTCAACAGACTTCGTGCCTTGCTTGAGAAGTTTCCATTTCATGAAGAGATCTTGGCTATAGTATGTAGGCACAAAGGATGCTCTCACGACCTCCTTCATTTGATTCCATGTTGTGATGGGTGGGTCACCTTTTGCTTCATGCTGCTGGATGACTTGCTCCCACCAAATGAGGACATAATCTTGGAACTCAAGTGAAGCCATGGAAACCCTTTTATTCTCTTCAAAATTGTGAAGACGAAATAACTTGTTGACCTTCAATGCCCTTGAGAGGTAGTCTTCGGGATCATTGCTTCAGGCATGTTGAACTTGAGATTTCCATAGTGTTGTTCTTCATTGCGTTGGCGGCGATGCTGATGACACTCTTGTCGTGTTTGAGGGTCTTCAACCGCTTGTTCCTCATGCTCCGCTTTATTAGCTTGAATTCTTGCACAGTTCCTCATCTCTTGGCTCTCCTCAAGGAGTGTGGCTTCTTCTTGTCGTTCTCGTTGGAGGGCCTCTTCTTGTAGACGTAATTGGTGGTTGCGCTCTTGTATGGCATGAGTTTCTTCATGTAGATCATGTTGCGCTTCAAGGCCTTGTTCCTCACGGTGTTGGTGCTCTTGTCGAAGGGCATCGCCATCTTGGTTTTCTTGGTGAACTTGGCGCTGTGGAGCTTTCTCTTGTACCATGGGATCGTGTGTGGCGACGATGTCGTTCACATTCCCAAAGGCTATCTTATAAACCATTGACATGAAATGGGTTTTGTGGATCTTGGTGATCTTCATGGCCTTGGTGGCGATGCGGATGAGCTCACGGAAGACTTGCATCCGAAGAAGTGTCCGGAGAGTGTCGGCTTGAATGACGCTATCTTGATGATGACGATGTTGTAGAATAGCGGTTGACCATCAAGGCATGAATCTCCTCCATTTGTGATGATGTTGGAGTACTAGATGTTGAAGCTCTTGGCTTATAGTTGCTTGTAGTTGAAGGACGACTCGAAGGTGTCGAAGGGATGAGTTTTCTTGTAACTTGACTTGTCGACGTTGCCTGGGGATGGCTTCATTGAAGTAGAATGGACCGTAGTCGTTGAAGCTTGAGTGTATGATAGTAGTTCTTGGACGAGAACTTGGCTTGCTTGATGTCCTCTTGCACTTGTCGCTCTGCCTTGGCAGCTTGGTGCACTACCTCAAGAAGGTTGTTATACGGTTGGAAGTCCATGATTTCCTTGATGGGATGGTTGAATCCACTCAAGAAGTGTGCCACAGTTTGCTCCTCAACATCCATGACATTGGCTCGTATTATTGCAATCTCCATTTCTTTGTAGTATTCTTCAATGGACTTGTTCCCTTTCTTGAGAAGTTGCAATTTCTTGAAGAAATCTCGGCTATAGTATGTAGGCACAAAGCACACTCTCATGACCTCCTTCATTTGATTCCATGTTGTGATGGGTGGGTCACCTTTTGCTTCTCGCCGCTTGATGACTTGCTCCCACCAAATGAGGACATAATCTTCGAACTCAAGTGAGGTTGTCGGCGTCCTTGGAACGGGGGTCCCCAGACTTGCCTGCCTGCGGCCCACGGCGTGGCTCCACCAGCGGCCCCGTACGGTCCATCTTCACCAACAAACATTCAAGACCATCGCGAGGGGCCAAGCCCCGCGAGGCAGGCGACGCAAGACCTTCTCAGGGGCGGCCTCACCAGGCTGGCTCGCAAGGGGCAGAGAGATCAAGGCAAGGGGTATCTCGCGAGGCTCCTGTGACGCAAGCCATGATGACCGGCGCCAGGTGGGCGCCAGCGCGCGCAGTGTCCTCGTTTCCTCTTTGGTGTTAAAAAGAGGCAAGCGCAGGCGAGGAGTCCCGAGGCATCAGGCAAAGGTTTCCATATCGGGGCAACGAGACTAAGACTGGCAGGACGACAGGACGGAGGTCACCATGGAGCCCAAGACGGCGTCACCACCAGAGCCTTTGGCAGGCGAAGACCACCTTTAGTCAGGATAACTTGTACTAGTTGTCTCCCGCTCAATATTTGGGGAGAGGACAAGGGCCTCTATAAATAGGACTAGCCACCATCGTAGCTAGGGGACGGAGGATTCAGATCATCCTCAACCACACAAGCCCACCAAACACAAGAGCACCTCTCCTCAGGAGGTTGTTCTTCCTTTGTAACTGTTCATCCTCAGCCCAAGGGTCATTCCACCACACCACACTGGAGTAGGGTATTACACCACATCGGTGGCCTGAACCAGTATAAACTCTTGTGTCTCTCGTTCTTCGGGTTCCTCGAGCTAGGCCTTGCAATCGTTGCGAGAGAGATCTAGGGAGAGAGAGATCTTCGTGCGCACCCAAGTGTTTGAACCTCAAGGGTTTAGCGGAACCCGAAATCCAACATTTGGCGCGCCAGGTAGGGGTGCGCTGATGTTTTCTTTCCGCCAATCCGCGTCCCATCACTTCATCGTATCCATGGGGGACACTCGTCGAGCCCGCGCTGAGCGCCGGGCCGCCCGCGTCGCTCAGACAGCTCCTGTCGGCGGGCCTCCCCGTCGTTCCCCATCGCCCGCCACCAGCCCGGCGGGAAACGAGCAGCAAGCGTCCTTGCTGCACCCCTCAGTGCGGCGGGACGGCCGCACCGCCACTCCGTTGCTAACCCTAGCCGGCTCGTCATCTCACGCTCGTCGCGCTCCCACGGATGCGCAGGCCACGCTGCTCATGGCACGCGAGCTCCTGCGCTACCGCCCAGTCAACGATCTTTACGAGGATTGGCTGGACCGCATCGCCGAGCTCGTCAGCGCCGCAGGTGGCTCCCCCACGCCATCCCTCTCGCTGCCTCGCCCTCCACCAGCTGCGGGCGACGTGGCTCACGGAGCGCCTCCACAACCTCTGCACCAAGACGGCGTTCTGGCGCCAAGACGCGCGGCCCCCAGGCGCGACCCACCACGTCGGGCGCCCGCGCGAGAAGAAGGAAGCTACCAAGAAGTTCCCCGGCCGCAAGAGAATGCTCCCACGCTCCCAGTGCCACCGCGCAAGACCGCGTGCTGCCTGCAGTGGCGGTGCGCGGGCATCAAGGGCAGGCTCCGCAGTAGCAAAGGGCCCCGGTGGCCACGGCAGGCTGCCGCGCCTTCACTCCTGAGTTGCATAGCGTCGCCTGGCCGGGCAAGTTCAAGCCAGACCTACCTCCTCGCTACGACGGCACCCCCGACCCCCGCGGAGTTCTTGCAGCTTACGAGCTGAGCATCGAGGCGCCCAACGGCGACGAAAAAGTCATGGCGAACTAGTTCCCCATGGCTCTCAAGGATGGTGCTCGCTCGTGACTCCTGAACCTGCCCTCGGGCTCGATTTCCTCCTGGGGCGAGATGCGCGACCGCTTCGTCGCCAACTTCCAGGGCACTCGCGACCGCCCTCCAGCCGCGGGTGACCTACGCCGCATCAAGCAGCATCCAGGAGAGACCCTACACAAGTACATCCAGCGCTTCAACAACGTTCGCCTCAAGATCCCCAAGGTGACGGACGAGGCCATCATTTAAAGCGTTTTCTGATGGCGTCCACAACGTCAAGATGAAGGAGGAGCTCGCCATCCACGAGGAGCTATGCACGGCTTTGGAGCTGTTCAACCTGGCGACCAAGTGCGCAAGAGCTGAGGAGGGGCGCCTTTCCCTCCTCAAGCTCCCAGCTACCGACCCGGAGGAGAAGAAAGCCAAGGCCAAGGACGTGAAGCGCAAGGGGGTGGCCCTGCTCGCGGCGGAGCCGGATACGAAGCAGCCGACCGTTCTGCGCCTTCCACAACGTACACAACCACAACACCAATGACTGTCAAGAGCTCAGGGCCATTCGAGATGGATGCTTCGGTTGACGACCCGAGCGCAACGACTGGGGCTACGGCCGAGGAGGAGGACGAGGCGGAGGATGCTGGGACGATCGCGGCCCCCGCCAGGAGTAGCGCGACCGGCCTCGCGAGGACCGCTGGCAGGACCAGCCTCGTGAGGGCGCCTGGAGGGATCAGCCTCGCGAGGACCGCCCTCAGGGCAATGCTAGTCTTCCTCTGCTGCCGCCATCGCCAAGAAGGAACAACGACCACCATCAGGATGAGGGGGCTGGGGGCTTCCAGGAACCGCGTGCTATCGCCTGCATCTTGGGTGGAGCTCAGGCCCTAGCCTCTCAGCGTATCTTCAAGCTGTTTGCTCGCGAGGTGAACGCAGCCCTTCCCAGGCTTGAGGCCACGCGCCCGCTCAGCTGGTCCAAATGCGCCATCACTTTCAGCTCCGCGGACTAGCTCAAGTGCGCGGCCACTGCTGGTGCCCTCCCGATGCTCTGCTCACCCGTCATCAGCAATGTACAAGTCACCAAGACCCTCATTGACAGCGGCGCAGGGCTCAACGTCCTGTCCGTCGAGACGTTCGACATCCTCCAAGTGCCATACGATCAGCTTCAGCCCACCAAACCCTTCTCAGGAGTGACTGATGGCTCCACCACCCCGATAGGGTAGGTCCGCCTCCCTGTCACCTTCGGACAACGTGACAACTACCGCACCGAGCTCATCGACTTCGACGTCGCTCACATCCGTCTGCCGTACAATTCCATCCTCGGGTATCCGGACCTAGCCAAGTTCATGGCGGTGACCCACCACGGCTACAACGTCCTCAAGATGCCAGGAAGCGGCGGGATCATCACAGTCGCCTGCGAATAAAGAGATGCAGTGTGCTCCCTCGAGCGTGCCTTCCAAGCCGCATCGATCGAAGACCCAGACAACAATGGTGCACAGTACCCTCCTGAGGCCATCTCCAAGAAGAATAAGCAGCTACTCCGCATAGGGCCTCAGGGGAGCGGCGTCTCTGGCGGTGCCACATCAGGATCGGCGCCCACGCCTGGGATGCCTCCCTCCCTCGCATAGGAAGGTGCACCGGCGCCCTCCTCGGGCAGGGCTCAGGGGCTCTCTTCTGGAGAGCCTCAGACCTAGCCAACATCACGAGGGAGGTGCTCGGGCACCACATGGAGGCGTGCTTTGCGGCAGGTTTCCCTCAGGAGGACACCAGGCGAGGAGCGCCCGGTGCTCAGGAGTTCATCACCAAGGCCACTCAGGAGCTGCAGGATGCAAGAGCCATGTGTGGCGACCGCCGCCCACCTGGCGCAGCTCCCCATCCAGGCAAGGATTGCTGGCTGCGCGTCTGCGTTGCCATCCCAGGGCTCAACAGGGCCGCATCTCAGGAGCTCCTCTGGTCTTTGCACGTGGGACGTTGCGAGGGCCCACCTCACAGCTATGTTCGCATGCCATTCGGCCTGCCGAGCATGGTAGCCGCCTTCCAGCGCAACCTGCAGAGCGTCCTGGCGGCTCAGGAGGCCAGGCATCACGCAGTCCTGGCGGAGATGGAGACGGTCCTCAAGGAACCGCCTGGACCCCCAGAGCCTCCCGAGGCTTAGGTTCCCGGTGGCTCATGAGGAGCAACCCCTTCGCCAGGCATCTTCAGCTGCCCCAACATTCCTTCAACAATGGAACCGGGTGACATTTTCCATGTTTATTTAGCTGGGAGCGCCCCCCAAGGCTGCATCATTCCCAGGCCACGTGCGCCTGTCCCTGTGGCATGTATCCTTTTACATCTTTAGCTTACCCTGCCAGGGGCGCCCCTCGGGCTGCATCATCCCCAGGCCGCTCAGGTCCGACCAAGTGGCATGTATCATTCTTGCATTTACCTAAGATAGTTCATTTTCCATGCATAATCTATCTATGGTTATCACCTGCTTGATTGTCACCCACCACGGGAGCCGCGCGCCGATCGTCTTTCTTCAGGATCCTTCGCATAAGAGGGCTAGGCACAACGTCTGTGCTCGGGTCCGTCCCTGCAGCGTCGATAAATCCAACGGCCGAGTTCTGTCTCGCGGGCCGGTCCCGTTCACGTCACCTCCTGGGGCCGTTGGTGCTTGGCCTTCTCATGCGATAGCCTTTCATTCGGCGTAGGTTGCTTAAGCTTCTCGCAGGACCACCACAGTCAACAAGAACCAAGACCAGGCGCAACCCGCTTTGAGATAGGGCCTCGTGAGTCCCGCGCTAGCTCACAAGTGCCCAGACACACCTCGCCTAGCCCTGCCGTGCAAGCCACATGTGAGGGCAGGGCTGTACACACCCCGGGGGCTCCACTCAGAGGGAGCCCTCACCCACGCACCAGTGGAAGCACCATGCTCCGCGCTGGCAGTTGACACTACCGAGGAGCGGTTATGCTCGTGCAAGTGTGGAAGCGCTATGCTCCGCGCTGGTTATAAATAACCGAGGGCGGCCCCATGGCCATATCAACCTCAGGGAGCCCTTGAGCTCATTGTCTGGCCTCATGGCAACACCTCGTCCCGAGAGAGTCGCGCGAGGGGGCTGGGCACGGGGGCTGCGCTCGTGTCACACCCAAGCATACGCCACCCTGCCAGGTCCCCCGGACCTGGTTGTCATGCGCCCCTCTCGAGCCGAGCCGCGACGAGGAAAAAGGTATGAAGGTCATTTGAGCGTCAAGGGGGACTCCTGAGCATCGCGACTCAGGAGCCTAGCTGGCCACATAGCCCCTCACTCCTTGGTCTCGTCCTAGTGATCCGGACGACCCAATGACGCTCGAGGTATGCGCGGGGTCAGGCCCTGCCGACGTAGAACACCAGACCTATTCCTGCATCTCCTTTCCGTAAGCTGTTTGGGCGTCAAGGGGGACTCCTGAGCATCGCGACTCAGGAGCCTAACTGGCCACGTAGCCCCTCACCCCCTGGTCTCGTCCTGGTGATCCGGACGACCCAACGGCGGATGAGGTATGAACGGGGTCGGGCCCTGCCGACGTAGAACGTAAAGCAAATGGGAAGGAAATCGCAAAATCTCAAGCAAATATTACAAGACATATTGTTCTCCCGATACCAAACGAAAGTCTGAACGCCTCCACGAGGCATGGTGCATTTTGCAGAAACTAAACATGACAGGAGCCGCCAGCAATTCATCTCGTCATCCCCGGACGTCGCCGCCGTTGCCCGCCAGGGATGCTTCTTCTCTAGCGGCGTTGGCCTCACCTACACCACTCATCGGAGCTGCAGGATCAGCAGCACCGCCGGTCGAGGGCGCGGGATCGAAGGCGCGGAACTTCTTCAGCAAGGCTTCCACCTGACCCTTCACGACTTCAGCAGCAGCTGCGCAATGCTCGGCATCCACGGGCTCCAGCAGCTCGTCAAGGTGGGCGGCGGGATCGCAAAGATGGAGGTGGCTGAAGACGCGCGTCAGCGCGGCCGAGGAAAGAACGGGGGCTTCCGCCTCTACCAAGGGGCCGATACCGCTCACGACTTCCTCAAGTGCCTCGACCAGATAAGGAAGCAGGTGGGTGGGGCCCTCGTCGTTGGTAGCCAGCGGCTCCTCCAAGCCCTTCTCGTAGAGCGACCACAACGCCTTGCGAGACCTCTCCTCGAGGAGCTTGAAGGCCACGCGGTCCTCAGCCAGGACCCGCGCCTTGGCTTCCAGCTCGGCCTTCTCTGTCGGCGTTCTGGGAACGGGGGTCCGCAGACTTGCCTGCCTGCAGCCCACGGCGTGGCTCCACTCACGGCCTAGTACGGCCCGACTTCACCAACAAACGCTTAAGTCCCTCGCGAGGGGCCAAGCCTCGCGAGGCGGACGACACAAGACCTCCTCGAGAGCGGCCTCACCAGGCTGGCTCGTGAGGGGCGGAGAGATCAAGGCAAGGCGAACCTCGCGAGGTTCCTACGACGTCAGCCATGACGACCAAGACCAGGCGGGCGCCAGACGGGCGCCAGTGCGCACAGTGTCCTTGTTTCCTCTTTGGTGCTAAGGAGGCAAGCGCAGGCGATGAGTACCGAGGCATCACGCAAAGCTTTCCATATCGGTGTAACGAGACCAAGACCAGCAGGACGGCCGGACGGAGGTCGACGTGGAGCCCAAGACGGCGTCACCACCAGAGCCTTTGGCAGGCGAAGGCCACCTTTAGTCAGGATAGCTTGTACTAGCTGCCCCCTTCAAATTGGACGTTGTTGGCTCCCTTCCCGCTCAATATTTGGGGAGAGGACCAGGGCCTCTATAAATAGGACTAGCCACCAGAGTAGGAGGCAACGGATTCAGATCATCCTCACACCCGCCAAGCACAAGAACACCTCGCCTCAGGAGGCTGTTCTTCCCCTTGTACTGTTCATCCTCAGCCCGAGAGGCAATCCACCACACCACACTGGAGTAGGGTATTACACCTCAATGGTGGCCCGAACTGGTATAAATCTCGTGTCTCTTGTGCTGCGAGTTTGTCGAGCCAGGCTTTGAGATTGCGGCGAGGTTGAGGGCGTGATTAGGT
Organism: Triticum aestivum; assembly: GCF_018294505.1. Classification (NCBI taxonomy): domain Eukaryota; kingdom Viridiplantae; phylum Streptophyta; class Magnoliopsida; order Poales; family Poaceae; genus Triticum; species Triticum aestivum. The sequence goes on along the minus strand of NC_057811.1, from coordinate 189,195,357 downwards.
AGGGGGAAATCTTCGTGCGCACCCCAGTGTTCGAACCTCAAGGGTTTTGCCGGAACCCGAAATCTGACATTTGGCGCGCCAGGTAGGGGTGCGCCGAAGCTTTCCTTCCGTCGATCCGCGTCTCGTCGCTTCGTCGCATCCATGGCGGATGCTCGCCGAGATCGCGCTGAGCGCCGGGCCGCCCTCGCTGCACGCGTTGCTCAGATGGCTCCCGTCGGCGGGCCTCCCCGTCGTTCTCCGTCACCTGCCGCCAACGCCGCGACCAGCCCGGCGGGGAACGAGCAGCCAGCGTCCTCGCTGCACACCTTGGTGCGGCGGGACGGCCGCACCGCCACTCCATTGCTGACCCCGGCCGGCTCGTCGTCTCACGCTCGTCGCGCTCCCACGGACGCGCAGGCCGGGTTGTGCATGGCATGTGAACTCCTGCGCTACCGCCCCGCCGACGACCTCTACGAGGACTGGCTGGACCGTATCGCCGAGCTCGTCAGCGCTGCAGGGCGTTCCCCTGCGCTCTCCCTCTTGCTGCCTTGCCCTCCGCCAGCTGCGGGTGACGTGGCTCATGGAGCGCCACCTCCACCACCTCCGCACCAAGACGGCGTCCTTGCGCCAAGGCGTGCGGCCCCCCGACTTGACTCGCCGCGTCGGGCGCCCGTGCGCGAAGAAGGAAGCTGCCAAGAAGTTCCTCATCCGCAAGAAAACACTCCCGCGCTCCTAGCACCACTACAACAAGACCGTGTGCCGCCTGTGGTGGCGGTGCGCGGACATCAAGGGCAGGCTCCGCATCAGCAAAGGGTCTCGGTGGCCACCGCGGGCTGCCGCGCCTTCACTCCTGAGCTGCGTAGCATCGCACGGCCGGGCAAGTTCAAGCCAGACCTACCTCCATGCTACGACGGCAACCCCAACCCCACGGAGTTCCTGCAGCTCTACGAACTAAGCATCGAGGCGGCCAACGGCGATGAGAAAGTCATGGCGAACTGGCTCCCCATGGCTCTCAAGGATGGTGCACGCTCATGGCTCCGGAACCTGCCCCCAGGCTCCATCTCCTCCTGGAACAAGATGTGCGACCGCTTCGTCGCCAACTTCCAAGGCACTCGCGACCGCCCTTCGGCCGCGGTGACCTCCGCCGTGTCAAGCAGCAGCCAGGAGAGACCCTCTAGAAGTACATATATCGCTTCAACAACGTTCGCCTCAAGATCCCCAAGGTGACGGACGAGGCCATCATCTCCGCGTTTTCTGGTGGCGTCTGCAATGTCAAGATGAAGGAGGAGCTCGCCATCCACGGGGAGTTGTGCACGTCCTTGGAGTTGTTCAACCTGGCGACCAAGTGCACAAGGGCTGAGGAAGGGCGCCTTTCCCTTCTCGAGCTCCCAGCTGCTGACCTGGAGGAGAAGAAAGCCAAGGCCAAGGACGTGAAGCGCAAGGGACTGGATGTACGCGCAGCGGAGCCGGACACGAAGCGCGGCCGGGACCAGCCCGAGTCATCCAAGAGCAGCCGGCCATTCTGCGCCTTCCACAACGTTCACAGTCACAACACCAACAACTGTCAGGAGCTCAGGGCCATTCGAGATGGACGCCTCGGTCGATACCCCGAGCGCAACGACCGGGGCTACGACCAAGGAGGAGGACGTGACGGACGACGTTGGGACGACCGTGGCCCTCGCCAGGAGTGGCGTGACCAGCCACGTGAGGACCGCAGGCAAGATCAGCCTCGCGAGGGCACCTGGAGGGATCAGCCTCGTGAGGACCGCCCCCAGGGCAACGCTGGTCTTCCTCCGCTGCCGCCACCACCAAGAAGGAACGACGACCACCATCAGGACGAGGTAGCTGGGGGCTTCCAGGAGCCGCAGGCTATCGCCTGCATCCTGGGCGGAGCTCAAGCCCCAGCCTCTCAGCGAATCTTCAAGCAGTTTGCTCACGAGGTGAACGCAGTCCTCCCCAGGCTCGAGGCCACATGCCCTCTTAGGTGGTCCAAGTGCGGCATCACCTTCAGTTCCGCAGATCAACTCAAGTGCGAGGCCACCGCTGGTGCCCTCCCAATGCTCTGCTCACCCGTCATCAGCAACGTACAAGTCACCAAGACCCCCATAGACGGCTGCGCAGGGCTTAACGTCCTCTCCGTCGAGATGTTCGACAGCCTTCAAGTGCCATACGATCAGCTTTAGCCTACCAAGCCCTTCTCAGGAGTGACCGACGGTTCCACCACACCGATAGGGCAGGTCCACCTCCCTGTCACCTTCGGACAACGTGACAACTACCGCACCAAGCTCATCGACTTCGACGTTGCCCACATCCGTCTTCCATACAACGCCATCCTCGGGTACCCGGCCCTGGTCAAGTTCATGGCAGTGACACACCATGGCTACAACGTCCTCAAGATGCCAGGAAGTGGCGGGATCATCACAGTCCCCTGCAAAGAAAGAGATGTGGTGTGCTCCCTCGAGCGCGCCTTCCAAGCAGCATCAATCGAAGACCCCGACAACAATGCAGCACAGTACCCTCCTGAGGTCGTCCCTAGGAAGAAGAAGAAGCTACTCCGCTCAGGGCCTCAGGAGAGCGCCGTCGCAAGTGGAGCCACGTCAGGATCAGCGCCCGCGCCTGGGGCGCCTCACTCCCTCGCATAGGAAGGCGCGCCCGGCTCCCTCCTCGGGCAGGGCTCGGGGGCTCTCTTCTGGAGGGCCTCCGACCTCGCCAACATCACGAGGGAGGCACTCGGGCATCACATGGAGGCGTGCTTCACAGCACGTTTCCCTCAGGAGGACACCGGCCGAGGAGCGCTCAGCGCTCAGGAGTTCATTGCCAAGACCACTCAGGAACTGCAGGATGCAAGAGCCATGCACGGCGACTGCCGCTCTCCTGGCACGGCTCCCCATCCAGGCGAGGATGCCGGGTTGCGCGTCTGCATCGACATCCTAGGGCTCAACTGGGCCGCATCTCAGGAGCTTTTCTGGCCTTCGGGCATGGGCCGCTGCGAGGGCCTACCTCACAGCTACGTTTGCATGCGTTTTGGCCTGCCGAGTGTGGCGTCCGCCTTCCAGCGCAACCTGCAGAGCAACCTGGCGACTCAGGAGGCCAGGCACCACACCGTCCTGGCGGAGATGGAGACGGTCCTCAAGGAACCGCCTGGACCCCCAGAGCCTCGCAAGGCTCACAGTCCTGGTGGCTCATGAGGAGCAACCCCTTCACCATGCGTCTTTAGCTGCCCCGACCTTCCTTCAACAACAGAACCAGGTGACATTTTTCAAGTTTATTTAGCTGGGAGCACCCCTCGGGCTGCATTATTCCCAAGCCGCGTGGGTCCGTCCCTGTGGCATGTATCCCTTTATATCTTTGGCTTACTTTGTTGGGGGCGCCCCTCGGGCTGCGTCATCCCCAAGCCGCTCGGGTCCAGCCCAGTGGCATGTATCGTTCAAGCATTTACCTAAGCTAGTCTGCTTTTCATGCTTAACCTATCTGTGATTATCACCTTCTTGATTGCCGCCCACCATGGGAGCCGCGCGCCGATCATCTTTCTTCAGGGCCCTTCGCATAAGAAGGCTAGGCACGGCGTCTGTGCTCGGGCCCGTCCCTGCAGCGTCGATAAATCCAACGGCTGAGCTCTGTCTGGCGGGCTGGCCCTGTTCACGTCACCTCCTGGGGTCGTTGGTGCTTGGCCTTCTCACGCGATAACCTCAGGAGATTCGTTCGGCGCAGGTTGTCTAACCATCTCCCAGGGCCACCCCAGCCATCAAGAATCAAGACCAGGCGCAACCTGCCTTGAGCTAGGGCCTCGTGAGTCCTGCGCTGGCTCACGAGTGCCCAGACACACATCATCTACCCCTGCCGTGCAAGCCACGTGTCAGGGCGGGCTGTACACGCCCCGGGGGGGCTCTCCGCAATAGGGAGTCCCCTCCCATGTACCAGTGGAAACACCATGCTCCGCGCTGGCCGTTGATACTGCCGAGGAGCGACTATGCCCGTGCAAGTGCGGAAGCGCTATGCTCCGCAGTGGTGATAAACAACCGAGGGCGGCCCCAAGGCCGTATCAACCTCAGGGAGCCCTTGAGCTCAGTGTCCGGCCTCATCGCAACACCTTCCCTCGGGAGAGTCGTGTGAGGGGCCTGGGCACGCGGGCTACGCTCGGGTCGCGCCCAAGTGTACGCCACCTAGCCAGGTCCCCCAGACCTGGTCTTCGCGCGCCCCTCTCGAGCCGAGCCTCGGCGAGGACAAAGGTATGAATGTCGTTTGAGCGTCAAGGGGGACTCCTGAGCATCGCGACTCAGGAGCCTAATTGGCCATGTAGCCCCTCACTCCTTGGCCTCGTCCTGGTGATCCGGACGACGCAACGGCGGTTGAGGTATGCACGGGGTCGGGCCCTGCTGACGCAGAACACTAGACCTACCCTCGCATCTCCTTTCCATAAGCTGTTTGCGCGTCAAGGGGGACTCCTGAGCATCGCGACTCAGGAGCCTAACTGGCCACATAGCCCCTCACTCCTTGGTCTCGTCCTCATGACTCGGACGACCCAATGGTGACTAAGGTATGCGCGGGGTCGGGCACTGCCGACTTAGAACGTAAAGCAAATGTGATGGAAATCGCAAAATCTCAAAGCAAATATTACAAGACATATTGTTCTCTGAATATCAAACACAAGTTTAAACGCCTCCACGAGGCACGGTACATGTTGCAGGAGTCTAAACAGGAAAGGAGCCGCAAGCAAGTCATCCCTGGACACCGGCGGCGCCCGCAAGAGGTGCTCCTTCCTTGATGGCGTCGCCTTCACCCATACCACCAGCCGGAGCTGCAGGATTAGTGGCACCACCAGTCGAAGGCGCGGGAGCGAAGGCGCGGAACTTCTTCAGCAGGGCCTCCACCTGGCCCTTCACGGCTGCGTCAGCGGCTGCGCAGTGTTCGTCGTCCACAGGCTCCAGCAGCTCGTCAAGGTGGGCGGTAGGATCGCGAAGATGGAGGTGGCTGAAGACGCGCGTCAGCGCAGCTGAAGAAAGGACGCGAGCCTCTTCCTCCGCCATGGGGCTGAGGCCGCTCACGACTTCCTCAAGCGCCTCGACCAAGTAGGGAAGCAGCTGGGCGGGGCCATCCTTGTCGGTGGTCAGCGGCTTCTCCAAGCCCTTCTCCTAGAGTGTCATCAGTGCCACGCGAGTCCTCTCCTCGAGGAGCGTGAAGGCCACGCGGTCCTCGGCCAGAACCTTCGCCTTGACGTCAAGTTTGGCTTTCTCCGCCTTCACCTTCCGCTCCAGCTCCTCCAGCCGGCCGCGCTCAGTGGCCTGCGCCTTCGCCGACTACTCCAGCTCGGAGTCACGACCCTTGATGGCATCTTCAACAGCCATCATCTTCTACTCCTACGCCTTGCGGCTACGGGCTTCTTCGGCACGCTCGTTGCGCAGGGTCTTCAGCTCGGTTTCCAGCGCCCGGCAGAGATCCTAGGCGGCCTCGACATCCTTGAGCGCCGCCTCGCGAGCAGCCGCTGCTAGGGCAGCGGCCTGCTTCTCCTTCTCGGAGGTCGCTGCGGCCTGGCTCAGCGCCGCCCGAACGGACACGTCCGAATGGAGCCATCCAGAGACTAGCTCCAGGCACCCAGCCGCCAGGTGGGGGTCGACGCTCTGAAGGTCTTCTTGCAGCCGGGTCATCTCAGAAAGAGCGCGCTCCAAGTCATCAGGGGAGGTGGAAGGACCTAGCATCAGCGGTGCAGCGGGAGAAGGAGGAGAAGGTATCGTCACCATAGCCCGGGAGACTGGGGGCTCCTGAGCCTTAGAGACCTCAGCAGCCGAGCCGGACATCGGTGCCTCCGGAGCCAGCGGGGCCACGGGGGCTGACACCTCCTGAGGATTCTCCCCCCAGGCCTCGTGAGGACGGCCGAGCTGGCGAGACATGAGCACCAACGCTTCCCTTCTCCACGGAGGGAGACGCAGCCGGAGCAGGCAGGCATGTCCCGAGCAGCACCACCGCCTCCTCCTTCCTCTTCTTCGCCGCAGGCGTCGGCCTAATCGCACAGCGGAGTAGCGTCAAGGTCAAGCAGCTGAATCAATAACGAAACAAGGCAAGAACACTTACTGGTCCACCGCGGTGTAGTCCACCCTCCTCTTGCTGAGCTTGAAGCCTGAGAGCCTCCCAGCCTAGGGCGCGGGCGCACGGGCTCTAGGGGCAGAGGAAGGAGCAGCAGATGGGCCAGAAGCAGCCCTAGGCGGCGTCAGAACAAGAGCGTCATCTCGGGAAACCAATGCCGACCTGCCCCTCATCGGGATCACGGGAGGCTCCCCCCTCTAGAGGTCATCGGTCTCGTCGTCGTCGTCCGGCATGGTGCGGAGGAGGTCAGCCTTGCGCAAGGGGGAGGTCTCCCCCATCACCTCGGGGGTCGCCTCCGAGTTGCGCTCCTCGTCTTCCTCCTCCTTGCAAGAGTCGTCAGAAGACACCTCCACTGGCACCGTCGCAGCCGGGACCGCAGGAGGCACTGGTGGGACCAGCCCGCGCCCATCAAAGGTTGGCCTGGTAGCCACGACCCGCGCCCCGTCCTTGCGGCGGAACAAGGGAACGAAGGCACTCGGCGGGTATTCCTGATCGTCCCCGACCAAGAGGCGGAGAGCCGCAGCCAGCTCTTCATCAGGCAAGGCTTCCGGGCTCAAGCCAAGCTTGTCTTCTTTGCCCCTAAGCTTCCATAAGGGGTGCGTACACGCATGAAGCGGGTCCATGCATAACATCAGGAATTCCCTCAGGAGCATGGCCCCTGTCACCTTCGCCGCCTTCTCGTTACCCGGCTTCAGGTCGGCGTTCATCTTCTCCAGCACTGACGTCGCCCAGTCATCAGTGAGCTTCGCACGAGACCACCCCGCGTCGGACTGGGGCATCTACGTTGGCAGCACCAAGCGTGGGTGGACGCACTTGGCGTCCATCGTGACCCCACTTGCTCCTGAAGCTGTCGGCCTTCTTCCCAGCCTTCGAGATCGAGTTGGCCTTGCCGGCCGCAATGAAGTTGGCGCACCTGGAGGTACGACCATCGTTGATGCGGAGGAAGAAGAACTGGCGCAGCAAAGCCACGGACAGCATCACGCCAACGTACGCCTCGCGGTACAAGGCGAAGATCGACAGAAGGAGAATAGAGTTGGGATGAAGATGCAGCGCCTGCAGCCGGTAATGGCCAAGGACCTCATAGAAGAAGTCGGAGAAGGGGGGAACCAGCCCCGCGACGACGCTGCTCATGAAGAAGGGGAAGAAGGTGCTTCCCGCGGGCTCTGGCACGGTAGAGCCACCCCGGAGCTTGGTCTTCCCCCTCTCTTTGCTCTCTCCCGCCGTTAGTAGGTGCGTGACGGCGAGGTTCTTCTCCGAGACATTAGGCGCATCCAGAGCCGGCTCGAACCAGGCGGGCGACGAAGAAACCTTGACCTACCGGGGTGCCATTAGTCGCTGATTCAGAAGGAGATGGGAGCAGATCTAGAGATTTCGAAAGCGAGGGGCGAGAAAGGGGATCTGGAGCAAGGCGGAAGAAGGCAATGAAGGCAGGCGTAGCCCGCGCCAACCTTTTGTCAGACGGGCAGTTGACGAGGTAGCGTGGGGAAGCGGAGAGGCCCACGTCCAATTAATTGCCACGCGTTGACCAAGGCTGCAGTTTGTTGGGGCCCGTGGTGCTCCGCACTTGCCCTTTGGCTTCGCCTCGAAGCCAAGTCCGAGCGCGCCTTGGGCCAGGGGGCTATTGTCGACGTTCTGGGAACAGGGGTCCCCAGACTTGCCTGCCTGCGGCCCATGGCGTGGCTCCGCTCGCGGCCCAGTACGGCCCGTCTTCACCAACAAACGCTCAAGACCCTCGCGAGGCGGACGACACAACACCTCCTCGGGAGCGGCCTCACCAGGCGGGCTCGTGAGGGGCAGAGAGATCAAGGCAAGGCGAACCTCGCGAGGTTCCTACGATGTCAGCCATGACGACCAAGACCAGGCGGGCGCCAGACGGGCACCAACGCGCACAGTGTCCTTGTTTCCTCTTTGGTGCTCAGGAGGCAAGCGCAGGCGATGAGTACTGAGGCATCATGCAAAGGTTTCCATATCGGTGTAACGAGACCAAGACCAGCAGGACGGCAGGACGGAGGTCACCGTGGAGCCCAAGACGGCGTCACCACCAGAGCCTTTGGCAGGCGAAGACCACCTTTAGTCAGGATAGCTTGTACTAGTTGTCCCCCTTCAAATTGGTCGTTGTTGGCTCCCTTCCTGCTCAATATTTGGCGAGAGGACCAGGGCCTCTATAAATAGGACTAGCCACCATAGTATGAGGCAACGGATTCAGATTATCCTCACACTCGCCAAGCACAAGAACACCTCGCCTCAGGAGGCTGTTCTTCCCCTTGTACTGTTCATCTTCAGCCCGAGAGGCAATCCACCACACCACACTGGAGTAGGGTATTACAACCCAATTGTGGCCCGAACTAGTATAAATCTCGTGTCTCTTGTGTTGCGAGTTCGTCGAGCCAGGCTTTGAGATTGCGACGAGGTTGAGGGCGTGATTAGGTAGGGGGAAATCTTCGTGCGCACCCCAGTGTTTGAACCTCAAGGGTTTTGCCAGAACCTGAAATCCAACATTCTCCGCCTCCACCTTCTGCTCTAGCTTCTCCAGCCGGCTGTGCTACGCGGCCTGCGCCTTCGCCAACTGCTCCAGCTCGGTGTCGCGACCTCTGACGGTGTCCTCTCGGGCCTTCATCTTCTCCTCCTCCGCCTTGCGGTCTCAAGCCTCAGCCGCACGCTCACTGTGCATGGTCTCCAGCTTGTCCTCCAGCGACTGACTGCGATCCTGGGCTACCCCAACGTCCTTCAGCGCCACCTAGCGAGCGGCCACGGCCTGGGCGGCGGCCTGCCTGACCTTCTCGGAGGTTGCTGCTGCCTGGCTCAGCGCCGCTCGAATGGACACGTCTGAGTGAAGCCAGCCAGAGACCAGCTCCAGGCGCCCGGCTACCAGGCGGGGGTCGGCGCCCTGAAGATCTTCTCGCAATAGGGTCATCGCGGAAAGAGCATGCTCCAGGACGTCAGGGGAGCCGGAAGGACCCGGAGATAGCAGTGCGGCAGAAGGGGGAGCAGGCGATGTCGTCACCATGGCCTGGGAGGCCGGAAGCTCCTGAGCTTTGGGGACCTCGGCGACCGAGCCGGGCGTTGGCACCTCCGGAGCCAACAGGGCCACGGGAGCTGACTCCTCCCGAGGATGCTCCCCCAAGCCTCGCGAGGATGATCGGGCCGGAGAAGCGCGAGCGCCGTCGCTGCCCTTACCCATGGAGAGGGGTGCGGCCGCCGTAGGCAATCTGGTCCCGAGTAGCACCACCTCCTCCTCCTCCTTCCTAATTGCACAACGGAGAAGCGTCAAGGATAAGTAGCGGAAGCAAGAACAAGGCAGGACAAGAACACTTACTAGTCCACCGCGGTATAGTCCCTCCGCTTTTTAAGCTTGAAGCCCGAGAGCCTCGCAGCGTCAGGCGCAGGCGCACGGGCTCCAGGAGCAGAAGAAGGGGCAGCAGATGGGCCGGAAGCAGCTCCAGGCGGTGTCAGAGCAGAAGCGTCATCTCAGGAGATCAGTGCCGACCTGCCCCTCATCGGAACCTCGGCCGGTGGCCTCCTCTGGGGGCTGGCCTTGGACCTCGAGGAGCCCCCAGCCACGGGCGGCTCCTCTCTCTCCGGGAGGACATCAGCCTCGTCGTCGTCATCAGGCAGGTTGCGGAGGATATCGGCCTTGCGCAAGGGGGAGGTTTCCCCCATCCCCTCGGGGGTCGCCTCCGAGTTGCGCTCCCTGTCCTCCTCTTCTTCCTCCTCCCCGCAGGAATCGCCAGAAGACACAACCACCGGCACCGTCACCACCGAGACCCCAGGGGGCGCCGGCGGCACTAGCTCGCGCCCATCAAAGGTGGGCATGGCAGCCGCGACGTGCGCCCCGTCCTTGCGACGGAACAAGGGAACAAAGGCACTCAGCGGATACTCCTGGTCGTCCCCGACCAAGAGGCAGAGAGCCACAACTAGCTCTTCTCCGGACAGGGCCTGTGGACTCAGGCAAAGCTTATCTCCTTCGCCCCAAGCATCTACAAGTGGCACGGGCGCGCCTGGAGTGGAGCCACACGCAACATCAGGAATTCCCTCAGGAGCATGGCCCCCATCATCTTCGCCTCCTTCGCGTTGCCCGGCTTCAGGTCAGCGGTCATCCTCTCCTGCACTGGCTTCGCCCGGTCGTCAGTAATCTTCGCGCAGAATCACCCTTTGTCGGACTGGGGCATCTCCGTCGGCAGCATCAACCGTGGGTGGACGCACTTGGCATCCATCATGACCCATTTGCTCATGAAGCCCTCGGCCTTCTTTCCAGCCTTTGAGATCGCGTCGGCCTTCCCAGCCGCGATGAATTTGGCACACCCTGAGGTGTGTCCGTCATTGATCCAGAGGAAGAAGAAGTGGCGCAGCAGAGCCACGGTCGGCATCACACCGACGTATGCCTCGCAGTAGAAGGCGAAGATTGATAGGAGAAAACCAGAATTGGGATGAAGATGAAGGGTCTGAAGCTTGTAATGGCCGAGGACGGCGTAGAAGAAGTCAGAAAAGGGGGAACCAGCCCCGCAATGAAGCTGCCCATGAAGAAGGGGTAGAAGGTGCTTCTCGAAGCCTCCGGCTCGGCCGGGCCAGCCCGGAGCTCGGTCTTCCCCTTCTCGTTGTTCTCCCCCACCGTCAGCAGACGCGTGGCGGCGAGGTTCTTCTCCATGACGTTGGGCGCGTCCAGAGCCGGCTCGTACCAGGCGGGCGGCGAAGTAGCCTTGACCTTTCGGGGCGCCATTGGTCGCTGGCTCGGAAGAGAATGGAAGCAGATCTGGAGGTTTCAGAAACAAGGAGCGAGAAAGGGAATCTTGAGCAATACGAAGGAAAGCAATGAAGGCAAGCGTTGCCCCCGCCAGTCTTTTGTCAGTCGGGCAGTTGCCGAGGCAGCGTGGGAAGTGGAGACGCCCACGTCCAATCAATCGCCACGTGTCAAGCGGGCCGCAGGCTGTTGTGGCCCACAACGCTCCGCACTTGCCCTTTGGCTTCACCTCGAAGCCAAGTCCGAGAGCGCCTTGGGCCCGGGGGCTACTGTCGGCGTCCTGGGAACGGGGGTCCCCAGACTTGCCTGCCTGCGGCCCATGCCGTGGCTCCACCACGTTCCCGTATGGCCCATCTTCACCAACAAACACTCAAGACCCTCACGAGGGGCCAAGCCCTGCGAGGTGGGCGACGCAAGACCTCCTCGGGGGCGGCCTCACCAAGCTGGCTCACGAGGGGTGGAGAGATCAAGGCAAGGGGTATCTCGCGAGGTTCCTGTGACGCAAGCCATGACAACGGGCACCAGGCAGGTGCCAGCGCGCGCAGTGTCCTTGTTTCCTCTTTGGTGTTAAAGAGGCAAGCACAGGCGAGGAGTCCCGAGGCATCAGGCAAAGGTTTCCATATCGGTGCAACGAGAGCAAGACCAGCAGGACGACAAGATGGAGGTCACCATGGAGCCCAAGACGGCGTCACCACCAGAGCCTTTGGCAGGCGAAGACCACCTTTAGTCAGGATAACTTGTACTAGTTGTCTCCCTTCGAATGTGGCCGTTGTTGGATCCCTTCCCGCTCAATATTTGGGGAGGGGACCAGGGCCTTTGGACTAGCCACCATCATAGCTAGGGAACGGAGGATTCAGATCATCCTCAACCACACAAGCCCACCAAACACAAGAGCAACTCTCCTCGGGAGGTTGTTCTTCCCTTGTAACTGTTCATCCTCAGCCCAAGGGGCAATCCACCACACCACACTGGAGTAGGGTATTACACCACATCGGTGGCCCGAACCAGTATAAACTCTTGTATCTCTCATTCTTCGGGTTCGTCGAGCTAGGCCTTGCGATTGTTGCGAGAGCGATCTAGGGAGAGAGAGATCTTCGTGCGCACCCCAATGTTCAAACCTCAAGGGTTTGTCGGAACTCGAAATCCGACAAAGGCCATGGCGATGTTTTCCTCCTGTTCATAATTGTGAAGACGAAATATCTTGTCAACCTTCAATGCCCATGACAGGTAGTCTTTGGGATCATTGCTTCAGGAAAATTTAGGCATGTTGAACTTGAGCTTGTCATAGCGTTGTTCTTCAATGCATTAGCGGCGATGGTGATGGCGCTCTTGCCGTGGTTGCGGGTCTTTAACCGTTTGTTCCTCGTGCTCCGCTTGATTAGCTTGATGTGGAGGGTGTGGAATTCTTGCACGTTTCCTCATCTCTTGGCGCTCCACAAGGCGTGTGGCTTCTTCTTGTCTCTCTCTCGGAGGGCCTCTTCTTGTAGAAGTACTTGGTGGTTGCGCTCTTGTACGGCGTGAGTTTCTTCATGTAGAGCACGTTGGGCTTCAAGGGCTTGTTCCTCGCGGTGTTGGTACTCTTGTGGGAGGGCGTTGCCATCTTGGTTTTCTTGGTGATCTTGGCGTTGTGGAGCTTTCCCTTGTTCCATGGGATCGTGTGCGGCAACGATGTCATTCATGTTCCCAAAGGCGGTCTTGTAAACCATTGCATGAAGTGGGTTTTATGGAGCTTCATGATCTTCATGGCCTTAGTGGTGATGCATACGAGCTCGGGGAAGACTTGCATATGAAGAAGTGTCCGAATAGTGTCGGCTTGAATAACATCGTCTTGATGATGACGTTGTTGTAGAATAGCGGTTGACCATCAAGGCACGAATGTCTCGACTATGTTGGAGTACTAGCTGTTGAAGCTCTTGTCTTAGAGTAGTTTTTTGTTGAAGGATGACTCGAAGGTGTCGAAGGCGATGAAGTTTTCTTGTAACTTGACTTGTCGCAGTTGCTTGGGATGGCTTCATTGAGGGAGAAGGTGTCGTAGTCGTTGAAGCTTGAGTGTATGAACCATAGGTCTTGGACGAGTACTTGGCGTACTTGATGTCCTCTTGCACTTGTCGTTCCGCCTAGGTAGCTTGGTGCACTAGATTGAGGAGGTTGTTGTACGGTTGGAAGTCCACGATTTTCTTGATGGGATGGTTGAGTCCACTCAAGAAGCGTGCCATAGTTTGCTCCTCATCTTCCATGACATTGGCTCGCATCATTGCAATCTCCATTTCTTCGTAGTATTCTTCAACGAACATGGTGCCTTTCATGAGAAGTTGCAATTTCTTGAAGAGATCTCGGCTAGAGTATGTAGGAACAAAGCGTGCTCTCATGACCTCCTTCATTTGATTCCATGTTGTGATGGGTGGGTCACCTTTTGCTACTCGCCGCTCGATGACTTGCTCCCGGCAAATGAGGACATAATCTTGGAACTCAAGTGAGGCCATCGAGATCTTTTTCTCCTATTCATAATTGCGAAGACGAAATATCTTGTTGACCTTCAATACCCATGAGAGGTAGTCTTTGGGATCATTGCTTCCAAACAATTTAGGCATATTGAACTTGAGCTTGCCGTAGCATTGTTCTTCAATGTGTTGGGGGCGATGGTGATGATGCTCTTGCCATGGTTGTGGGTCTTCAACCGCTTGTTCCTCGTGCTTTGCTTGATTAGCTTGACGTGAAGGGCATGGAATTCTTGCACGGTTCCTCATCTCTTGGCGCTCCTCAAGTCGTGCTTCTTCTTCTTATCGCTCTCGTCGGAGGGCCTCTTCTTATAGACGTACTTGGCGGTTGCGCTCTTGTACATCATGAGTTGCTTCAGGTAGATCACGTTGGGCTTCAAGGGGTTGTTCCTCACAACGTTGTTGCGCTCGGAGGGCGTCGCCATCTTGTTTTTGCTGGTGATCTTGGTGTCGTGGAGCTTGCTTCACGACAAAAAAACACTTCCTCGATGATATGTGTTTGTCACAGTAGGTCACCTTTTCTATCATGCATGTACATCCATGATGATTTTTTGACAGAATCAAGATAGAAATACCTGTTGTCGGTGTCCAAACCAGCAGACCTCGGGGTAGGGGGTCCCGAGCTGCGGATCTAGGATCGATGGGGAACAAGGGACGACGAACACAGTGTTTACCCAGGTTCGGGCCCTCTCGAAGAGGTAAAACCCTACGTCCTGCTTGATTGTATTGGATGTATAATATGGTTTATAGTGTAGATCTACCTCGAGATTAGTATGAGCTAAATCCTAAAGAGGTGAGGTGATGAATGTAGCTCTAGCCCTAAATACTAAAAACCCTCGATTTATATAGATACCGATAGGGTTAGAGTTACCAAAGACAGATTACAATAAGGGTTTAAAGAGATCCTCCGCCTTCTTGACTTCGAGGGCACACCACGGCTTCATAGATCTCCTCTCACTATATGGCTCCACCAGTCCGGCCCATGTACAATGGGCCGTCGCCCCGAGGACCCCTTAGTCCATGACTCCCTCAGTAGCCCCCGAACTTGCCTCCAACGCCAAGACTTGTATCCGGCACCCACCGATCCGACCAGTATTCGGCTTGCGAGGCGAGTTCTTCAGTATGTTTCACCTATGTTCGGAACCAAGTGATGTTCGGAATCTGAAACAACAGTTTTACTTAACACCGAAGGCAATAAAAATTACCGTTCAAGCGTGAATAATGCCTCCATCTGACCACTTTTTATCTTTCAACAAAGAGTCGCTTTCTGCCATAATACCGAGAAGTCACTATTTCTCGAAGCATGGCTCGAGGTCGACGCCATGTTCGACACGTCCCCTCGAGGTGGAGATTGTGTCCCACTCTTCAGGGGATATGGTTAATGATTTCGATTCCCCTCCCCGCTCATAATGTCGTGGGCATATCGGGAAGTGGAGAAGCCAACATTGTGGAAAAGGAAATCACAGGCCTGCCGTCAGTCTATAAAGGGGGGCTGCTACAGTCTGCATCCCATGGCCTCTTCCACCTCCCACTTACGTAGACCTTCAGAGCTCTAGTGCCCTCTCTCTCTGCTTCCACAACGTATCCCCCTTTGCCTCCTTCGACCAAGGCTGCATCCGGAGCCAATGGGAAGTGGGAGGCCTCCAGTGTCACTGAGGGGGACATCTTGAAGCTAAAGGAGGCCGGTTATTTTTCAGCCAACATCGCTCATCGGGACCCTGAAGAGGTCCAGATCATCCCCACACCCTGGTCGGGCGAAAGGGTCGTATTCCTCCCTCATTTTCTTAGGGGGCTCGGATTTCCTCTGCACCCCTTTGTAAGGGGGTTGATGTTCTTTTATGGGCTAGATTTTTATGATCTAGACCCCAATTCCCCCCTCCACATCTCGACCTTCATCATCGTCTGTGAAGTGCTCCTTCGAGTTCAGTCGCACTTCAGTTTATGGCTGAAGGTGTTCAACGTCAATCCCAAGGTGGTTGGCGGTGAGCATGCAGACTGTGGAGGGGCCATGATTAGTAAACTGACGCGGGTTCAGTGGCCGGACGGCCACTTCGCCGACACCGTCCGAATGTGGCAAAAGGTGTGGTTTTAGATCACCGAGCTGAGGGAGGCCGCCTGGGGAGCGGCCCCGCATTAAGGTCCGGACCCCCTACCAGGCTAGCCTCATGGACCACCAAGGCCCCGGACTGGGGGTGTGTCGCCCAGACGAAGGCGTTGCAGAAGCGCATCGACACCATAATAGAGACCGACGCGAAGCTGGTGGATGTGGTCCAGATCATGCTCCACCGCTGGCTCCTCCCTTGCCAAGAGAGGGCCAAGCCCATGTGGGAGCATGAGCCCGATGATCCGGCCACCGTGCGGCACCTCTACGGCATGATCCCTGAAAAAATATGGGGTCAACTATTCCAGACCCAGAAGGAGTGGCTGGTCGAGGGGAAGGACATCAGCCTTGATGCCACGAACCCCCCAAAGGAGGTGAGTAGGCTCCCACTATGAGGAGTGATTTGAATATTCATACCGCGTTTGATTCGACCTGACTTTGTATGCAGATTTTGCAGGGCTGGCTCACCAAGGCCAAAAGGATCAGCGGCCCGGCGCCACTGCCGGAAGGGCCCCGATCAGAGCAGCTAGAAAAGCTGCTGGTCGTAGTGCCTATAAGGCGCCCGCCAAGAAGGGAAAGAAGAAAGAAGTGCCATAGGCCAGGGAGGGCCTCTGCCGCAGGGTTCGTCCCGGCAATCGGTCGACAGATGTTGCGGCCTCATCAGTACAGGATGGGAGCGAGGATGAGCACGAGGAGGATAGTGCCTCCTCGCGCTACAAGAAGAGGGTGGCATTCGAGGACGTCGAGTAGGACCAACCTTCTCCGGCCCCGAAGAGACGGTGCCAGCCTAAGCTGGTGTTGTCCGACAGTTCGGGCTCCAAGAAGGAGTATGAGCCATTCGAGGAGATCCCGAAGACGGGACCCAGGGTCAAGCCCCCCTGCTAGCAGGTACGGCGTTGGTATTTTTAGCTATCTTGTTTTCATCAATTCGTTTTAGTTGAAGGTTAACCCCTCCGAATTGCAGCCCCACACATGAACGCCCCACCGAGCAGACTTCAGAGGGGACGTATCCGCCCGCCAAACTGGCGGACAGTGGGTCTATGGCGCACTCCGCGCCTCCTATGGTCCTCGGAGAGGTCAACGAGGTGCGGTCCCAAAGGACTTGTCCTCCTCCGAACATAGATGGGGAGTCCAACACCGTAATGGCCGAGGTTAACACCTCGGTCACCGAAGACCAAGAGGGAGCATCCCTCCTGGCTGACGCGGGAAAGGAGTCCGGACCATCCGGACCCCGTCCGTCGATCCCTCCCGAGCCCCCAAGGCCTTCGGCGGCACATGCTCCTCCTAGTGGGGAAGGGGCCGGGGAGCCAACGTTAGCGCCGGACACCTCTACACGGGCAGTGGATGGTTGGCCAGACATTCTGCAGGAGCTGGTGGACAACTCTGCCATCATCGATGGGCATCGCACTCTTATGAGTGTGGTTATGCAAGGTGTTCGGTTCCTGCAATTGCGGACTGAACGACGCAGTTCAAGGTTTTCTGACAGGCTTTGAGGTGAGTCAAGTAATGTTTTTTCCTCATAATGCCGTTGTAATTGTTAGTTTGGGTAGGCCCTGTACCTAGCAGCCCCCGAGACTCTGCAGGGTCTTCAAAGAAGACTGCAGAGGATCAAATTCGGTTGGCCGATTAATGAAGTCAACATTTCTTTTGCTGACGCACGCATCCTCCGTGGCCGCGGCGGCTAATGCCGCGGCGTTAGGGGAGATGCATCGAAAGCTCAGGTTTTCCGATAAAGAGCTTGACCTTGTCAACAAATGGCTTGACGAGGCGCAAGGTAAGCCCTGTGAGGAGATGTGTATTTGCTTGATGCATGATATTGACGAGCCGGACTATGTGCTAATTGTAACAGCCTGGATTTTTGACCTTTTCTTTTTTCCTTTGATTTTCTTGGATTTCCTGTTTTGTTTTGCTTTTCCGTGGTTATGTGGTTCTGAAACTTGGGAAGATCATGTATTCCTAGGTTTTATAGTGGCTTGTCACCCTCATCATCATCCCAAGATCATGTCATTTCCATCCTTGACCTAACCCAATATTCTTTTTATTGGGAATTTTCCTTTTCTGATAAAGGAATAACCCTTAAAACCATAGGTTGTGAAGCAACCTATATTTGTGTCACTCCTAAAATTCCCAAATAATTCTCATAAATTGTTTGGGTAATATCTTCCTCAAATATGGCAAAATATATCATTGGCCATGTTTCCCATCATGCTCAATAAATTCATTTCCTATTCTGTCCTAAATGACACATTGTGAAGCAAGTGCTATTTATCTATGCCCATTTGAACCCAAACTTCTTGGACACTTTTCCTGTCCAAATAATTGCCTCATTCCAACATTCAACTCAATTTTCCTAGTAAATATTCCTGAGCAATTTTCCAAAGTTCCTGTCTGAGGGAAGTGATTGTGAAGGAAGTACATGCTAGGCATATCCAAATGAGTTGAAATTTTGCAAGGTCCTGTATATGATGTTATCATGACTATCCACCAAATATGAGATCATGTAACTCACTATGTGAGCCTAGCCCCAAACTTAGTTTCTGGTCAGATTTTCAGTTTGTGAAGCAACTATATTTTATATTGCTTCAATTGAGCTGAAACTTTACCAGGACATGCTTCTACCTATATCAACTACTTCCACCAAGTTTTAGCTCAATTAGTTAATCCAATTGCCCTGTGCAATTTTTCCAAGTTTCTGTCTAGAATGAAGCTTTGTGAAGCAAGTGCCACTTTGGTATTTCCAAATGGCATGAAATCTTTACAGCAGCTTCATACCATCATATAACCCCTCTATGCCAAATTTCATCTCACAGAAATCAAGTATGCGAGTGTATCATCCAAATCCCCAATTCTGGCCAGTTTTGCACTTTCTACAGCAACCCTCATCTAAACTCCTCCTCTTAGTCTGATTTTTGGTGATCAACATCACCTTAGTATGTGATCATCATCAGTCAAACTCTTTACCATGTTACCAAGCTGGTTTAACCATAGGAATTTACAAGCACCTTCTTACTGATTTACTTTGGAGCTAAGTGCAAATCTCTTCTTTGCCCCTGGACCGATTCATTTCCTCATTTTGACTAAGGGCACCAAGGTCAATCTACTGGACATGGTCGGCCATGCCAAAGAGCGCCGCTTGCGCTAGTGCTCGTCGTGATCACGCTTGCGTCATGGCTGAACGCGTGCTTTGGCTTGTTTCGGCCACTGTTCTCGTCTCCTCCCTCCTCGTCTCGACCTCCATTCATGTCTAGTAGCTCCCCCGTGATGCCCTGCATCGCTGCCTCGTCGTGGTTCACCTTAAATGAGCCGCAAATGCCATGCCCGTGCCACAAACCGGCTCTGTCCTCCATTGTTTGCAAGTTGGAGGTCGCCCGTGACCTCGAGAAGCCTCCCTGCGGCTATATAAGGAGTGCCCGAGGTCCCCCGCTCCTCATCGCTCCCTCCCTCGCCTCATTTGCGCTCTGGAATCGCCACATCTAGCCTTTGTTCGCCATCATCCTCCATGGCCGCCTCGGCCTGGGCTTGGGTCCGGCCACCATAGGCCTCCCCTCGTCACCCCAACACCTCCACTGCCTCCCCCTCGTCCTGCTGAGTCGCCCCACCCACTTGCCCCTCGCGCGGAGAGCCCTGCATCGCCGATAGCCACCGCCGCCCGAAGCTCCTGTCCTCCTCCTGGCGTTGCCGTTCGCCGTGCCTCCACTCCTCCCCGGCGCCCCCTTCCCCTATGAATGGAGGCGGCGCAGCCCCGCGGTCCCGCCGGTGCCCTCGGCCGGGCCGGGGATCGCCGCAGCTGGCCGGTCCCTTGGCCGCTTCCCTCCCCTGCCTCTGCTCTGTCTCACGGGAGAACATGCGAGCGGGAGGAAGGAGACGACCGAGCCTGGCCCCTCCCCCTGCGCCTGGACCCCACCTGTAAGCCTCTCGTTCCCTGGTGCACGTGGATAAGTGGAGACGACTTTTCTGGAAGTACGTATTCATTTCGAGAAAGCGTACTTTCTATCTATGGCGGCTAAAAATACGTTTCCCTTCAAAGAAAAACGTAATCTGCCCAAAGGCGCTTTCTGTTTTTCCCCCAGGGGCCTGTTTGCTGAAAAAGTTTCACCGATAGGTCCCTGATCTTCATCACCTTATATCTTTTCAACCGTAACTCCGATCGAGGTGAAACCAGCGCTCACTTCTTCGTCTCGTCGAGCTCTATCTTTTGGTGACATTTTCACTAGGTGTTATCACAGTGAAAATGACCATTTTTCCCTCGCTTCTAATCAGCCCCCTCCGAAAGAAAACCGTCCGACGTTTCGTTCTGCGGCTTCACCGCACTTCTCCCTGGAGTCTCCGTCACCCCCAGGCAAGCCACAATACCCACTTGCATGATATTCATGTAGTACCCATGGTTTTCAACTTGAATATTTATTAACTGTTTGCTTGTTTAAAATATGGTTATCGTTGTTTCGGTAATGCTTCTGGGTTAGTGCTTACTTTCTTGCTATGTTGTTATGCACCTGGTTGTCATGCCCTACTAGTTGCTGGTATTCCTTCCATATGCTTATGCTTGCTAGTAGTACATGTTGATGTTGGTAATGGTCTTCGGTGGATGACTGCCGTCTGTCCCGAGTACCGTTGTTATGCATGTTCCATTGCATCCAGTTGGTTAAATGCTTGCATGATAGCATTGTTGATATGTTCTTGCATTATTGTTGATGCTAGTGGTCATGCTATGTTTTTGAGAAGTATGTACTTGTGATGTTCATGCTAGTCAGTATGCCATGCCCAGTTGCATATGATTCATTGTTGATATGGTGGATAGTTATGTGGTTCTCTCATGATTATGTTGATATCGTGCTCATGCATTGTAATTGCATCATGTATTTTATCATGGCTCAGCATATCTGCATTCAAGTTTAACCGGATTAAATTGAACTTGTACAACAATTGGCTGAGTCATGGTGCCACCATGTCGAACTCACTAGTGCAACCACGCTTACCTTTATGGGAAGGTCCTAACTGGGTCTGTTGTCGTGCCTCTCGCCGGTGCCTCCAACTAGGGAAGGTTATGGGCGTGCGGTACCCTGGCCCGGTAAGCAGACATAACCTTGTGTGCCCGTTGTTGTTATTATGGATCCGGTCCCCGTGAGGGACGTTTTGGCCACGACGGTGGTCGTTGTGTCTTTGGTAGACACGAGGCCACCCAAGACTAGCCCAGTGGGGAGTGAGTCGGAGTGGCCGGAAGAGTGTCATGGCATTAGATCGGTTTTGTCGGAACGCCGTTGGTCCACCCGAATGGGAGTGCGAGGCCATGGGTTCCGTAGTGTGGGCACAGTGTACTAACCTCTACAACGTGTATACTAAATCTATCGATAGCCGTGCCTGCGAATAAGGGCCTAGTTCGCGTCGGTCACACTGTGAGTCAACAGTAATAATAATAATGTGCTTAATAACAACCCAGGTTCGATGATGAGATAAGTTGGTTGTGATCGCCGGAAAGATCACCGTTTGAGACCAAGTGTTGGTCATGGTTGTGATCGCCGGAATGATCACCATGGTATCGAGGATACTGAGTTGTTGGATATTCGTGATGTTGTGCGAGAATCATGGGTAAAGATCAAGGTCCTTGTGGTCATTTGATGATTACGATGGTATTGTTTATACACGGCTTGATTTGATCCTGAGATGATCGTGTAATGTCCGAGGTTGGTAAGTGATGCATGTGATGGTTACGAGGTAACCCGAGCAGAATAAATGGTGCATATACTGTCATCATGTTGCATGCTGGTATCGTCAGATTTATATGTTCATGTCATGCTCCCATTGTTCTAGCAGTATTATGTTCATGTTGTTCATGCCATGATCATATTGTTCTAGCACTATTATGTTCATGTTGTTCATTCCATGTTTTTCTGATGATCGCATGATAATTCCTGCTTAACCTGTAATTGCCATGCTGTTGTTTGTCTTGAATGCTTATGGTTATTGTGAGCTTGCAAGTACATTCAATGTACTGACCTGGCGTGTCATGCCAGTTTGCAGGTCATGCCTCGATTGCTTGCTTGTTTGGTGTTGTTCCTGTATTCGCGAGCTAGGATAAATGTTCCAGCCAGAGTCCATGCGGATTGGAGTCGATCATCGTCGTTCGTTGTTCCGCTGCCAGTAGTTGTTCCGCTGCTTCGAGTTGTTATGCTGCTTGTATAGAGCAACCGTGGTTGGCGTAGTGTTGCCGTACCGATGTTATTCATTGTAATATCGGAACCCTTGTATTCATATTCGTGTTGTAATAGAGAGCTGGTTTGTTCTATACTAAGCAGTGCCGTATTCCAAAAGACTTCACCTCGATCTCTGGGCTGGAATACGGGGCGTTCCAGTTTTCTCTGAGCCGGGGTGCCACAGGCATGGTATCAGAGCAGTTCTGGCTGTAGAGCGTCCTAGTCCGCTAGAACGTTAGAAAACAGTAGTATAGGGTCTGGTTGTTGCCCTGCTTGCTGCATTTGGTTGTTGCATTTGTTTGCTGCATATAGTCTTATTTATGAGTTAGTCCGAGACGCCATTCGAGCCAGGAGATTGCTTGATGTCGTTACACCTCAGTCTCCGCTAGCTTCTCTAGATCGTCCGCCTCGTCCGTTCGGAGTTTCAGAGTCAGCGGTTCCACTCGCTACTCCCTTAGCTTCCTCGTCAGTTCGCGATCGTTTGCTCAAGCGTAGGATGTAGTCCTTCGCATAGTGCTTGTGCATCTGCTGTAGTATCATGCATGTGTGTGCCCTTGTGGAGCAGCTTTGTAGCTTGTTTGTTGTGTGCTTTGTTGCAATAAATCATTTTCTCGTGCTTCTTTGTTTTGAATCCTCGGTGTTACCCCCTTATTGAAATTACTCCTCAACCGACACCGGATCAGAAGAAGCCGTAAGTAGTATAGATATACACCAAGAAATTCAGTTAAAAGCAATGAGGTTTTCAGCCGACAGCATTGTATTGCAGACATCCGTCTGGATACAAATTGTATTTTGATCAGACTTTCAGCAACAAGTACCTGTCAGAGATACACTTTATCGCCTCAAAGATTAAATCAGAAAGAGGACAAAATTGGATCACCCGTGCGTTTCAAGTCAAAGGTATGGGCTATGCACAATGATGGAATGTGCCATAAGTCAAAATTAAAACCTTGTGACGCCCAGAAGTCAGTCCAAATGCATGGTGAATTCAGTAAGGACAGTCAGACAATTCTTGTCATATAAATAATCAGCTGCCGGGCTGACAAAAATATATATATGTCATTCCATTCACCAAGAAAATCAGTCCCGTCCTTCCCCACAATTTATTGATGAAGTGTACAAAGATAAGGTTCCCAGTCTGCATCGGTAGGGAATGAATGGATTCCTATGCAAGATATTCAGTCTTCTCGATAAAATATTGCAAAGCTTCTGGCATAAGGTACGGAGTCTTCCCTAGCAAAGTCTTTAAGGGAGAAGCTTATGAGGTACTGTACCTCGTTTTTGCTCAATAAGATATCCACCGAAGGCTTCAGGCACAAATCACCCAGTCTTCCTCAGCACGATACCCCGGTAGTTTACAAATGCAAGCTACCCAGTCTTCTTCAGTACGGTACTAGTACAAGACAGCAAATTATGAGTTGTCAGCATATGACAGTGTTTTCCAACTGGCAGATCTGCAACAGTTGGTCTGAAACAAAAATCAGTCAGAGGTATGCCTCGAGAATCAAATATTAGTTCATTCAGTATGCTGCCAAGTCCATGCCAGTATCTCGCACAAGGAAGAATTCACGATACACATCCGACAATCTCACCGATTATTCAAGAAACAAAAACCAGTGGGTGATGCCATAATCATCAAGTCTTGAAGGAAAGACAACATTGAGACAATAATCTTGGCAGTGATTATCAAGATCAGTCCCGCACATCCAACAATATGATGTTATTAACCCTGTCACTATCCGGCATAATCCACAACAGTATTGAGATCTGTATAACCACACGTGAGCCGGATAAATATACCGAGGCTCAAAACATGAACCAGACCAAGGTATGATTGCCAAATATTGTACGTAACAGTATTCAGGGCCGCAAAAATAATCAAGGATATATATAAGGCCCCGCTCTTTCAGTTGGGGATCTAGATGACGAAAGTAATAATGAAAGAGCAAGACCAACAATACAGGTATGCCGGTTATTATGTGAAAAATGTGGATGCCCAAGACCGTCTTATTCCACAACATTGTGGTAAGGACCTCATAGCGAGGCAACCAGCTCAGTCCCCAGTATGCTCAGAACTGTCAGCATTAAATACCCGAGTCTGTCTGGTCAGACTCATGGACAACTCAATATATTGACCTCAACACCCATGATGGAGCATCGCACAGACTGTTATTCCCAGGGAGATACTGGCAAAAATGATGAATCAGTGTGAAAACATATACTTTGAGAATTGTTATCTCTCGCATAGGGGAAGCAACTAAAAGAATAGCCTGTGTGGATGGGATTCTTTGCCAAGATCACCGCCAGTCAAGTCTGCAAATCTTATCATCAGGAGATGGTGCATTTTTCTATCAGTCACGACAAGCGACAGTCAAACCTTTGGTACAACTTGGATACTCAAGACTATGAAGCCAGTCAAGATAAGTCAGATACTCCTGCAAGATGTCAAATCCGTTAGCAAAACAGGTATGATCCACCTCACTATTTTGAACCCCGAAGGCATGCATATATTCGAGGAAACCGATGCCTGGGTAGAAGAAATTCTTTGTTCCACGGGAAGATATGTTCCCCAACTCCGTGGAATATTCTCGGTACTCGATACTAGAATAACATTTCCAGCAAGGATCAATATCAAGAAGGACAAGTATGTCCGTAAAAATAATATTTCGGATGCCAGCTCAGCCAACAGATATGAAAAGAAAATTGGAGTCAGTATTAACAGAAACATATGAGGTACGTCCTGTCAGAATGTCAGATACGGCGAAGCAAACCACCCCAGATCAAGACAGTCAGTCAGATCCAATTCAGTGAAAATATGATATGAGAATGAATGAAAGAAACCTGAGTTGGAAACGGTTTCTTCAAGTCAGAAATATTACTTAACCCTGAGCAACCAAATCTCGCGGACGAGATTTCTTTAAGGGGGGAAGGTTTGTAACATCCTAGATTTTTGACCTTTTCTTTTTCCTTTGATTTTCTTGGATTTCCTGTTTTGTTTTGCTTTTCCGTGGCTATGTGGTTCTGAAACTTGGGAAGATCATGTCTTCCTAGGTTTTATAGTGGCTTGTCACCCTCATCATCATCCCAAGATCATGTCATTTCCATCCTTGACCTAACCCAATATTCTTTTTATTGGGAATATTCCTTTTCTGATAAAGGAATAACCCTTAAAACCCTAGGTTGTGAAGCAACCTATATTTGTGTCACTCCTAAAATTCCCAAATAATTCTCATAAATTGTTTGGGTAATATCTTCCTCAAATATGGCAAAATATATCATTGGCCATGTTCCCCATCATGCTCAATAAATTCATTTCCTATTCTGTCCTAAATGGCGCATTGTGAAGCAAGTGCTATTTATCTATGCCCATTTGAACCCAAACTTCTTGGACACTTTTCCTATCCAAATAATTGCCTCATTCCAAAATTCAACTCAATTTTCCTAGTAAATGTTCCTGAGCAATTTTCCAAAGTTCCTGTCTGAGGGAAGTGATTGTGAAGGAAGTACATGCTAGGCATATCCAAATGAGTTGAAATTTTGCAAGGTCCTGTATATGATGTTATCAAGACTCTCCACCAGATATGAGATCATGTAACTCAGTATGTGAGCCTAGCCCCAAATCTTAGTTTCTGGTCAGATTTTCAGTTTGTGAAGCAACTATATTTTATATTGCTTCAATTGAGCTGAAACTTTACCAGGACATGATTCTACCTATATCAACTACTTCCACCAAGTTTTAGCTCAATTAGTTAATCCAATTGCCCTGTGCAATTTTTCCAAGTTTCTGTCCATAATGAAGCTTTGTGAAGCAAGTGCCACTTTGGTATTTCCAAATGGCATGAAATCTTTACAGCAGCTTCATACCATCATATAACCCCTCTATGCCAAATTTCATCTCACAGAAATCAAGTATGCGAGTGTATCATCCAAATCCCCAATTCTGGCCAGTTTTGCACTTTCTACAGCAACCCTCATCTAAACTCCTCCTCTTAGTCTGATTTTTGGTGATCAACATCACCTTAGTATGTGATCATCATCAGTCAAACTCTTTACCATGTTACCAAGCTGGTTTAACCACAGGAATTTACAAGCACCTTCTTACTGATTTACTTTGGAGCTAAGTGCAAATCTCTTCTTTGCCCCTGGACCGATTCATTTCCTCATTTTGACTAAGGGCACCAAGGTCAATCTACTGGACATGGTCGGCCATGCCAAAGAGCGCCGCTTGCGCCAGTGCTCGTCATGATCATGCTTGCGTCATGGCTGAACGCGTGCTTTGGCTTGTTCCGGCCACTGTTCTCGTCTCCTCCCTCCTCGTCTCGACCTCCATTCATGTCTAGTAGCTCCCCCGTGATGCCCTGCGTCGCCCTGCATCGCAGCCTTGTCGTGGTTCGCCTTAAATGAGCCGCAAATGCCATGCCCGTGCCACAAACCGGCTCTGTCCTCCATTGTTTGCAAGTTGGAGGTCGCCCGTGACCTCGAGAAGCCTCCCCGCGGCTATATAAGGAGTGCCCGAGGTCCCCTGCTCCTCATCGCTCCCTCCCTCGCCTCATTTGCGCTCTGGAATCGCCACATCTAGCCGTTGTTCGCCATCATCCTCCATGGCCGCCTCGGCCTGGGCTTGGGTCCGACCACCATAGGCCTCCCCTCGTCACCCCAACACCTCCACTGCCTCCCCCTCGTCCTGCTGAGTCGCCCCACCCACTTGCCCCTCGCGCGGAGAGCCCTACATCGCCGATAGCCACCGCCGCTCGAAGCTCCTGTCCTCCTCCTGGCGTCGCCGTTCGCCGCGCCTCCACTCCTCCCCGGCGCCCCCTTCCCCTATGAATGGAGGCGGCGCAGCCCCGCGGTCCCGCCGGTGCCCTCGGCCGGGCCGGGGATCGCCGGAGCTGGCCGGTCCCTTCGCCGCTTCCCTCCCCTGCCTCTGCTCTGTCTCACGGGAGAACATGCGAGCGGGAGGAAGGAGACGACCGAGCCTGGCCCCTCCCCCTGCGCCTGGACCCCACCTGTAAGCCTCTCGTTCCCTGGTGCACGTGGATAAGTGGAGACGACTTTTCTGGAAGTACGTTTTCATTTCGAGAAAGCGTACTTTCTATCTATGGCGGCTAAAAATACGTTTCCCTTCAAAGAAAAACGAAATCTGCCCAAAGGTGCTTTCTGTTTTTCCCCCAGGGGCCTGTTTGCTAAAAAAGTTTCACCGATAGGTCCCTGATCTTCATCACCTTATATCTTTTCAACCGTAACTCCGACCGAGGTGAAACCAGCGCTCACTTCTTCGTCTCGTCGAGCTCTATCTTTTGGTAACATTTTCACTAGGTGTTATCACAGTGAAAATGACCATTTTTCCCTCGCTTCTAATCAGCCCCCTCCGAAAGAAAACCGTCCGACGTTTCGTTCTGCGACTTCACCGCACTTCTCCCTGGAGTCTCCGTCACCCCCAGGCAAGCCACAATACCCACTTGCATGATATTCATGCAGTACCCATGGTTTTCAACTTGAATATTTATTAACTGTTTGCTTGTTTAAAATATGGTTATCGTTGTTTCGGTAATGCTTCTGGGTTAGTGCTTACTTTCTTGCTATGTTGTTATGCACCTGGTTGTCATGCCCTGCTAGTTGCTGGTATTCCTTTCATATGCTTATGCTTGCTAGTAGTACATGTTGATGTTGGTAATGGTCTTCGGTGGATGACTGCCGTCTGTCCCGAGTACCGTTGTTATGCATGTTCCATTGCATCCAGTTGGTTAAATGCTTGCATGATAGCATTGTTGATATGTTCTTGCATGATATTTGTTGATGCTAGTGGTCATGCTATGTTTTGAGAAGTATGTACTTGTGATGTTCATGCTAGTCAGTATGCCATGCCCAGTTGGATATGATTCATTGTTGATATGGTGGATAGTTATGTGGTTCTCTCATGATTATGTTGATATCATGCTCATGCATTGTAATTGCATCATGTATTTTATCATGGCTCAGCATATTTGCATTCAAGTTTAACCGGATTAAATTGAACTTGTACAACAATTGGCTGAGTCATGGTGCCACCATATCGAACTCACTAGTGCAACCACGCTTACCTTTATGGGAAGGTCCTAACTGGGTCTGTTGTCGTGCCTCTCGCCGGTGCCTCCAACTAGGGAAGGTTATGGGCGTGCGGTACCCTGGCCCGGTAAGCAGACATAACCTTGTGTGCCCGTTGTTGTTATTATGGATCCGGTCCCCGTGAGGGACGTTTTGGCCACGACGGTGGTCGTTGTGTCTTTGGTAGACACGAGGCCACCCAGGACTAGCCCAGTGGGGAGTGAGTCGGAGTGGCCGGGAGAGTGTCATGGCAGTAGATCGGTTTTGTCGGAACGCCGTTGGTCCACCCGAATGGGAGTGCGAGGCCATGGGTTCCGTAGTGTGGGCACAGTGTACTAACCTCTACAACGTGTATACTAAATCTATCGATAGCCGTGCCCGCGAATAAGGGCCTAGTTCGTGTCGGTCACACTGTGAGTCAACAGTAATAATAATAATGTGCTTAATAACAACCCCGGTTCGATGATGAGATAAGTTGGTTGTGATCGCCGGAAAGATCACCGTTTGAGACCAAGTGTTGGTCATGGTTGTGATCGCCGGAATGATCACCATGGTATCGAGGATACTGAGTTGTTGGATATTCGTGATGTTGTGCGAGAATCATGGGTAAAGATCAAGGTCCTTGTGGTCATTTGATGATTACGATGGTATTGTTTATACACGGCTTCATTTGATCCTGAGATGATCGTGTAATGTCCGAGGTTGGTAAGTGATGCATGTGATGGTTACGAGGTAACCCGAGCAGAATAAATGGTGCATATACTGTCATCATGTTGCATGCTGGTATCGTCAGATTTATATGTTCATGTCATGCTCCTATTGTTCTAGCAGTATTATGTTCATGTTGTTCATGCCATGATCATATTGTTCTAGCACTATTATGTTCATGTTGTTCATGCCATGTTTTTCTGATGATCGCATGATAATTCCTGCTTAACCTGTAATTGCCATGCTGTTGTTTGTCTTGAATGCTTATGGTTATTGTGAGCTTGCAAGTACATTCAATGTACTGACCTGACGTGTCTTGCCAGTTTGCAGGTCATGCCTAGATTGCTTGCTTGTTTGGTGTTGTTCCTGTATTCGTGAGCTAGGATAAACGTTCCAGCCAGAGTCCATGCGGATTGGAGTCGATCATCGTCGTTCGTTGTTCCGCTGCCAGTAGTTGTTCCGCTGCTTCGAGTTGTTATGCTGCTTGTATAGAGCAACCGTGGTTGGCGTAGTGTTGCCGTACCGATGTTATTCATGGTAATATCGGAACCCTTGTATTCTTATTCGTGTTGTAATAGAGAGCTGGTTTGTTCTATACTAAGCAATGCCGTATTCCAAAAGACTTCACCTCGATCTCTGGGCTGGAATACGGGGCGTTCCAGTTTTCTCTGAGCCGGGGTGCCACAGGCATGGTATCAGAGCGGGTCTGGCTGTAGAGCGTCCTAGTCCGCTAGAACGTTAGAAAACAGTAGTATAGGGTCTGGTTGTTGCCCTGCTTGCTGCATTTGGTTGTTGCATTTGTTTGCTGCATATAGTCTTATTTATGAGTTAGTCCGAGACGCCATTCGAGCCAGGAGATTGCTTGGTGTTGTTACACCTCAGTCTCCGCTAGCTTCTCTAGATCGTCCGCCTCGTCCGTTCGGAGTTTCAGAGTCAGCGGTTCCACTCGCTACTCCCTTAGCTTCCTCGTCAGTTCGCGATCGTTTGCTCAAGCGTAGGATGTAGTCCTTCGCATAGTGCTTGTGCATCTGCTGTAGTATCATGCATGTGTGTGCCCTTGTGGAGCAGCTTTGTAGCTTGTTTGTTGTGTGCTTTGTTGCAATAAATCATTTTCTCGTGCTTCTTTGTTTTGAATCCTCGGTGTTACCCCCTTATGGAAATTACTCCTCAACCGACACCGGATCAGAAGAAGCCGTAAGTAGTATAGATATACACCAAGAAATTCAGTTAAAAGCAATGAGGTTTTCAGCCGACAGCATTGTATTGCAGACAAACGTCTGGATACAAATTGTATTTTGATCGGACTTTCAGCAACAAGTACCTGTCAGAGATACACTTTATCGCCTCAAAGATTAAATCAGAAAGAGGACAAAATTGGATCACCCGTGCGTTTCAAGTCAAAGGTATGGGCTATGCACAATGATTGAATGTGCCACAAGTCAAAATTAAAACCTTGTGACACCCAGAAGTCAGTCCAAATGCACGGTGAATTCAGTAAGGACAGTCAGACAATTCTTGTCATATAAATAATCAGCTGCCGGGCTGACAAAAATATATATATATGTCATTCCATTCACCAAGAAAATCAGTCCCGTCCTTCCCCACAATTTATTGACGAAGTGTACAAAGATAAGGTTCCCAGTCTGCATCGGTAGGGAATGCATGGATTCCTATGCAAGATATTCAGTCTTCTCGATAAAATATTGCAAAAGCTTCTGGCATAAGGTACGGAGTCTTCCCTAGCAAAGTCTTTAAGGGGGGAAGCTTATGAGGTACGGTACCTCGTTTTTCCTCAATAAGATATCCACCGAAGGCTTCAGGCACAAATCACCCAGTCTTCCTCAGCACGATACCCCGGTGGTTTACAAATGCAAGCTGCCCAGTCTTCTTCAGTACGGTACTAGTACAAGACAGCAAATTATGAGTTGTCAGCATATGACAGTGTTTTCCAACTGGCAGATCTGCAACAGTTGGTCTGAAACAAAAATCAGTCAGAGGTATGCCTCGAGAATCAAATATTAGTTCATTCAGTATGCTGCCAAGTCCATGCCAGTATCTCGCACGAGGAAGAATTCACGGTACACATCCGACAATCTCACCGATTATTCAAGAAACAAAAACCAGTGGGTGATGCCATAATCATCAAGTCTTGAAGGAAAGACAACATTGAGACAATAATCTTGGCAGTGATTATCAAGATCAGTCCCGCACATCCAACAATATGATGTTCTTAACCCTGTCACTATCCGGCATAATCCACAACAGTATTGAGATCTGTATAACCACACGTGAGCCGGATAAATATACTGAGGCTCAAAACATGAACCAGACCAAGGTATGATTGCCAGATATTGTACGTAACAGTATTCAGGGCCGCAAAAAAAATCAAGGATATATATCAGGCCCCGCTCTTTCAGTTGGGGATCTAGATGACGAAAGTAATAATGAAAGAGCAAGACCAACAATATAGGTATGCCGGTTATTATGTGAAAAATGTGGATGCCCAAGACCGTCTTATTCCACAACATTGTGGTAAGGACCTCATAGCGAGGCAACCAGCTCAGTCCCCAGTATGCTCAGAATTGTCAGCATTAAATACCCGAGTCTGTCCGGTCAGACTCATGGACAACTCAATATATTGACCTCAACACCCGCGATGGAGCATCGCACAGACTCTTATTCCCAGGGAGATACTGGCAAAAATGATGAATCAGTGTGAAAACATATACTTTGAGAATTGTTATCTCTCGCATAGGGGAAGCAACTAAAAGAATAGCCTGTGTGGATGGGATTCTTTGCCAAGATCACCGCCAGTCAAGTCTGCAAATCATATCATCAGGAGATGGTGCATTTTTCTATCAGTCACGACAAGAGACAGTCAAACCTTTGGTACAACTTGGATACTCAAGACTATGAAGCCAGTCAAGATAAGTCAGAAACTCCTGCAAGATGTCAAATCCGTTAGCAAAACAGGTATGATCCACCTCACTATTTTGAACCCCGAAGGCATGCATATATTCGAGGAAACCGATGCCTGGGTAGAAGAAATTATTTGTTCCACGGGAAGATATGTTCCCCAACTCCGTGGAATATTCTCGGTACTCGATACTAGAATAACATTTCCAACATGGATCAATATCAAGAAGGACAAGTATGTCCGTACAAATAATATTTCGGATGCCAGCTCAGCCAACAAATATGAAAAGAAAATTGGAGTCAGTATAAACAGGAACATATGAGGTACGTCCTGTCAGAATGTCAGATACGGCGAAGCAAACCACCCCAGATCAAGACAGTCAGTCAGATCCAATTCAGTGAAAATATGATATGAGAATGAATGAAAGAAACCTGAGTTGGAAACGGTTTCTTCAAGTCAGAAATATTATTTAACCCTGAGAAACCAAATCTCGAGGACGAGATTTCTTTAAGGGGGGAAGGTTTGTAACATCCTAGATTTTTGACCTTTTCTTTTTCCTTTGATTTTCTTGGATTTCCTGTTTTGTTTTGCTTTTCCGTGGCTATGTGGTTCTGAAACTTGGGAAGATCATGTCTTCCTAGGTTTTATAGTGGCTTGTCACCCTCATCATCATCCCAAGATCATGTCATTTCCATCCTTGACCTAACCCAATATTCTTTTTATTGGGAATATTCCTTTTCTGATAAAGGAATAACCCTTAAATGGCGCATTGTGGCAAAATATATCTTCCTCAAATATATCTTCCTTTATTGGTAATATCTTCCTCAAATATGGCAAAATATATCATTGGCCATGTTCCCATCATGCTCAATAAATTCATTTCCTATTCTGTCCTAAATGGCGCATTGTGAAGCAAGTGCTATTTATCTTTGCCCATTTGAACCCAAACTTCTTGGACATCTTTTCCTGTCCAAATAATTGCCTCATGCCAAAATTCAACTCAATTTGCCTAGTAAATATTCCTGAGCAATTTTTCAAAGTTCATGTCTTAGGGAAGTGATTGTGAAGGAAGTACAAGCTAGGCATATCCAAAAGAGTTGAAATTTTGCAAGGTCCTGTATATGATCTTATCATGACTATCCACCAAATATGAGCTCATGTAACTCATCTATGTGAGCCCAGCCCCAAATCTTAGTTTCTGGTCAGATTTTTAGTTTATGAAGCAACTATATTTTATATTGCTTCAATTGAGCTGAAACTTTACCAGGACATGCTTCTACCTATATCAACTACTTCCACCAAGTTTTAGCCCAATTAGTTAATCCAATTGCTTTGTGCAATTTTTTCAAATTTCTGTCCAGAATGAAGCTTTGTGAAGCAAGTGCCACTTTGGTATTTCCAAATGGCATGAAATCTTTACAACAGCTTCATACAATCATATAACCCCTCTATGCCAAATTTCAGCTCACAGAAATCAAGTATGTGAGTGTATCATCCAAATCACCAATTCTGGCCAGTTTTCCACTTTCTACAGCAACCCTCATCTAAACTCCTCCTCTTAATCTGATTTTTGGTGATCAACATCACCTTAGTATGTGATCATCATCAGAGAAACTCTTTACCATGTTACCAAGATGGTTTAACCACAGGAAGTTACAAGCACCTTCTTACTGATTTACTTTGGAGCTAAGTGCAAATCTCTTCTTTGCCCCTGGACCGATTTATTTCATCATTTTGACTAAGGGCACCAAGGTCAGTCTACTGGACATGGTCGGCCACACCAAATAGCGCCGCTTGCGCAAGTGCTCGTGGTGATCAAGCTTGCGTCATGGCTGAACGCGTGCTCTTGCTTGTTCCGGCCACTGTTCTCGTCTCCTCCCTCCTCGTCTCGACCTCCATTCATGTCTAGTAGCTCCCCCGTGATGCCCTGCGTCGCCCTGCATCGCAGCCTCGTCGTGGTTCGCCTTAAATGAGCCGCAAATGCCATGCCCGTGCCACAAACCGGCTCTGTCCTCCATTGTTTGCAAGTTGGAGCTCGCCCGTGAGCTCGAGAAGCCTCCCCGCGGCTATATAAGGAGTGCCCGAGGTCCCCCGCTCCTCATCGCTCCCTCCCTCGCCTCATTTGCCCTCTGGAATCGCCACATCTAGCCGTTGTTCGCCATCATCCTCCATGGCCGCCTCGGCCTCGGCTTGGGTCTAGCCACCACAGGCCCCCCCTTGTCTCCCCAACACCTCCACTGCCTCCCCCTCGTCCTGCTGAGTCGCCCCACCCACTTGCCCCTCGCCGGAGAGCCCTGCATCGCCTATAGCCACCGTCGCCCGAAGCTCCTATCCTCCTCCTGGCGTCGCCGTTCGCTGCTGTAACGCCCCAAGACCGACGCTTCAGAAGACTTCCATTTTTTTCGTGATCACCGTGTGTTCCTTTTGGTGCTTGCTCTTTTATTTTTGCATTGCATCGTGTCATCATGCCATCATGTCATTAATCTTTGCAACAAAACTCAACTAAATAAATTGCATGGATCTTCGATCCATTTAAATCGAGGGAAGGGTGACTTCTCTTTATAACATATCCTCCCAATATTATTAGGGAGCTATATTAAAAATATTCCATTAATTGGAGTTCACCATAACACACTTGCAAATATCCCAATGCCTTTGTTATCTTAATTCTTGGTCTCCAACCTCGCCATATATTTTTTTTCATCATATTCCGGAGCTCCACCAATAAATCCGAACATTTTTGGACCTTCCCAACCCTCACTTCCTATTCAAATCATTTGAATTAAATTCAAATGCATTTGAATTTATATCTTTCAATCAGGCCACTTCTATTTTTCCTGGATCAAGCGCATTTTTATGAGCCCGGGAAAATTGTCTGCATGCGCAAATTCTTTCTCTAACCCTCTCTTTCTTTTCCTTTCTCTAATTCTTTTCTGTCAAAGAAATAAGGGAGAGAGAAGAGAGAGACTCCCAGCCGGCCACTTGGGCCTCCTGTAGCCGCAGCCCACTAAAACCCATCCTACCCCTAGCCGGTTCCCTGCTCTCTCTCGATCCCTTGACCCCTCCTCCTCGTTCCCTTCCGCCGCCACCACCCACGCACGCAGGGGCCTCACTGCCCAGGACGTCGCTCCCCTGCCGTCTCCGGCGCCGCAGCACCGGAGCTGCTCCTTCCCCGCGACACTGAGTCCCATGCGCTGCCTCGTCTCCTCTGCAGTTCGCCGCGTCTCCGCCTCCAGTCATCACCAACGGCCTGCTCGTCCTCGCCATGTACCCCGCCACCGCCGGAGCTGCTCCGCCCGCCCCGCCGCTGCTCCGTCCGCCGCACGCTACCCTTCGTCCCGGCCGTCGTCGACCTCGTCTCCGGCCCTGTCCGTCGGAGCCACGCCTCTCGGTGCCCGCAGCCGCGTCGTGGTGTTCCTCCTCAACGCTGCCGCCTCGAACCTCCTCCGCGCGCCAAGTCCCG
This sequence comes from Triticum aestivum, assembly GCF_018294505.1. Classification (NCBI taxonomy): domain Eukaryota; kingdom Viridiplantae; phylum Streptophyta; class Magnoliopsida; order Poales; family Poaceae; genus Triticum; species Triticum aestivum. Next base: position 189,160,597 of record NC_057811.1, on the reverse strand, counting down.
CCACGGCCATCACCTCCCCGACGCCCTTGCTGCTGCTGCTAGACCACCTCGGTACCACCAGGGAGTGCCATGGCCTCCACCAAGACCCTTGGAATCATGAAGGCCGCCAAGTACCACGACATACGGCGCCCGAACGACTACCGCACCGAACGCCAAGTACAACTATGAACCCGAAGACCTCTGATGCATCAAGTTCCTCTACGACCCGTGTACGACTACGTGATTTCACCAAGTACCCCTCGGATGCGCCAAGTTCGACTACATGGACCACCAAGTTCCTCTACCGATGACTCTAACGACTACGAAACGTGTACCACTACCGTCGACCCGCGAAGACCCCGTGGACGTCAAGTTCCTTGTCGTGACCCCGAGCATCTACGGAACATGAACGACTACTTCCTCTCCGACTTGTGAACCACTACTTCCACTACTTCCCTCAACGAACTTGATCAGTTTCAAAAGGCACGCTTCGAAGGTATAACTCGAGACGACGTCCGTGGAGCGAATGCTTTGTTGTATGAGACGCTCGCGTTTGCACCGTGTCCCAGTTGTCGCTTGCGCGTTCCTTGTTTCCATGCCACCGACATGTGGGACACCCGGTAATCGGGATCACCCCACCATCTTTTGCATGTTTCGCACATCCGCACACTTGCCCTTTTGCACCGGTATCTCAATGAGTTATCGGATCATCGGAAGGTTGCCGTGGCACCATTTTCGTTATCGTTGCCGTGGCACCCTTTTTGTTCCACCACGGTAACGAATGCTTCATAACATGCTCATGTCCACGTTTTCATAAATTTGCTTAAACACTTGCATATGTCATTTGCATCATGATAACAACATGTAAATGTTTACAATTGATGTTTGCATTAAAAATTGCTAAATGACATGAGGATTTTCCAGAATTATTGTTTGTTGTTCCGGCCTCATTTAAATTGCCTAGATAGTTAGTTTACTTATGCTTCACCTCTTGCCATGTTAATCAACATTTAATATTGTTGGGTACATAACCGAGAGAACTAAACAATTGTTGTGGTGTTTCGTCAATATGCAACTCGTTGCATATTGAGCTCCACTTAACTTGTAGTTTTGTTTGTGCATTTTGCCATGCCATGCCTCTTTAAACCGGACATGCATCATACTTGTTTGTGCATCATGCCATGTGTATGTGGTGGTTGTTTACCATGTTGTTTGTTTCTTTTCGGGTTGCTTCTCTCGTTAGCTTCGGTTTCGTTCCGGAGTTGTGAGGATTTGTTCGACTACGTCCGTTTTTCTTCTTCATGGACTCGTTCTTCTTCCTTGCAGGATTTCAGGCAAGATGACCATACCCTCGAAATCACTATTATCTTTGCTTGCTAGTTGTTTGCTCTATTGCTGTGCCGCGCTACGTACCACTTCCTATATCATGCCTCCCATATTGCCATGTCAAGCCTCTAACCCACCTTTCCTAGCAAACCGTTGTTTGGCTATGTTACCGCTTTTGCTCAGCCCCTCTTATAGCGTTGCTAGTTGCAGGTGAAGATGATGTTTGCTCCTTGTTGGATTATGTTTATGTTGGGATATCACAATACCTCTTATATTATTAATGCATCCATATACTTGGTAAAGGGTGGAAGGCTCGGCCTTATGCCTGGTGTTTTGTTCCACTCTTGCCGCCCTAGTTTCCATCATACCGGTGTTATGTTCTTTGATTTTGCGTCCCTTATGTGGTTGGGTGATTTATGGGACCCCCTTGATAGTTCGCTTTGAATAAAACTCTTCCAGCAAGGCCCAACCTTGGTTTTACATTTGCCTCACCTAGCCTTTTTCTCTTGGGAGTCGCGCATCCCGAGGGTCATCTTTATTTTACCCCCCCGGGCCAGTGCTCCTCGGAGTGTTGGTCCAAACTAGAGCCACTTGCAGCGCCACCTCGGGGAAACTTGAGGGCTGGTTTTAGTTGTACGTAGTGTTCATCCGGTGTGTCCTGAGAACGAGGTACGTGCGACTCCTATCGGGATTCTCGACACATCGGGCGGCTTTACTGATTTTGTTTTACCATCATCGAAATGTCTTGTAAACCGGGATTCCGAGACTGATCGGGTCTTCCCGGGAGAAGGAATATACTTCGTTGACCTGAGAGCTTATAATGGGCTAAGTTGGGACACCCCTGCAGGGTATTATCTTTCGAAAGCCGTGCCCGCGGTTATGTGGTAGATGGGAATTTCTTAATATCCATTTGTAGAGAACTTGACACTCGACTTAATTAAAACACATCAACCGCGTGTGTAGCCGTGATGGTCTCTTTTCGGCGGAGTCCGGGAAGTTAACACGGCTTTTGGGTTATGTTTGACGTAAGTAGGAGTTCAGGATCACTTCTTGATCATTGCTAGCTTCAGGACCGTTCCGTTGCTTCTGTTCTCGCTCTTATTTGCGTATGTTAGCCACCATATATGCTTAGTCGCTGTTGCAACCTCACCACCTTACCCTTTCCTACCCCTTAAGCTTAAATAGTCTTGATCTCACGGGTGTGATATTGCTGAGTCCTCGTGACTCACAGATACTTCCAAAACAGTTGCAGGTGCCGATGATACCAGTGCAGGTGACGCAACCGAGCTCAAGTGGGAGCTCGATGCAGCTCTCGTTCGTTGGGTTGTTTCGTTTCCTGTTGATCAGTAGTGGAGCCCAGTTGGGACGATCGGGGATCTAGCAGTTGGGTTGTCTTCTTTTCTTTTGGTTCCGTAGTCGGACCTATGTGTGTACTCTGATTGATGTATGATTTATTTATGTATTGTGTGAAGTGGCGATTATAAGCCAACTCTTTATCCCATTCTTGTTCATTACATGGGATTGTGTGAAGATGACCCTTCTTACGACTAAACCACAATGCGGTTATGCCTCTAAGTCGTGCCTCGGCACGTGGGAGATATAGCCGCATCGTGGGTGTTACAGCTGCGCCTCCACTCCTCCCCGGCGCCCCCGTCCCCTCTGAATGGAGGCTCCGCAGCCCCGCGGTCCCTCTGGTGCCCTCGGCCGGGCCGGGGATCGCCGGAGCTGGCCGGCCCCTTGGCCGCTTCCCTCCCCTGCCTCTGCTCTGTCTCACGGGAGAACAGGCGAGCGGGAGGAAGGAGACGGCCAAGCCTGGCCCCTCCCCGTGCGCCTGGACCCCACGTTTTCTGGATAAGTGGAGATGTCTTTTCTGGAAATACGTTTTCGTTTCGAGAAAGCGTACTTTCTACCTATTGCGGCTAAAAATACGTTTCCCTTAAAAGAAAAACGTGATCTGCCCGAAGGCACTTTCTGTTTTTTCCCCAGGGGCATGTTTGCTGAAAAAGTTTCACCGATAGGTCCCTGATCTTCATCACCTTATATCTTTTCAACTGTAACTCCGATCGAGGTGAAACCAGCGCTCACGTCTTCGTCTCGTCGAGCTCTATCTTTTGGTAACATTTTCACTAGGTGTTATCACAGTGAAAATGACCATTTTGCCCTGGCCTCTAATCAGCCCCCTCCGAGAGAAAACCGTCCTACGTTTCGTTCTGCGGCTTCACCGCACTTCTCCCTGGAGTCTCCGTCACCCCCAGGGAAGCCACAATACCCACTTGCATGATAGTCATACAGTAGCCATGGTTTTCAACTTGAATATTTATTAACTATTTGCTTGTTTAAAATATGGTTATCGCTGTTTCGGTAATGCTTCTGGGTTAGTGCTTACTTTCTTGCTATGTTGTTATGCACCTGGTTGTCATGCCCTGCTAGTTGCTGGTATTCCTTTCATATGCTTATGCTTGCTAGTAGTACATGTTGATGTTGGTGATGGTCTTCGGTGCATGACTGTCGTCTGTCCCGAGTACCATTGTTATGCATGTTCCATTGCATCCAGTTGGTTAAATGCTTGCATGATAGCATTGTTGATATGTGCTTGCATGATATTTATTGTTGATGCTAGTGGTCATGCTATGTTTTTGAGAAGTATGTACTTGTGATGTTCATGCTAGTCAGTATGCCATGCTCAGTTGGATATGATTCATTGTTGATATGGTGGATAGTTATGTGGTTCTCTCATGATTATGTTGATATCTTGCTCATGTATTGTAATTGCATCACGTATTTTATCATGGCTCAGCATATCTGCATTCAAGTTTAACCGGATTAAATTGAACTTGAACAACTGTTGGCTGAGTCATGGTGCCACCATATCGAACTGATCAGTGCAACCACGCTTACCTTTATGGGAAGGTCCTAACTGGGTCTGTTGTCGTGCCTCTCGCCGGTGCCTCCAACTAGGGAAGGATATGGGCGTGCGGTACCCTGGCCCGGTAAGCAGACATAACCTTGTGTGCCCGTTGTTGTTAGTATGGATCCGGTCCCCGTGAGGGACGTTTTGGCCACGACGGTGGTCATTGTGGCTTCGGTAGACACGGGGCCACCCAGGACTAGCCCAGTGGGGAGTGAGTCGGAGTGGCCGGCAGAGTGTCGTGGCAGTAGATCGGTTTTGTCGGAATGCCGTTGGTCCACCTGAATGGGAGTGCGAGGCCATGGGTTCCGTTTTGTGGGTACAATGTACTAACCTCTGCAGAGTGTATACTAAATCTATCGATAGCCATGCCAGCGGATAAGGGCCCAGTTCGTGTCGGTCACACTGTGAGTCAACAGTAATAATAATAATGTGCTTAATAACAACCCCGGTTCGATGATGAGATAAGTTGGTTGTGATTGCTGGAAAGATCACTGTTTGAGACCAAGTGTTGGTCATGGTTGTGATCGCCGGAATGATCACCGTGGTATCGAGGATACCGAGTTGTTGGATATTCGTGATGTTGTGCGAGAATCGTGGGTAAAGATCAAGCTCCTTGTGGTCATTTGATGATTACTATGGTATTGTTTATACCAAGCTTGATTTGATCCTGAGATGATCGTGTAATGTCTGAGGTTGGTAAGTGATGCATGTGATGGTTACGAGGTAACCCGAGGAGAATAAATGGTGCATATAGTGTCATCATGTTGCATGCTGGTATCGTCAGATTTATATGTTCATGTCATGCTGCTATTGTTCTAGCAGTATTATGTTCATGTTGTTCATGCCATGATCGTATTCTTCTAGCAGTATTATGTTCATGTTGTTCATGCCATGTTTTTCTGATGATCGCATGATAATTCCTGCATAACCTATAATTGCCATGCTGTTGTTTGTCTTGAATGCTTCTGGTTATTGTGAGCTTGCAAGTACATTCAATGTACTTACCTGGCGTGTCATGCCAGTTTGTAGGTCGTGCCTGGATTGCTTGCTTGTTTGGTGTTGTTCCTGTGTTCGCGAGCTTGGATAAATGTTCCAGCCAGAGTCCCTGCGGATTGGAGTCCATCATCGCCGTTCATTGTTCCACTGCCAGTAGTTGTCCCGCTGCTTCGAGTTGTTATGCTGCTTGTATAGAGAAACCGTGGTTGGCGTAGTGTCGCCGTACCGATGTTATTCATTGTAATATCAGAACCCTTGTACTCATATTCGTGTTGTAATAGAGAGCTGGTTTGTTCTATACTAAGCAGTGCTGTATTCCAGAAGACTTCACCTCGATCTCTGGGCTAGAATACGGGGCGTTCCGGTTTTCCCTGAGCCGGGGTGCCACACTAATCCTTTATCTTGATGATCTTGCAGCTGCTGTCGCCGAGGTCGAGGGCTTGAGGGAGGCCCTGAAAAAAGCCGAGGCCGAGGCGGCCAAGAGGAAGACGACCACTGAGAATACGGTGGCCGAGCTTGAGAAGGTCAAGCTTGTTGCTGAGTAGTATGAGGCTCGAGTGACCGATGTCCAAGTGGAGCTCCAGGATGCCGCCGAGAAGCTGGAGGCCCTTGAGATGGGGCAGGAGGAGCAATCTGTCAGCGTCCTGGGAACGGTGGTCCCCAGACTTGCCTGCCTGCGACCCACGGCGTGGCTCCACCAGCGGCCCTGTACGGCCCATCTTCATCGGCGAACACTCAAGACCCTCGCGAGGGGCCAAGCCTCGCGAGGCGGACGACGCAAGACCTCCTCACTGGCGGCCTAACCCGGCTGGCTCGAGAGGGGCGGAGAGGTCAAGGCGAGGGGCACCTCCCGAGGTCACTATGACGCAAGCCATGACGACCAAGGCCAGGCGAGCGCGAGCGCGTGTAGTGTACTCGTTTCCTATTTGGTGCTAAAGAGGCAAGCGCAGGCGAGGAGTCCCGAGGCATCAGGCAAAGGTTTCCATATCGGTGCAACAAGACCAAGACCAGCAGGACAGCAGGACGGAGGTCACCGTGGAGCCCAGGATGGCATCACCACCAGAGCCTTTAACACGCGAAGACCACCTTTAGTCCGGATAACTTGTACTGGTTGTCTCCCTTCAAATTTGGCCGTTGTTGGATCCCTTCCTGCCTACATTTGGAAAGAGGAATAGGGCCTCTTTAAATAGGACTAGCCACCATAGTAGGAGGCAACTGATCTTGGACCATTCAGATCATCCTCAACCACACAAGCTCACCGAGCTCAAGGACACCTCTCCTCAGGAGTCTGTTCTTCCCTTGTACTTGTTCATCCTCAGCCCAAGAGGCAATCCACCACACCACACTAGACTAGGGTTTTACACCACATCGGTGGCCCGAACCAGTATAAACCCCGTGTCCTTTGTTCTGCGAGTTCGACGTGCTGAGCTTTGAGATAGCGGTGAGAGCATGAGCTAGGGGATGGAGAGATCTTCGTGCGCACCCTAGTGTTCGAACCTCAAGGGTTTTGCCAGAACCCGAAATCCGACATTTGGCGTGCCAGGTAGGGGTGCGCCGAAGCCTCTCTTACATCAGCAGATCCGTCAGCACTCTGCAGCGCCGATGTCCGGTGACCCGAGGGCCGACGCCAACCACTGGGCAGCTTGGCCTGCAGGGGCGGCATCGCCCGCCCAAGAAGACCTCAACTCCGCGCTCCAGGCGGCACAAGCACCGCGAAACGCCGCGGGGCGCGGGCGGCGTGGTCCGACGCCTTCCACCCTCACCCCGCGGCGCGCGTTGGCTGCCGGAAGGGCCTCAAGCTACGCCGCGGCAACGGCGCCGCACACCAGACGCGAGCAAGCAAACATGAGGGCCGCACTCATAGTGGCACGGGAGCTGCTGCGGTGCCGACTGGCAGAGAGCAGCCGCGATGCGTTGCTGGAACGCGTCAGTGAGCCGCGACCAGGGGTACGCCGCCTTTTTGCTCCCTACCCATGCCTCAAGCTATGGCCATATCAGACGGTGGGCCTCACCGTGCACACACGCTCCCAGGCGCACTAGGAGGGCTCATCGGCAGTAATGCAGGCAGTGGAGTCGGGCACCCAGCCGTACATATGCCTCCCCTGGGGGGCACAGTCGTGAGTGTTGCCCCCTATGGCCCTAGCAGGATGCCGCCCTTCCATCCTCGGGTCGGCTTGTTGGGACCGATGACATGGAGCGCGGGGCACTTTGGCGGGGTTTCTGGGGCAACGGCTCCAGAGGCCTATGTGCCCCGCATGATGGACCAGGAGTACACGCCGGAAGATGACCCCGGCTCGTTCCTTGAGCTGGGTTGGGAAGAGGAGATGCTGGAAGTTGAGGCTTTCCAGGAGCCACCCGAGAGCCTCGCCGACCCCGCCGGCGACAACAGCCGCAGGGTGCCACTAAACTCTCAGGAACAGGCTTATGCTAACAACCAGTTGCAAGTGAATCAGGTCGCAGCGGTGCACGGGGGCCCCAGCATGGCAACCCCCCTTCCACCAGGGGAAGCGCACTGGAGGCTGTGTGGGAGGAGCCGGGAGCAAGGCCCCTCCCCACGCCGCGTGGAGCAAGGCGTCGCCCAGAGGATGGTCCTCTGCCGGGGAGGCACTGGCGAGCCTTACCCCGGCAGAGGGCCCGTGGTCGCCGAGGGCGCCTCTAGCATCCCCTTTGCCCCTTGGCATCATCTTGGTTTCTGGACGCCCCAACGGTGGTCGAGGGCGGTGCAAGGCGGGGCCCTTCTCTGGCGATATGAAGCAAGGCTCATGCCTGTGAAGTTCTCCGCTCGTGACACTCTCACGTAATAATGAGTGGGGCTGTACATGCACCGGAGTCTTCGGAGTGCCGCCCTCGGGCCTCGAGGGCTCCCGCCCACGTCCTAGTGGAAGCACCATGCTCCGCGCTGGCCGTCGACACTGTCCCCCAATGACTATGCTCACAGCCAGTGAAAGCACTTAGCTCCACGCTGGTGGGAAGACAAAAAGACTAGCTAGGTGCCGGACGCGGCCATTTGCTTTTGACCTCTTTTCTGTAGCTCAGGCTTGTAGCTTTTGATCTTGAATTTGAAGTTGTATTTCCATTGGCAATCGTGGGGGGCATCCTTTCTCATTCGTGTTGATTTCGTGAGTTTGTGGATTCGTGTTTTATTTGAGATTTGTGTCCACTATCTCCCCCCTTTCGAGCACCTCGCGAGGGGGGCTGGTAGCAGCGTACATGCACTACTCACGCACCTCACCATTACTGGAGCTCGCTTCTCGCGAGGCCCTCTCGGGTGGACCGGCGGACCCCTCAGGAAACCAAAACCTCGTGAGCTCATGAGGGGCTCCCTTCAAAAGGAATGCACATCCGCAGCTGCCAAATCAGTTTGAAGCTCGACTGAACCACAGTTAGTTACGGCAGCAAGCCTGCAAGGGGTGTCGCGAGCACACAAAAAGTGCACTTTAAGCCTAGCCTAGGGAATAAAGTGGTAGTCTATTTACATGAGGGGCTCCCCCTCCCCAACATGCTCTTACATTCTGAGGGGCCGTACCCACTTTTGCGTGCAGGTTCAAAATAAAGGAGCGCGGGCTCGGTCGGACATGTCGCTTGCCTCGTCTCCCGAATCTCTTCCAGACAGGCTGTTGGCGCCGTCGCTGTCGCTGTCTTCACTGCCATCAACCACGTCGCCCTCACTCACCGCGACCACCACCGCGTCGTCATCAGAAGCAGAGGCCCTAACTAGAGCATCCACATTGTCGTCCAGCGTGCTAGGTTGTCCCGGATGACCTCAGGCAGTGGGGCAATGGCGGCGTCAAAATCAAAGTCAGGATTGGTGTTCAGGAGATGGCTGAAGACGTGGGAGAATGCGTGCCCGAGGAGGCCCCGGCTCTTTTCGTCCACAAGCTCGTGAGCCCTCTCAGCTCGGTTCTCCAGGCGCGTCACGACGTCGGTGAAGAAGCGAAGATGGCCGGCATAGTCCTCGGCGTGTGGGTGGGGAGCCTGCTCATCACAGATGGTACCAAGCGCCTGCTTGGCCCTCGTCCTGAGGCCCCGAAGCATGGGAACATGCTCGCGCAGTAGCATCTGCCGGCGAAGCGCCTCCTCCTGCTCTGTTGCGCGAAGGACTCGGCGCTGTCAACCCGCTGCTGAAGAGAGAGCAGCTCGGGATGGGCGGAGGCGAGCTCAGCCTGCACTGATATCAGGGCGACTGCGATGGCTTTCTCGCGTTGTTCCGCCTCAGGCAGCCTAGACCTGAGGGCAGCGGTCCTTCCCATAGCTTCGGCTTCCACGAGCTTCAGCTTCAGGTCGTACCTGCCACCAAGATCTGCGCAAGCCTCGGCCACCCTGCGTCGACCTCCTCCTGGGCCCTGGCCTTACGCGTGCCGACAGCATCCTCTGCTTGGGCAACTTGGCGCTCCCTCATCTCCAACCGCTCAAGCTCGAGGTTGCGCTCCGTGGCCTCCAGCAACAGTGCTTCCTCACGCCTCGAGATCTCCTCCTCATGAGACGGTGCACCCTTCATCGACACCAAGGCAGCTCTGCGCGCCTCCACCTGCTGCTCCAGGGAGGCGTTCAAGGCCTGGAGCTCCCGCCTGCGCTCCTCGGCGGCCACGCGGCGATGGTCCGCCTCCCTGGCCTCCTGCAAGGCCCGGGCGCGGGCCTCGCGCGAGGTTGCCAGGGATGCCTCAGTCTTCGCATTGGCGTGCTCACGCTGGAGGCGCCCGAGGTTGATAGCTACCTTCAGTTGATGCCACTCCTCCACCAGCCGGAGACCCTCGGCTTCAAGGCGAGCGTCAACATCCACGAGTTCTCCGCCGAGTCGGCTCAGCGCGCCCATTGCCTCCTTGAACAGCTCGTGGCGGACGACACCCCGCTCGTGCGCAAACTTGAGCGTGCGACCAGGTCCATCCCCCACAGCAGGGGTTGCCGAAGGGAGCCGAAGCGGCTCGCTCCCTCCCAGTAGGGGGCTGGAGGCCGGCGCTTCCCTAGTCGCCGTCTGGGCCTCGGCGGGGGCCCGGATGGGTGAGGGCCCGTTGCTCGAAGAAGAAGCCAGGATCGAGGTCATCCAGCCGCCATCCATGACAAGGGGTGGAGCCCTTGGCACACCCCTCGAGCACCGGACCGGACCGCGAAGGAAGGGCAGCATGAGCGCAGGATCAAGGCGCCAGGCCGGCACGCCCATCTCCCCAGCCGATCTTGCCCCGAGCGCGACGGGCTGCCATGAGACACTCAGAGTCAATGGAGTGTGCGAGGTAGGAGGAGGTTGCTCTTCTGGAGATTTCGTCACCCTGGCGAAAGGGGGCCTGAGAAACCATTATCAAAAGAGAAGATGGCATCCAAGAAATTACAAAGGTAAGGTACTCACTCGTCCATGGCAATATACTTCCTCTGCTTCAATGGCCGGAAGGCATCACCGCTGCAGCTTGGAGACCCCTTCCTCTTGCGGAGCGCATCGAAGTCCAGTCGGAGCCGGCCGAAGCCCTGGACGCGGCCACCAGCGCTGGGCATGGCTGGTGAAGCTCATGAGGGGAGGACCTCAGGAGTGCTGGGCTGAGGGGACCCCCCGGGCTCCGCCTCAGGGTGACCCGTCGGGGTCTCAGGGGCTTCGATATCAAGAGCAGCGGGTCGTGTCGCCCGCTCAACCATCACCTCAGGGCGAAGGTCATGAGCCCCGAGAGATGGCGCCTCGGGAGCCTCGAGCGGGGTCGGCACCGCAACAGTCGCATCTCCAGCCCTCGGCAACGCTCGCCCCCCCTCCGCGCCCACTCTCGGGGCGAGCTCTGTCGACGTTCTGGGAACGGGGGTCCCTAGACTTGCCTGCCTGCGGCCCACGGCATGGCTCTGCGGGGGGCCCGTACAACCCATCTTCACCAACAAACATTCAAGACCCTCGCGAGGGGCCAAGCCTCACGACGCGGACGACGCAAGACCTCCTCGGGAGCGGCCTCACTTGGCTAGCTCACGAGGGGCGGAGAGATCAAGGCAAAGCAAACCTTGCAAGGTTCCAATAACGTGAGCCATGACGATCGAGACCAGGCGGGCGCCAGCGCGCACAGTGTCCTTGCTTCCTCTTTGGTGCTAAGGAGGCAAATGCATGCGAGGAGTACCGAGGCGTCAAGTTAAGGTTTCCATATCGGTGCAACGAGACCAAGACCAGCAGGACGGCAAGATGGAGGTCACCGTGGAGCCCAAGGCGGTGTCTCCACCAGAGCCTTTGGCAGGCGAAGACTACTTTTGTCAGGATAGCTTGTACTCACTGTCCCCTTTCAAATTGGCCGTTGTTGGCTCCCTTCCCGCTCAATATTTGGGGAGAGGACCAGGGCCTCTATAAATAGGGCTAGCCACCATAGTAGGAGGCATCTAGAAACTGAGCCTCAGCCATCTCACCTTGGACTAGATCCAACCCATCCTCACACCCACCAAGCACAAGAACACCTCCCCTCAGGAGGCTGTTCTTCCCCTTGTACTGTTCATCCTCAGCCCGAGAGGCAATCCACCACACCACACTGGAGTAGGGTATTACAACACAACGGTGGCCCAAACAAGTATAAATCTTGTGTCTCTTGTGTTGTGAGTTCGTCAAGCTACGCTTGGAGATTCCGGTGAGGCTGAGGGTGTGATTCAGTAGGGGGAGATCTTCATGCGCACCCCAGTGTTCGTACCTTGAGGGTTTTGCAAGAACCCGAAATCCGACATTTGGCGCGCCAGGTAGTCGTGCGCCGAGGCTTTCCTTCCATTGCTCCGCGCCCCGTCGCTTTGTCATCTCCATGGCGGACGCTCGACGAGCTCGCGCTGAGCGCCGGCCCGCCCTCGCCGCCCACGTCGCTCAGACGACTCCTGTCGGCGGGCCACCCCATCGTTCTCTGTCGCCTGCCGCCAATGCTGCCACCGGCCCGGCGGGGAACGAGCAGCAAGCATCCTCGCGGCACCCCTCGGTGCGGCGGGACGGCCGCACCGCCACTCCATCGCTGACCCCGGCCGGCTCGTCATCTCACGCCCGTCGCGCTCCCACGGACGCACGGGCCGCGCTGTGCATGGCGCGCGAACTCCTGCGCTACCGCCCCATCGACGACCTCTACGAGGACTGGCTCGACCACATCGATGAGTTTGTCAGCGCCGCAGGGGGCTCCCCTGTGCCGTCCCTCTCGCTGCCTCGCCCTCCGCCAGCTGCAGGCGATGTGGCTCATGGAGCGCCTCCACCGCCTCTGCCCCAAGACGGCGCCCTGGCGCCAAGGCGTGAGGCCCCCTGGCGTGATCCACCACGTCGGGCGCCCGTGCGTGAAGAAGGAAGCTGCCGAGAAGTCCCACGTCCACAAGAAAACGCTCCTGCGCTCCCGGCGCCGCTACGGCAAGACCGTGCGCCGCCTGCGGTGCCGGGTCGCGGGTATCAAGGCCAGGCTCCACATCAGCAAAGGGTCTCGTTGACCACCGTGGGCTGCCGCGCCTTCACCCCCGAGCTGCGCAGTGTCGCCTGGCCGAGCATGTTCAAGCCGACCTGCCTCCGCGCTACGACAGCACCCCTGACCCCTAGGAAGTCGTGCAGCTCTACGAGCTGAGCATCGAGGCGCCCAACGGTGAAGAGAAAGTCATGGCGAACTGGTTCCCCATGGCTCTCAAGGATGGTGCCCGCTCCTGGCTCCTGAACCTGCCTCCAGGCTCAATCTCCTCCTGGAATGAGATGCGCGACCGCTTCGTCGCCAACTTCCAGGGCACTCGCGACCGCCCTCTAGCCGCGGGTGACCTACGCCGCATCAAGCAACAACCAGGGGAGACCCTCCAGAAGTACATCCAGCACTTCAACAACGTTCATCTCAAGATCCCTAAGGTGACGGATGAGGCCATCATCTCTGCATTCTCTGATGGCGTCCGTGACGTCCAGATGAAGCAGGAGCTCGCTATCCACGAGGAGCTGTGCACATCCCTGGAGCTGTTTAACCTGGTGACCAAGTGCGCAAGGGCTGAGGAAGGGCGCCTTTCCCTTCTTGAGCTCCCAGCTGCCGACCTGGAGGAGAAGAAAGCCAAGGCCAAGGAAGTGAAGCATAAGGGAGAAGCCATGCTCGCGGCAGAGCCGGACACAAAGTGCGGCAGGGACCAGCCCGAGTCATCCAAGAGCAGCCGACCGTTCTGCGCCTTCCACAACGTGCACAGCCACAACACCAACGATTGTCAAGAGCTCAGGGCCATTCGCGACGGACGCTTCGCTCGACGCCCCGAGCGCAACGACCGTGGCTACGACCAAGGAGGAGGACGTGGCAGAGGGCGCTGGGATGACCGGGCCCCGTGCCAGGATTGGCGCGCCCGGCCTCGTGAGGATCGCTGGTAGGATCAGCCTCGCCAGGGTGCCTGGAGGGACCAGCCTCCCGAGGACCGTCCTCGGGGCAACGCTGGGCATCATCCGCTGCCGCCACCACCAACAAGGAACGACGACTGCCATCAAGACGAGGGGGCTGGGGGCTTCCAGGAGCCGTGTGCTATCGCCTGCATCCTGGGCGGAGCTCAAGCCCCAGCCTCACAGCGTATCTTCAAGAAGTTTTCTCGTGAGGTGAATGCAGTCCTCCCCAAGCTCGAGGCTACACGCCCGCTCAGGTGGTCCAAGTACGCTATCACCTTCAGCTCAGCGGACCAGCTCAAGTGTGCGGCCACCGCTGGCACTCTCCCGATGCTCTGTTCACCCGTCATCAGCAACGTGCAAGTCACCAAGACTCTCATCGACAGTGGCGCAGGGCTTAACGTCCTGTCTGTTGAGATGTTCGACAACCTTCAAGTGACTTACGATCAGCTTCAGCCTACCAAGCCATTCTCAAGAGTGACCGACGGCTCCACCACCCTGATAGGACAGGTCCGCCTTCCAGTCACCTTTGGACAGCGCGACAACTACCGCACCGAGCTCATCGACTTCGACGTCGCCCACATCCATCTGCCGTACAATGCCATCCTCGGGTATCCGACCCTGGCCAAGTTCATGGCGGTGACCCACCACGGCTACAATGTCCTCAAGATGCCAGGAAGCGGCGGAATCATCAGAGTCCCCTGCGAAGAAAGAGATGCGGTGTGCTCCCTTGAGCGTGCCTTCCAAGCTGCAGCAATCGAAGACCCCGACAGCAAGGGCGAGTACCCTCCTGAGGCCGTCCCCAAGAAGAAGAAGCAGCTACTCTGCACTGGGCCTCAAGAGAACAACTTCGCAAGTGGAGCCACGTCAGGATCAGCACCAACGGCTGGGGCGCCTCCCTCCCTCGCATAGGGAGGCGCACCCGGCGCACTCCTTGGGCAGGGCTCGGGGGCTCTCTTCTGGAAGGCTTCGGACCTTGCCATCATTACGAGGGAGGCGCTCGGGCACCATTTGGAGGCGTGCTTCGCGGCACGTTTCCCTCAGGAGGACACAAGATGAGGAGCGCCCAGTGCTCGGGAGTTCATTACCAAGACCGCTCAGGAACTGCAGGATGCGAGAGCCATGCGCGGCAGTCGCCGCTCACCTGGTGCAGCCCCACATCCTGGCGAGGATGCTGGGCTGCGCATCTGCATCGACATCCTAGGGCTCAACAGGGTCGCGTCTCAGGAGCTCTTCTGGCCTTCGCGCGTGGGGCGCTGCGAGGGCCCACCGCACAGCTACGTTCGCATGCCATTTGGCCTGCCGAGCGTGGCATCCACCTACCAATGAAACTTGCGGCGCGTCCTGGCGGCTCAGGAGGCCAGGCATCACTCATTCCTAACAGAAATGGAGACGGTCCTCAAGGAATCGCCCGGACCCTCGAAGCCTCCCGAGGCCCAGGGCCCCGGTGGCTCGTGAAGAACAACCCCTTCGCCGTGTACCTTCAGCTGCCCCAATACCCCTTCTGCAACGGAACCAGGTGACATTTTCCAAGTTTATTTAGCTGGGAAGCGCCCTCAGGGCTGCATCATTCCCAGGCCGCGTGGGTCCGCCCCTGCGGCATGTATCCCTTTTTCATGTCTTTAGCCTACCTTGCTGGGGGCGCCCCTCGGGCTGCATTATCCCCAAGCCGCTCGGGCCTGACCCAGTGGCATGTATTTCCCTACGTTTACTTGAGCCGGTTTGCTTTCCATGCTTAATTTATTTATGACTATCACCTGCTTGATTGCCACCTACCACGGGATCCGTGCGCCGATCGTCTTTCTTCAGGACACTTCACGCGAGAAGGTTAGGCACGGCGTTTGTGCTCGGGCCCGTCCCTGCAGCGTTGATAAATCCAACGGCTGAGCTCTGTCTGGCGGTCCGGTCCCATTCACATCACCTCCTGGGGCCATTGGTGCTTGGCCTTCTCACGCGATAACCTCATGAGATTCGTTCGGCGCAGGTTGTCTAACCACCTCGCAGGACCACCACAGCAAACAAGAATCAAGACTAGGCGCAACCCGCCTTGACGTAGGACCTCGTGAGTCCCGCGCTAGCTCATGAGTGCCCAGACACACCTTGTCTAGCACTGCCATGCAAGCCACGTGTTAGGACGGGGCTGTACACGCCCTGGGGGCTCTCTGCAGTAGGGAGTCCCCTCCCACGTACCAGTGGAAGCACCATGCTCCGCACTGGCCGTCGACACTGCCGAGGAACGGCTATGCCCGTGCAAGTGCGGAAGCGCCATGCTCCGCGCTGGTGATAAACAACTGAGGGCGGCCCCACGGCCGTATCCACTTCGGGAGCCCTTGAGCTCAGTGTCCGGCCTCACCGCAATGCCTCCCCTCGAGAGAGTCGCGCGAGGGGGCTGGGCACGGGGGGCTGCGCTTGAGTCACGCACAAGCATATGCCACCTAACCAGGTCCCCCGGACCTGGTCGTCGTGTGTCCCTCCCGAGCCGAGCCTCGGCGAGGGCAAAGGTATGAAGGCTTTTTGCACATCAAGGGGGACTCCTGAGCATCGCGACTAAGGAGCCTAACTAGTCGCGTAGCCCCTCACTCCTTGGACTCGTCCTGGTCTCCGGACGACCCAACGGCGGATGAGGTATGCGCGCAGCCGGGCCCTGCCGATGTAGAACACTAAACCCTTACCTCGCGTCTCCTTCCTATAAGATGTTTGCGCGTCAAGGGGGACTCCTGAGCATCACGACTCAGGAGCCTAACTGGTCACGTAGCCCCTAACCCCTTGGTCCCGTCCTGGTCTCCGGACGATCCAACGGCGGCTGAGGTATGCGCGGGGTCGAGCCGTGCCGACGTAGAACGTAAGGCAAATAGGGAGAAAATCGTAAAATCTCAAAAGCAAATATTACAAGACATATTGTTCTCTCAAACATTAAACACAAGTTCAAATGCCTCCACGAGGCATGATGCATGTTGCAGGAGTAAAACAGGAAAGCAGCCGTGAGCGAATCACCCCTAGGCACCGTCGACGCCAGCAAGGGGCGTTCCTTCCTTGGTGGCATCGCCTTCGCCCGTACCACCAGCCGGAGTAGCGGGACCGGTAGAACCGCCGGTCGAAGGTGCGAGAGCGAAGGCGCGGAAATTCTTCAGCAGGGCCTCCACCTGGCCCTTCACGGCTGTGGCAGCAGCCGCACAACGCTCGTCTTCCACAGGCTCCAGCAGGTCGTCAAGGTGGGCGGTGGGATCATGAAGATGGAGGTGGCTGAAGACACGCGTCAGCGCGGCTGAGGAAAGAACGCGGGCTTCTTCCTCTGCCATGGGACCAATGCCGCTCACGACCTCCTTGAGCGCGTCAACCAAGATGGGAAGCACCTGGGCGGGGCCCTCCTCATCGGTGGTCAGCAGCCTCTCCAAACCCTTCTCATAGAGTGCCTTCAGTGCCGCACGGAACCTTTTCTCAAGGAGCGCGAAGGCCGCGCGGTCCTCGGTCAGGACCTTCGCCTTGGCGCCAAGATCGGCCTTCTCCGCCTCCACCTTCCGCTCGAGCTCCTCCAGCCGGCTGCGTTCCGCGGCCTGTTCCTCCGTCAACTCTCCCAGCTCAGTGTCGCTATCCTTGATGGCGTCCTCCCGGGCCTTCATCTTCTCCTCCTCCGCCTGGCGGCCACGAGCTTCTTCTGTGCGCAGATCGTGCAGCTTCTTCAGATCGGCCTCCAGCGCCCGGCAGCGGTCCTGGACGGTCTCGGCATCCTTCAGCGCAACTTCACGAGCAGCCACGGCCTGGGCGGCGGCTTGCCTCTCCTTCTCGGAGGTCGCCGCGGCCTGGCTCAGCGTCGCTTGAACAGACGCGTCAGAATAAAGCCAGTCGGAGACCAGCTCCAGGCGACCGGCCGCCAGGTGGTGATCGTGGCCTCGAAGATCCTCTCGCAGATGGGTCATCTCAAGAAGAGCATGCTCCAAGACATCAGGGGAGGCAGAAGGACCTGGAAGTAGTGGCGCAGCAGGAGGAGGAGGCGACATCGTCACCAGGGCCTGGGAGACAGGGGGCTCCTGAGCTTTGGGGACCCGAGCGGCCGGGCTGGACACCAACGCCTCCGGAGCCAGCGGGGCCTCGGGGGCTGACTCCTTGCGAGGATGCCCCTCCAGGCCTCGCTAGGGTGACTGGGCCGGGAAGGTGCGAGTGCCGTCGCTTCCTTTCTTCATAGAGGGGGTGCAGCTGCTGCAGATCGTTCAGTCCCGGGCGGGGTCGCTACATCCTCCCTCTTCTTCGCCGCAGGCGGCAGCCTAACCAACCAACGATGAGCGTCGAGAAGCAGCAGCATAAGCAAGAACAAGGCAAAGCGCGAGAACTTACTGGTCCACCATGGCGTAGTCCACCCTCCGCTTGTTCAGCTTGAAACCCGAGAGCCTCGAAGCTTGAGGTGCGGGCGCGCGGGCTCTAGGAGGAGAAGACGGAGCGGCAGAGGGGTCGGAGGCAGCCCCAGGCGGCGTCAATGCTGGAGCAGCATCTCGGGAGACCAGCGCCGACCTGCCCCTCGTCGGGACCGCGGGTGGCTCCCCCTTCTCCTGGTGGGCCCTGGGCTTGTCATCATCTGGCAGGGTGCGGAGGATGCCGGCCTTGCTCAAGGGGGAAGTCTCCCCCATCCCTTCAGGGGTCACCTCCGAGTCCTCCTCCTCCTCTTCCTCCTCGCGAGACTCACCAGAAGACAGCTCCACCGGTGTCGGCGCCACAGGGGCCCCGGTGGGCATCGGCGGTACCAGCCCGCGCCCGTCAAAGGTCGCTCTGGCGGCCATGATCTGCGCCCCTCCTTGCGGCGAAACAAGGGAGTGAAGATGCTCGGCGGGTACTCCTGGTCCCCGACCAGGAGGCGGAGAGCCGCAGCCAACTCACTGTCAGGCAAGGCTTCCAAGCTCAGGCAAACCTTGTCCTCCTCGTCCCCAAGCATCCACAAGAGGCGCGTATGTGCCTGAAGCGAGGCCACACGCAGCGTCAAGAATTCCCTCAGGAGCATGGCCCCTGTCACCTTCGCCTCCCTCGTGTTGCCCGGCTTCAGGTCGACGTTCATCTGCTCCAGCACCAACGTCGCCCGCTCATTAGTGAGCTTCGCGCACGACCACCCCTTGTCGGACCGGGGCATCCCCATTGGCAGCACCAAGAGTGGGTGGGCGCACTTGGCGTCCATTATGACCCACTTGCTCCTGAAGCCTACGGCCTTCTTCCCAGTCTTCGAGATCGAGTTGGCCTTGCCGGCTGCGATGAAGTTGGCACACCCGGAAGTATGACCTGTTTGATGTGGAGGAAGAAGAAGTGGCGCAACAGTGCCACGGATGGCATCACGCCGAGATACGCCTCGCAATAGAAGGTGAAGGTCGACAAGAGAAGGATAGAGTTGGGATGAAGATGCAGTACCTGCAGCCCGTAGTGGCCAAGGACCTCATAGAAGAAGTCAGAGAAGGTGGGAACCAGCCCAGCGACGATGCTGCTCATGAAGAAGGGGAAGAAGGTGGTTCCCTCGGGCTCCGGCATGTCGGAGCCGGCCCGGAGTTTGGTGTTCCCCCTCTCGTTGCTTTCCCCCGCCATCAGAAAGCGCGTGGCGGCGAGGCTCTTCTCTGAGACGTTGGGCGCATCGAGGGCTGGCTCGTACAAGGCCAGCGACGAGGCAGGCTTGACCTTCTGGGGGCCATTGGTCACTGATGCGGAAGGGGATGGGAGTAGATCTGGAGATTTCGGAAGCAGGGGGCAAGAAAAGGGATCCGGAGCAAGTTGAAAGGAAGCAATGAAGGCAAGCGCTATCTACACCAGCCTTTTGACAGTCGGGCAGTTACCGAGGCAGCGTGGGGAAGCGGAGACGCCCACATCCAATCAACCGCCACGTGTCAACCAAGGACGCAAGCTGTTTGGGCCCGCGGCGCTCCTCACTTGCCCTTTGGCTTCGCCTAGAAGCCAAGTCCGAGCACGCCTTGGGCCCGGGGGCTACTGTCGGCGTTCTGGGAATGGGGGTCCCCAGACTTGCCTGCTTGCGGCCCATGGCGTGGCTCTGCGAGGGGACCGTACGGCCCATCTTCACCAACAAACATTCAAGACCCTCGTGAGAGGCTAAGCCTCACGAGGCGGACAACGCAAGACCTCCTCGGGAGCGGCCTCACCTGGCTGGCTCGCGAGGGGCGGAGAGATCAAGGCAAAGCAAACCTCGCGAGGTTCCAATGACGTCAGCAATGACGATCGAGACCAGGCGGGCCCCAGGCGGGCGCCAGCGCACAGTGTCCTTGCTTCCTCTTTGGTGCTAAGGAGGCAAGCGCAGGTGAGGAGTACCGAGGCGTCAAGTAAAGGTTTCCATATCGGTGCAACGAGACCAAGACTAGCTGGACGACAAGATGGAGGTCCCTATGACGCAAGCCATCACGACCGAGGCCAGGCGGGCGTCAGCGCGCGCAGTATACTTGTTTCCTCTTTGGTGCTAAAGTGGCAAGAGCAAGCGAGGAGTCCTAAGGCATCAGGCAAAGGTTTCCATATCGGTGCAACAAGACCAAGACCAGCACGACGGCAGGACGGAGGTCACCGTGGAGCCCAGGACGGCGTCACCACCAGAGCCTTTGGCAGGCGAAGACTACTTTTGTTAGGATAGCTTGTACTCGTTGTCCCCTTTCAAGTTGGCAGTTGTTGGCTCCCTTCCCGCTCAATATTTGGGGAGAGGACCAAGGCCTCTATAAATAGGGCTAGCCACCATAGTAGGAGGCATCTCGAAACTGAGCCTCAGCCATCTCACCTTGGACTAGATCCAACCCATCCTCACACCCACCAAGCACAAGAACATGTCCCCTCAGGAGGCTGTTCTTCCCCTTGTACTGTTCATCCTCAGCGTGAGAGGCAATCCACCACACCACACTGGAGTAGGGTATTACACCACAACGGTGGCCCGATGAATCTTGTGTCTCTTGTGTTGTGAGTTCGTCGAGCTATGCTTGGAGATTGCGCTGAGGCTGAGGGTGTGATTCGGTAGGGGGAGATCTTCATGCGCACCCCAGTGTTCGAACCTTGAGGGTTTTGCTGCAACCCGAAATCCGACAAGCTCGACACTGGCAGCAAGGAGGGGAAACACGCAGACAGGGTTCTCGCGAGGCCCTTCAAGGCCAGCTGGACGCAGCCCCCACTCATCGAAAGGGGGCATCTGCCTCGCGAACTCCACCCTGTTCGAGCAGCAGTACAAAAGACAACCCTCCTGCGGCATGTTGGCTGGCGAAGGGTCGCCCGTCAGGACCTCGGGCACCGTTTGTCATGCCTCGGGGGGAAGCCCAGACTCATGGAGTCTCATACGATCCTTGCTGCCGGACAAGGCCCACATCGGTTGAGAATGGAGCTGGAGTGGAGCGACGTGGCGTCGGAGGAACTCCTTCATCACCATGGGTGCGGTCACGCTGAGATCTTTCAGCCTCTTCAACTGGAGCCAGACGAAGGCAAGGCGTGGGTCAGCGAGCCTATCGTGGCCCCGGCCGGAGCTGGGGACGGCGGGCGCCAAAGGGGGCGAAAGTAGGGGGCTAAGCACGCCGACGTCCACAAACACCCACCATGTCCGAAACCCGCTCGTAGATGGTGGGAGCTCAAAGTCAATCCCCGAGCCGGCCGTCGTAGCCACGGCTTGGAAGCTCAGGCATCCCGAGCATTGCCGAGGATCAGTCAGGTGTAGCGAGAAGAAATGGCGTAGTAGGGCCACGGAAGGGGCAATGCCCACCATGGACTCGCAGACGAAGGTGAAAACGGCAAGAACGGAGATGGATTGGGGATCTAGGTGCAGCATATGGATCTGATAGTGGGAGAGCACGACGTTGAATAAGGTGGAGAAAGGAGGAACCAGGCCGGTCCACAGGGCATCAATGAAGAATTGGACTTCGGTAGCTGTCCTGTCAACAGAGGCGCGGGATGCAGGCCAGGACACCGTCTCCCCCCATTCTTTGAAGCCGGTGGCGAGCGCTGGGCGGACCTTATCCATGGCTTCCTGGTTGAGCACCAACAACCGACCCACGGCAGGTTCAACGGATGGAGGTGGCCCGGCTGAAGATTGGGACTTCTTCTTCCCCTTCTCCGTTCGGCTCGGCGCCATGGCGACGAGGAGGGCCGAGCTCAGGTCGGATTGGGAGAGGAGATTATTGTTTCCGGAAGGTGGAAGAGTTGGAGGAGTGCGTAGCCAGCAATGGGGGAATAACTGTGTAGGTCACGGTGGCCGCCTAGCTAGGCGGATATCAAGGCTGTGTGGGGAAGCGGGGCCGCCCACGTCCCGTCAATTGCCACGTGTCAACCAAGGCAGCAGGCTGTTGGGGCCCGCGGCGCTCCGCACTTGCCCCTTGGCTTCGCCTCAAAGCCAAGTCCGAGCGCGCCTTGCGCCCGGTGCTACTGTCGGCGTCCTGGGAACGGGGGTCCCCAGACTTGCCTGCCTGCGGCCCACGGCGTGGCTCCACCAGCGGCCCTGTATGGCCCATCTTCATCGCCGAACACTCAAGACACTCGCGATGGGCAAGCCTCGCGAGGCGGACGATGCAAGACCTCCTCAGGGGCGGCCTCACCAGGCTGGCTCGCGAGGGGTGGAGAGGTCAAGGCGAGGGGCACCTCACGAGGTCCCTATAACGCAAGCCATCACGACCGAGGCCAGGCGGGCGCTAGCGCGTGCAGTATACTTGTTTCCTCTTTGGTGCTAAAGTGGCAAGCGCAAGCGAGGAGTCCTAAGGCATCAGGCAAAGGTTTCCATATCGGTGCAACAAGACCAAGACCAGCACGACGGCAGGCCGGAGGTCACCGTGGAGCCCAGGACGGCGTCACCACCAGAGCCTTTGGCAGGCGAAGACCACCTTTAGTCAGGATAACTTGTACTGGTTGTCTCCCTTCGAATTTGTCCGTTCTTGGATCCCTTCCCGCCTACATTTGCGAAGAGGACCAGGGCCTCTATAAATAGGACTAGCCACCACAGTAGGAGGCAACTGATCTTGGACCATTCAGATCATCCTCAACCAGACAAGCTCTTCGAGCTCAAGGACACCTCTCCTTAGGAGGCTGTTCTTTCCCTTGTACGTGTTCATCCTCAGCCCAAGAGGCAATCCACCACACCACACTGGAGTAGGGTATTAGACCATGTGTCCTTTGTTCTGCGACTTCGACGTGCTGAGCTTTGAGATTGCGGTGAGAGCGTGATCTAGGGGGAGGAGAGATCTTCATGCGCACCGCAGTGTTCGAACCTCAAGGGTTTTGCCGGAATCCGAAATCCGACATAATACTCCTGGCTATGCAAGGAGGTAAGGAGCTCCAGGAGGCGAGGATTGACGCAAAAGGCGTCTGAGAGGAGCTCCGCCAAGCTGCGCAAATTGCCAATGGTAAGAAATACTTACTGCAGAGTGTGTTCGTAGGCAACAGGTTCGCCCTGCTGACGCGGGTCTAGCTCTCCACATGCGTCTTCACCGAATATCCGAAGAATGCGGTGGCCGCAGCGAGGCACTATGCCACCTTCGAGGAGGACTCCATGCAGTGGCTCTTCTGGTCACAGTTTTCGGATTCCGAGCGTCCGCCCCTCCTCGGCGATCAAATGAAGCAACTGATGGAGATGCATTGTATGTCGGAGCTAGCCTTGAAGGACCTTTGTGTCAGTCCGTGGCCTGCCGAGCCCCTTCCGGACACCTTCTTCGGCCTTGTGCAGAAGCTATGGGAGGCACCGCTCCAGATTGATGCCGGAAAGCGGTCATCGTGCCTTGAGGGGGCGAGGCTTGCATTCGTGAAGACCATGGTACGTTGACCGAAGATTAACCCATTGAACATGGCCACTGGTCCTCCACCAAAGAGAAAGGCGCATCCACTACTGCAGGATGCTGCTAACGCGACACTACGAGCAGAGACCCTTCGACAAAACTGTGTGCGATGCAATAATCGCAAACGGTGGTGTAAAAGAACCGTCAAAAAAGGTGCAAAACGTTTGTGATGGAAGAGCCATCAAACACGGTTCAGATTTTAGTTGCGTGTGCGATGTAGGGCATACGGTTCAGTCCAATGAACTATTTGCGATTAGGCGGAACAAAAGAAACAGGCAGCCTGATGACGGTGTGTGCGATATACAACATACGGTTCACTCGGATGAACTGTTTGTGATTAGGCAAGAAAAAAAAACGGTCAGCCAGATCAAGGTGTGTGTGATTGAGGGCATACGCTTCAGAAGGATTAACTGTTTTCGATTAGGCAACATAATAGAAACGGGTCAGCCAGATCAATGTGTCTGTGATTGATGGCATACACTTCACATGGATGATCTGTTTGCGGTTAGCCACAACAAACTGAAACAGTTAGATAGATCAACATGTGTGCGCTAGACGGTCACACACATTCTAATTAAAAAAAGTGTGCGCGATGGTAATAAAGACCGCGCACGGTTGTTGGCACAAGACGTGTGCTGACATTGCCTATTTCGGTGCACCCTATGGTGCAAATGCCACATATGCGGCCGAGAATGCGTACGTGCCCACGTTACGCCTTCCGAGAATAGTGCCGCACTTATAACCGTCAGTAATTTTGAGCATGCATCCCGTCACATTCCAAATTGCAAACCTGTTCACACCGATGAAAACCTAAACGGTTTCCCACTTAGGAGCGTATTACTACTCGATTATAAATACTACTACTCCAAGATGACTGCACATTCCTCCTCAACTCCTCATCCACAAAAAGAAAGTCATTCATCATTGTTCCCTTTGCGTCTGCCATGGCCAGCGTGAGTTCTGGGTCGAGAGATTGCCACCAGGGAGATGTGAGCATGGAAGAGGAAGCACGACAGATGTCCCACCTCGCCGCGAACGCAGCCGGCATGTCCCGCTGGGCGGCCGTAGCAGCACCGAGGTCCCGCCGTACCGCCGAAGCAGCACGCAGGTCCCGTCACGCCGTCGATGCGGCAGACTGGTCCGGCCGCGCCGCGGAAGCAGAGGAGATGTCCCCCCACGCCCTGAATGCAGCAGACATGTCCTCCCGCACCGCGACAACCTGGGAAAATGTCTCGCGGGCAGGCGAGGACTCTTACAGGCGCATGCATGCGATCGTCCATAGATAGATGGATCAGATCTCCGGCTGGGCGAGGTTGTAGGATGACATGAAAGCCTCATTTGAAGAGGCTACCAGCGTCATCCGGTAACTAAATGAGAGCAATGCGATGCTCCGGGCCGAGCACGACCTGCTGAGGGCGAATATCGTCGGAAGTGCGGAGCAGCAGGAGTAGACTTACAGGAATTAAAAAACCAAGTTTCTCAATCTTTCTGGCCGAGCCACGACGCCCAGATGTTTGAATTTCATTCCCACTTCTTGCATGGGACCTATAAATACACCCCAAGGACAGACAGGTGATTTTGCAACCAACTCTGGTGCACTGGAGCATGTGCTTGTAGTTCAAATTTGAATTATGCACATTAAATGCGTAGGAACTCAATTAATGTATAAAAAGGCCAAACGAACCCGGAATAATTCCAAAATTGAGCACGATACTTCTATTTGGTCTAATCTGTCTGTGTAAAAAATTAAGGCGGGAAAAGGCAGTGTACGTACCTCATTTCACACACGGAGGTGACACGTTCCCTCTCGGAACCACGAGCCTGCTTGAGGGAAGGTCCGGTTTGCAAGAAACTTACACCAAAGCTTGTCCCAATTCGGCCAAAAAAATTACCGCAGCATGTTGGTGCCATGTCATTACACCATGCCAAGTTTCATGATTTTCAGGCGTGTTTTGGATTTACAGGAATTAAAGAACCAAGTTTCTCAATCTTTCCGGCCGAGCCACGACGCCCAGATGTTAGAATTTCATTCCCATTTGTTGCATGGGACCTATAAATACACCCAAGGACACACATGTGATTTTTCAACAAACTTTGGTGGACTAGAGCCTGTGCTTGTAGTTCAAATTTGAATTATGTGCATTAAATGCACAGAAACTCAATTAATGTATAAAAAAGGCCAAACGAACCCGGAATAATTCCAAACTTTAGCACGATACTTCTATTTGGTCTAATCTGCCTGTGTAAAAAAATTAAGGCGGGAGAAGGCAGTGTACGTATCTCGTTTCGCACACGGAGGTGACACGTTCCCTCTCAGAACCACGAGCCTTCTTGAGGGAAGCTCCGGTTTGCAAAAAGCTTACACTAAAGCTCGTCCCAATATGGCCAAAAAATTTACCGCAACATGTTGGTGCCATGTCATGACACCATGCCAAGTTTCATGATTTTCAGGCGTGTTTTGGATTTACAAGAATTTTAAAACACGGTTTCTCAATCTCTCTGGCCGAGCCACGACGCCCAGATGTTGAATTTCATTGCCATTTCTTCCATGGGACCTATAAATACACCCAAAGACACACATGTGATTTTTCAACCAACTTTGGTGAACTAGAGCCTGTGCTTGTAGTTCAAATTTGAATTATGCACATTAAATGCCCAGAAAATCAATTAATGTTAAAAAAGGCCAAACGAACCCAGAATAATTCTAAGTGTTAGCACGATACTTTTATTTGGTCTAATCTGCCTATGTAAAAAAATTAAGGCAGGAGAAGGCAGTGTACGTATCTCGCTTCGCTCACGGAGGTGACACGTTCCCTCTCGGAACCATGAGCCTTCTTAAGGGAAGCACTGGTTTGCAAGAAGCTTACACCAAAGCTTGTCCGAATTCGGCCAAAAAAATTACCGCAGCATTTTGGTGCCATGTCATGACACCGTGCCAAGTTTCATGATTTTCAGGCGTGTTTTGGATTTACAGGTATTTAAAAACAAAGTTTCTCAATCTTTCCGGCCGAGCCACGATGCCCAGATGTTTGAATTTCATTCCCATTTCTTGCATGGGACCTATAAATACACCCAAAGACACAAATGTGATTTTTCAACCAACTTTCGTGCACTGGAGCATGTGCTTGTAGTTCAAATTTGAATTATGCACATTAAATGCGAAGAAACTCAATTAATGTATAAAAAAGGCCAAACGAACCTGGAATAATTCCAAAATTTAGCACGATACTTCTATTTGGTCTAATCTGCCTGTGTAAAAAAATTAAGGTGGGAGAAGGCAGTGTACGTATGTTGTTTAGCACACGGAGGTGACACGTTCCCTCTCCGAACCACGAGCCTTCTTGTGGGAAGCTACGGTATGCAAGAAGCTAATTAACACCAAAGCTTGTCCCAATTCGGCCAAAAAAGTTACCGCAGCATTTTGGTGCCATGTCATGACACCATGCCAAGTTTCATGATTTTCAGCCGTGTTTTGGATTTACAGGAATTTAAAAACCAAGTTTCTCAATCTTTCCGGCCGAGCCACGATGCCCAGATGTTTGAATTTCATTCCCGTTTCTTGCATGGGACCTATAAATACACCCAAAGAAACACATGTGATTTTGCAACCAACTTTGGTGCACTGGAGCATGTGCTTGTAGATCAAATTTGTATTATGCACATTAAATGCGCAGAAACTCAATTAATTTATAAAAAGGCCAAACGAACCCGGAATAATTCCAAAATTTAGCACGATACTTCTATTTGGTCTAATCTGCCTGTGTAAAAAATTAAGGCGGGAGAAGGCAGTGTACGTACCTCATTTCATACACGGAGGTGACACGTTCCCTCTCGGAACCACGAGCCTTCTTGAGGGAAGCTCCAGTTTGCAAGAAACTTACACCAAAGCTTGTCCCAATTCGGCCAAAAAAATTACCGCAGCCTGTTGGTGCCATGTCATTACACCATGCCAAGTTTCATGATTTTCAGGCGTGTTTTGGATTTACAGGAATTAAAGAACCAAGTTTCTCAATCTTTCCGGCCGAGCCACGACGCCCAGATGTTAGAATTTCATTCCCATTTGTTGCATGGGACCTATAAATATACCCAAGGACACACATGTGATTTTTCAACCAACTTTGGTGCACTAGAGCCTGTGCTTGTAGTTCAAATTTGAATTATGTGCATTAAATGCACAGAAACTCAATTAATGTATAAAAAAGGCCAAACGAACCCGGAATAATTCC
Source organism: Triticum aestivum (assembly GCF_018294505.1). Classification (NCBI taxonomy): domain Eukaryota; kingdom Viridiplantae; phylum Streptophyta; class Magnoliopsida; order Poales; family Poaceae; genus Triticum; species Triticum aestivum. The sequence continues at coordinate 189,133,087 of NC_057811.1, read as the reverse complement.
AAAATCTAGCACGATTCATCTATTTGGTCTAATATGCCTGTGTAAAAAAATTAAGGCGGGAGAAGGCAGTGCACGTATCTCGTTTCGCACACGGAGGTGACACGTTCCCTCTCAGAACCACGAGCCTTCTTGAGGGAAGCTCCGGTTTGCAAGAAGCTTACACTAAAGCTCGTCCCAATACGGCCAAAAATTTACCGTAACATGTTGGTGCCATGTCATGACACCATGCCAAGTTTCATGATTTTCAGGCGTGTTTTGGATTTACAAGAATTTAAAAACCAAGTTTCTCAATCTCTCCGGCCGAGCCACGACGCCCAGATGTTGAATTTCATTGCCATTTCTTCCATGGGACCTATAAATACACCCAAAGACACACATGTGATTTTTCAACCAACTTTGGTGAACTAAAGCCTGTGCTTGTAGTTCAAATTTGAATTATGCACATTAAATGCCCAGAAACTCAATTAATGTATAAAAAAGGCCAAACGAATCCAGAATAATTCTAAATTTTAGCACGATACTTTTATTTGGTCTAATCTGCCTATGTCAAAAAAATTAAGGCGGGAGAAGGCAGTGTACGTATCTCGTTTCGCTCACGGAGGTGACACGTTCCCTCTCGGAACCATGAGCCTTCTTAAGGGAAGCTCCGGTTTGCAAGAAGCTTACACCAAAGCTTGTCCCAATTCGGCCAAAAAAATTACCGCAGCATTTTGGTGCCATGTCATGACACCATGCCAAGTTTCATGATTTTCAGGCGTGTTTTGGATTTACAGGTATTTAAAAACCAAGTTTCTCAATCATTCCGGCCGAGCCACGATGCCCAGACGTTTGAATTTCGTTCCCATTTCTTGCATGGGACCTATAAATACACCCAAAGACACAAATGTGATTTTTCAACCAACTTTCGTGCACTGGAGCATGTGCTTGTAGTTCAAATTTGAATTATGCACATTAAATGCGAAGAAACTCAATTAATGTATAAAAAAGGCCAAACGTACCTGGAATAATTCCAAAATTTAGCACGATACTTCTATTTGGTCTAATCTGCCTGTGTAAAAAAATTAAGGTGGGACAAGGCAGTGTACGTATGTCGTTTAGCACACGGAGGTGACACGTTCCCTCTCGGAACCACGAGCCTTCTTGTGGGAAGCTACGGTATGCAAGAAGCTAATTAACACCAAAGCTTGTCCCAATTCGGCCAAAAAAGTTACCACAGCATTTTGGTGCCATGTCATGACACCATGCCAAGTTTCATGATTTTCAGCCGTGTTTTGGATTTACAGGAATTTAAAAACCAAGTTTCTCAATCTTTCCGGCCGAGCCACGATGCCCAGATGTTTGAATTTCATTCCCGTTTCTTGCATGGGACCTATAAATACACCCAAAGACACACATGTGATTTTGCAACCAACTTTGGTGCACTGGAGCATGTGCTTGTAGTTCAAATTTGTATTATGCACATTAAATGCGCAGAAACTCAATTAATTTATAAAAAGGCCAAACGAACCCGGAACAATTCCAAAATTTAGCACGATACTTCTATTTGGTCTAATCTGCCTGTGTAAAAAATTAAGGCGGGAGAAGGCAGTGTACGTACCTCATTTCATACACGGAGGTGACACGTTCCCTCTCGGAACCACGAGCCTTCTTGAGGGAAGCTCCAGTTTGCAAGAAAATTACACCAAAGCTTGTCCCAATTCGGCCAAAAAAATTACCGCAGCCTGTTGGTGCCATGTCATTACACCATGCCAAGATTCATGATTTTCAGGCGTGTTTTGGATTTACAGGAATTGAAAAACCAAGTTTCTCAATCTTTCCGGCCGAGCCACGACGCCCAGATGTTTGAATTTCATTCCCATTTCTTGCATGGGACCTATAAATACACCCAAGGACACACATGTGATTTTTCAACCAACTTTGGTCCACTAGAGCCTGTGCTTGTAGTTCAAATTTTAATTATGTGCATTAAATGCACAGAAACTCAATTAATGTATAAAAAAGGCCAAACGAACCCGGAATAATTCCAAAATTTAGCACGATACTTATATTTGGTCTTATCTGCTTGTGTAAAAAAATTAAGGCGGGAGAAGGCAGTGTACGTATCTCGTTTCGCACACGGAGGTGACACGTTCCCTCTCAGAACTACGAGCCTTCTTGAGGGAACCTCCGGTTTGCAAGGAGCTTTCACCAAAGCTCGTCCCAATACGGCCAAAAAATTTATCGCAGCATGTTGGTGCCATGTCAAGACACCATGCCAAGTTTCATGATATTCAGGCGTGTTTTGGATTTACAAGAATTTAAAGACCAAGTTCCTCAATCTCTCCGACCGAGCCACGACGCCCAGATGTTGAATTTCATTGCCATTTCTTCCATGGGACCTATAAATACACCCAAAGACACACATGTGATTTTTCAACCAACTTTGGTGAACTAGAGCCTGTGCTTGTAGTTCAAATTTGAATTATGCACATTAAATGCGCAGAAACTCAATTAATGTATAAAAAAGGCCAAACGAACCCGGAATAATTCCAAATTTTAGCACGATACTTTTATTTGGTCTAATCTGCCTGTGTAAAAAAATTAAGGTGGGAGAAGGCAGTGTACGTATCTCGTTTCGCTCACGGAGGTGACACGTTCCCTCTCGGAACCATGAGCCTTCTTAAGGGAAGCTCCGGTTTGCAAGAAGCTTGCACAAAAGCTTGTCCCAATTCAGCCAAAAAATTTACCGCAGCATTTTAGTGTCGTGTCATGACACCACGCCAAGTTTCATGATTTTCAGGCGTGCTTTGGAAATACAGGTATTTAAAAACCAAGTTTCTCAATCTTTCCGGCCGAGCCACGATACCCAGATGTTTGAATTTCATTCCCATTTCTTGCATGGGACCTATAAATACACCCAAAGACACACATGTGATTTTTGAACCAACATTGGTGCACTGGAGCATGTGCTTGTAGTTCAAATTTGAATTATGCACATTAATGCGAAGAAAATCAATTAATGTATAAAAAGGCCAAACAAACCTGGAATAATTCCAAAATTTAGCACGATACTTCTATTTGGTCTAATCTGCCTGTGTAAAAAAATTAAGGTGGGAGAAGGCAGTGTACGCATGTCGTTTAGCACACGGAGGTGACACGTTCCCTCTCGGAACCACGAGCCTTCTTGTGGGAATCTACGGTATACAAGAAGCTAATTAACGCCAAAGCTTGTCCCAATTCGGCCAAAAAAATTACCGCAGCATTTTGGTGCCATGTCATCACACCATCCCAAGTTTCATGATTTTCATGCATGTTTTGGATTTATAGTAATTTAAAAACCAAGTTTCTCAATCTTTCCGGTCGAGCCATGATGCCCAGATGTTTGAATTTCATTCCCGTTTCTTGCATGGGACCTATAAATACACCCAAAGACACACATGTGATTTTGCAACCAACTTTGGTGCACTGGAGCATGTGCTTGTAGTTCAAATTTTTATTATGCACATTAAATGCGCAGAAACTCAATTAATGTATAAAAAAGGCCAAACGAACCCGGAATAATTCGAAAATTTAGCACGATACTTCTATTTCATCTAATCTGCCTGTATAAAAAATTAAGGCGGGAGAAGACACACATGTGATTTTTCAACCAACTTTGGTGAACTAGAGCCTGTGCTTGTAGTTCCAATTTGAATTATGCACATTAAATGCGCAGAAACTCAATTAATGTATAAAAAAGGCCAAACGAACTCGGAATAATTCCAAATTTTAGCACGATACTTTTATTTGGTCTAATCTGCGTGTGTAAAAAAATTAAGGCGGGAGAAGGCAGTGTACGTATCTCGTTTCGCTCACGGAGGTGACACGTTCTCTCTCGGAACCATGAGCCTTCTTAAGGGAAACTCCGGTTTGCAAGAAGCTTACACCAAAGCTTTTCCAATTAGGCCAAAAAAATTACCGCAGCATTTTGGTGCCTTGTCATGACACCATGCCAAGTTTCATGATTTTCAGGCGTGTTTTGGATTTACAGGTATTTAAAAACCAAGTTTCTCAATCATTCCGGCCGAGCCACGATGCCCAGATGTTTGAATTTCATTCCCATTTCTTGCATGGGACCTATAAATACACCCAAAGACACAAATGTGATTTTTCAACCAACTTTGGTGCACTGGAGCAAGTGCTTGTAGTTCAAATTTGAATTATGCACATTAAATGCGAAGAAATTCAATTAATGTATAAAAAAGGCCAAACGAACCTGGAATAATTCCAAAATTTAGCACGATACTTCTATTTGGTCTAATCTGCCTGTGTAAAAAAATTAAGGTGGGAGAAGGCAGTGTACGTATGTCGTTTAGCACACGGAGGTGACACGTTCCCTCTCGGAACCACGAGCCTTCTTGTGGGAAGCTATGGTATGCAAGAAGCTAATTAACACCAAAGCTTGTCCCAATTCGGCCAAAAAAGTTACCGCAGCATTTTGGTGCCATGTCATGACACCATGCCAAGTTTCATGATTTTCAGGCGTGTTTTGGATTTACAGGAATTTAAAAACAAAGTTTCTCAATCTTTCTGGCCGACCAACGATGCCCAGATGTTTGAATTTCATTCCCGTTTCTTGCATGGGACATATAAATACACCCAAAGACACACATGTGATTTTGCAACCAACTTTGGTGACTGGAGCATGTGCTTGTAGTTCAAATTTGAATTATGCACTTTAAATGCGCAGAAACTCAATTAATGTATAAAAAAGGCCAAATGAACCCAGAATAATTCCAAAATTTAGCACGATACTTCTATTTGGCCTAATCTGCCTGTGTAAAAAATTAAGGCGGGAGAAGGCAGTGTACGTACCTCATTTCATACACGGAGGTGACACGTTCCCTCTCGGAACCTCGAGCCTTCTTGAGGGAAGCTCCAATTTGCAAGAAACTTACACCAAAGCTTGTCCCAATTCGGCCAAAAAAATTACCGCAGCCTATTGGTGCCATGTCATTACACCATGCCAAGTTTCATGATTTTCAGGCGTGTTTTGGCTTTACAGGAATTAAAAAACCAAGTTTCTCAATCTTTCCGGCCGAGCCACAACGCCCAGATGTTTGAATTTCATTCCTATTTCTTGCTTGGGACCTATAAATACACCCAAGGACACACATGTGATTTTTCAACCAACTTTGGTGCACTAGAGCACGTGCTTGTAGTTCAAATTTCAATTATGTGCATTAAATGCACAGAAACTCAATTAATGTATAAAAAAGGCCAAACTAACCCGGAATAATTCCAAAATTTAGCACAATACTTCTATTTGGTCTAATCTGCCTGTGTAAAAAAATTAAGGCGGGAGAAGGCAGTGTACGTATCTCGTTTCGCACACGGAGGTGACACGGTCCCTCTCAGAACCACGAGCCTTCTTGAGGGAAGCTCCGGTTTGCAAGAAGCTTACACTAAAGCTCGTCCAAATACGGCCAAAAAATTTACCGCAGCATGTTGGTGCCATCTCATGACACCATGCCAAGTTTCATGATTTTCAGGCGTGTTTTGGATTTACAATAATTTAAAAACCAAGTTTCTCAATCTCTCCGACCGAGCCACGACGCCCAGATGTTGAATTTCATTGCCATTTCTTCCAAGGGACCTATAAATACACCCAAAGACACACATGTGATTTTTCAACCAACTTTGGTGAACTAGAGCCTGTGCTTGTAGTTAAAATTTGGATTATGCACATTAAATGCGCAGAAACTCAATTAATGTATAAAAAAGGCCAAACGAACCCGGAATAATTCCAAATTTTAGCACGATACTTTTATTTGGTCTAATCTGCCTGTGTAAAAAAATTAAGGCGGGAGAAGGCAGTGTACGTATCTCGTTTCGCTCACGGAGGTGACATGTTCCCTCTCGGAACCATGAGCCTTCTTAAGGGAAGCTCCGGTTTGCAAGAAGCTTACACCAAAGCTTGTCCCAATTCAGCCAAAAAAATTACCGCAGCATTTTGGTGCCGTGTCATGACACCATGCCAAGTTTCATGATTTTCAGGCGTATTTTGGATTTACAGGTATTTAAAAACCAAGTTTCTCAATCTTTTCGGCCGAGCCACGATACCCAGATGTTTGAATTTCATTCCCATTTCTTGCATGGGACGTATAAATACACCCAAAGACACACATGTGATTTTTCAACCAACTTTGGTGCACTTGAGCATGTGCTTGTAGTTCAAATTTGAATTATGCACATTAAATGCGATGAAACTCAATTAATGTATAAAAAAGGCCAAACAGACCTGGAATAATTCCAAAATTTAGCACGATACTTCTATTTGGTCTAATCTGCCTATGTAAAAAAATTAAGGTGGGAGAAGGTAGTGTACGTATGTCGTTTAGCACACAGAGGTGACACGTTCCCTCTCGGAACCACGAGCCTTCTTGTGGGAATCGACGGTATACAAGAAGCTAATTAACACCAAAACTTGTCCCAATTCGGCCAAAAAAATTACCGCAGCATTTTGGTGCCATGTTATGACACCATGCCAAGTTTCATGATTTTCAGGTGTGTTTTGGATTTACAGGAATTTAAAAACCAAGTTTCTCAATCTTTCCGGTCGAGCCACGATGCCCAGATGTTTGAATTTCATTCCCGTTTCTTGCATGGGACCTATAAATAAACCCAAAGACACACATGTGATTTTTCAACCAACTTTGGTGAACTAGAGCCTGTGCTTGTAGTTAAAATTTGGATTATGCACATTAAATGCGCAGAAACTCAATTAATGTATAAAAAAGGCCAAACGAACGCGGAATAATTCCAAATTTTAGCACGATACTTTTATTTGGTCTAATCTGCGTGTGTAAAAAAATTAAGGCGGGAGAAGGCAGTGTACGTATCTCGTTTCGCTCACGGAGGTGACACGTTCTCTCTCGGAACCATGAGCCTTCTTAAGGGAAACTCCGGTTTGCAAGAAGCTTACACCAAAGCTTTTCCAATTAGGCCAAAAAAATTACCGCAGCATTTTGGTGCCTTGTCATGACACCATGCCAAGTTTCATGATTTTCAGGCGTGTTTTGGATTTACAGGTATTTAAAAACCAAGTTTCTCAATCATTCCGGCCGAGCCACGATGCCCAGATGTTTGAATTTCATTCCCATTTCTTGCATGGGACCTATAAATACACCCAAGGACACACATGCGATTTTTCAACCAACTTTGGTGCACTAGAGCATGTGCTTGTAGTTCAAATTTGAATTATGTGCATTAATTGCACGGAATCTCAATTAATGTATAAAAAAGGCCAAACTAACCCGGAATAATTCCAAAATTTAGCACGATACTTCTATTTGGTCTAATCTGCCTATGTAAAAAAATTAAGGCGGGAGAAGGCAGTGTACGTATCTCGTTTCGCACACGGAGGTGACACGGTCCCTCTCAGAACCACGAGCCTTCTTGAGGGAAGCTCCGGTTGGCAAGAAGCTTACACTAAAGCTCGTCCCAATACGGCCAAAAAATTTACCGCAGCATGTTGGTGCCATGTCATGACACCATGCCAAGTTTCATGATTTTCAGGCGTGTTTTGGATCTACAAGAATTTAAAAACCAAGTTTCTCAATCTCTCCGACCGAGCCACGACGCCCAAATGTTGAATTTCATTGCCATTTCTTCCATGGGACCTATAAATACACCCAAAGACACACATGTGATTTTTCAACCAACTTTGGTGAACTAGAGCCTGTGCTTGTAGCTGAAATTTGAATTTTGCACATTAAATGCGCAGAAACTCAATTAATGTATAAAAAAGGCCAAACGAACCTGGAATAATTCCAAATTTTAGCACGATACTTTTATTTGGTCTAATCTGCCTGTGTAAAAAAAATTAAGGCGGGAGAAGGCAGTGTACGTATCTCGTTTTGCTCACGGACGTGACACGTTCCCTCTCGGAACCATGAGCCTTCTTAAGGGAAGCTCCGGTTTGCAAGAAGCTTACACCAAAGCTTGTCCCAATTCAGCCAAAAAAATTACCGCAGCATTTTGGTGCCGTGTCATGACACCATGCCAAGTTTCATGATTTTTAGGCGTGTTTTGGATTTACAGGTATTTAAAAACCAATTTTCTCAATCTTTCCGGCTAAGCCACGATACCCAGATGTTTGAATTTCATTCCCATTTCTTACATGGGACCTATAAATACACCCAAAGACGCACATGTGATTTTTCAACCAACTTTGGTGCACTTGAGCATGTGCTTGTAGTTCAAATTTGTATTATTCACATTAAATGCGAAGAAACTCAATTAATGTATAAAAAAGGCCAAACGAACTTGGAATAATTCCAAAATTTAGCACGATACTTCTATTTGGTCTAATCTGCCTATGTAATAAAATTAAGGTGGGAGAAGGCAGTGTACGTATGTCGTTTAGCACACGGAGGTGACACGTTCCCTCTCGGAACCACGAGCCTTCTTGTGGGAAGCGACGGTATACAAGAAGGTAATTAACACCAAAGCTTGTCCTAATTCGGCCAAAAAACTTACCGTAGCATTTTGGTGCCATGTCATGACACCATGACAAGTTTCATGATTTTCAGGCGTGGTTTGGATTTACAGGAATTTAAAAACCAAGTTTCTCAATCTTTCCGGTCGAGCCACGATGCCCAGATGTTTGAATTTCATTGCCGTTTCATGCATGGGACCTATAAATTCACCCAAAGACACACATGTGATTTTGCAACCAACTTTGGTGCACTGGAGCATGTGCTTTAGTTCAAATTTGTATTATGCACATTAAATGCGCAGAAACTCAATTAATGTATAAAAAAGGCAAAACGAACCCGGAATAATTCCAAAATTTAGCACGATACTTCCATTTGGTCTAATCTGCCTGTGTAAAAAATTAATGCGGGAGAAGGCAGTGTACGTACCTCATTTCATACACGGAGGTGACACGTTCCCTCTCGGTACCACGAGCCTTCTTGAGGGAAGCTCCAGTTTGCAAGAAACTTACACCAAAGCTTGTCCCAATTCGGCCAAAAAATTTACCGCAGCCTGTTGGTGCCATGTCATTACACCGTGCCAAGTTTCATGATTTTCAGGCATGTTTTGGATTTACAGGAATTAAAAAACCAAGTTTCTCAATCTTTCCGGCCGAGCCACGACGCCCAGATGTTTGAATTTCATTCCCATTTCTGGCATGGGACCTATAAATACACCCAAGGACACACATGTGATTTTTCAACCAACTTTGGTGCACTAGAGCCTGTGCTTGTAGTTCAAATTTGAATTATGTGCATTAAATACACAGAAACTCAATTAATGTATAAAAAAGGCCAAACGAACCCGGAATTATTCCAAAATTTAGCACGATACTTCTATTTGGTCTAATCTGCCTGTGTAAAAAAATTAAGGCGGGAGAAGGCAGTGTACGTTTCTCGTTTCGCACACGGAGGTGACACGTTCCCTCTCGGAACCACGAGCCTTCTTGAGGGAAGCTCCGGTTTGCAAGGCGCTTACACTAAAGCTCGTCCCAATACGGCCAAAAAATTTACCGCAGCATGTTGGTGCCATGTCATGACACCATGCCAAGTTTCATGATTTTCAGGCATGTTTTGGATTTACAAGAATTTAAAAACGAAGTTTCTCAATCTCTCCGACCGAGCCACGACGCCCAGATGTTGAATTTCATTGCCATTTCTTCCATGGGACCTATAAATACACCCAAAGACACACATGTGATTTTTCAACCAACTTTGGTGCACTGGAGCATGTGCTTGTAGTTCAAATTTGTATTATGCACATTAAATGCGCAGAAACTCAATTAATGTATAAAAAAGGCCAAACGAACCCGGAATAATTCCAAAATTTAGCACGATACTTCCATTTGGTCTAATCTGCCTGTGTAAAAAATTAATGCGGGAGAAGGCAGTGTACGTACCTCATTTCATACACGGAGGTGACACGTTCCCTCTCGGAACCATGAGCCTTCTTAAGGGAAGCTCCGGTTTGCAAGAAGCTTACACCAAACCTTGTCCCAATTCGGCCAAAAAATTTACCGCAGCATTTTGGTGCCATGTCATGACACCATGCCAAGTTTCATGATTTTCAGGCATGTTTTGGATTTACAGGTATTTAAAAACCAAGTTTATCAATCTTTCTGGCCGAGCCACGATGCCCAGATGTTTGAATTTCATTCCCATTTCTTGCATGGGACCTATAAATTCACCCAAAGACACACATGTGATTTTTCAACTAACTTTGGTGCACTGGAGCATGTGCTTCTAGTTCAAATTTGAATGATGCACATTAAATGCGAAGAAACACAATTAATGTATAAAAAAGGCCAAACGAACCTGGAATAATTCCAAAATTTAGCACGATACTTGTATTTGGTCTAATCTGCCTGTGTAAAAAAATTAAGGTGGGAGAAGGCAGTGTACGTATGTCGTTTAGCACACAGAGGTGACACGTTCCCTCTCGGAACCACGAGCCTTCTTGAGGGAATCTACGGTATGCAAGAAGCCAATTAACACGAAATCTTGTCCCAATTCGGCCAAAAAATTTACCGCAACATTTTGGTGCCATGTCATGACACCATGCCAAGTTTCATGATTTTCAGGCGTGTTTTGGATTTACAGGAATTTAAAAACCAAGTTTCTCTATCTTTCCGGCCGAGCCACGATGCCCAGATGTTTGAATTTCATTCCCGTTTCTTGCATGGGACCTGTAAATACACCCAAAGACACACATGTGATTTTGCAACTAACTTTGGTGCACTGGAGCATGCGCTTGTAGTTCAAATTTGTATTATGCACATTAAATGCGCAGAAACTCAATTAATGTACAAAAAAGGCCAAACGAACCCGGAATAATTCCAAAATTTAGCACGATACTTCTATTTGGTCTAATCTGCCTGTGTAAAAAATTAAGGCGGGAGAAGGCAGTGTACGTACCTCATTTCATACACGGAGGTGACACGTTCCCTCTCGGAACCACGAGCCTTCTTGAGGGAAGCTCCAGTTTGCAAGAAACTTACACCAAAGCTTGTCCCAATACGGCCAAAAAATTTACCGCAGCATGTTGGTGCCATGTCATGACACCATGCCAAGTTTCATGATTTTCAGGCGTGTTTTGGATTTACAGGAATTAAAAAACCAAGTTGCTCAATCTTTTCGGCCGAGCCACGACGCCCATATGTTTGAATTTCATTCCCATTTCTGGCATGGGACCTATAAATACACCCAAGGACACACATGTGATTTTTCAACCAACTTTGGTGCACTAGAGCCTGTGCTTGTAGTTCAAATTTGAATTATGTGCATTAAATACACAGAAACTCAATTAATGTATAAAAAAGGCCAAACGAACCCGGAATAATTCCAAAATTTAGCACGATACTTCTATTGGTCTAATCTGCCAGTGTAAAAAAATTAAGGCGGGAGAAGGCAGTGTACGTTTCTCGTTTCGCACACGGAGGTGAGATGTTCCCTCTCAGAACCACGAGCCTTCTTGAGGAAAGCTCCGGTTTGCAATGCGCTTACACTAAAGCTCGTCCCAATACGGCCAAAAAATTTACCGCAGGATGTTGGTGCCATGTCATGACACCATGCCAAGTTTCATGATTTTCAGGCGTGTTTTGGATTTACAAGAATTTAAAAACCAAGTTTCTCAATCTCTCCGACCGAGCCACGACGCCCAGATGTTGAATTTCATTGCCATTTCTTCCATGGGACCTATAAATACACCCAAAGACACACACGTGATTTTTCAACCAACTTTGGTGAACTAGAGCCTGTGCTTGTAGTCCAAATTTGAATTATGCACATTAAATGCGAAGAAACTCAATGAATGTATAAAAAAGGCCAAACGAACCCGGAATAATTCCAAATTTTAGCACGATACTTTTATTTGGTCTAATCTGCCTGTGTAAAAAAATTAAGGCGGGAGAAGGCAGTGTACGTATCTCGTTTCGCTCACGGAGGTGACACGTTCCCTCTCGGAACCATGAGCCTTCTTAAGGGAAGCTCCGGTTTGCAAGAAGCTTACACCAAAGCTTGTCCCAATTCGGCCAAAAAAATTACCACAGCATTTTGGTGCCATGTCATGACACCATGCCAAGTTTCATGATTTTCAGGCGTGTTTTAGATTTACAGGTATTTAAAAACCAAGTTTCTCAATCTTTCTGGCCGAGCCACGATGCCCAGATGTTTGAATTTCATTCCCATTTCTTGCATGGGACCTATAAATTCACCCAAAGACACACATGTGATTTTTCAACCAACTTTGGTGCACTGGAGCATGTGCTTGTAGTTCAAATTTGTATTATGCACATTAAATGCGCAGAAACTCAATTAATGTATAAAAAAGGCCAAACGAACCCGGAATAATTCCAAAATTTAGCACGATACTTCTATTTGGTCTAATCTGCCTGTGTAAAAAATTAAGGCGGGAGAAGGCAGTGTACGTACCTCATTTCATACACGGAGGTGACACGTTCCCTCTCGGAACCACGAGCCTTCTTGAGGGAAGCTCCAGTTTGCAAGAAACTTACACCAAAGCTTGTCCCAATACGGCCAAAAAATTTACTGCAGCATGTTGGTGCCATGTCATGACACCATGCCAAGTTTCATGATTTTCAGGCGTGTTTTGGATTTACAATAATTTAAAAACCAAGTTTCTCAATCTCTCCGACCGAGCCACGACGCCCAGATGTTGAATTTCATTGCCATTTCTTCCATGGGACCTATAAATACACCCAAAGACACACACGTGATTTTTCAACCAACTTTGGTGAACTAGAGCCTGTGCTTGTAGTCCAAATTTGAATTATGCACATTAAATGCGAAGAAACTCAATGAATGTATAAAAAAGGCCAAACGAACCCGGAATAATTCCAAATTTTAGCACGATACTTTTATTTGGTCTAATCTGCCTGTGTAACAAAATTAAGGCGGGAGAAGGCAGTGTACGTATCTCGTTTCGCTCACGGAGGTGACACGTTCCCTCTCGGAACCATGAGCCTTCTTAAGGGAAGCTCCGGTTTGCAAGAAGCTTACACCAAAGCTTGTCCCAATTCGGCCAAAAAATTACCGCTGCATTTTGGTGCCATGTCATGACACCATGCCAAGTTTCATGATTTTCAGGCGTGTTTTGGATTTACAGGTATTTAAAAACCAAGTTTCTCAATCTTTCTGGCCGAGCCACGATGCCCAGATGTTTGAATTTCATTCCCATTTCTTGCATGGGACCTATAAATTCACCCAAAGACACACATGTGATTTTTCAACCAACTTTGGTGCACTGGAGCATGTGCTTGTAGTTCAAATTTGTATTATGCACATTAAATGCGCAGAAACTCAATTAATGTATAAAAAAGGCCAAACGAACCCGGAATAATTCCAAAATTTAGCACGATACTTCTATTTGGTCTAATCTGCCTGTGTAAAAAATTAAGGCGGGAGAAGGCAGTGTACGTACCTCATTTCATACACGGAGGTGACACGTTCCCTCTCGGAACCACGAGCCTTCTTGAGGGAAGCTCCAGTTTGCAAGAAACGTACACCAAAGCTTGTCCCAATTCGGCCAAAAAATTTACTTCAGCATGTTGGTGCCATGTCATGACACCATGCCAAGTTTCATGATTTTCAGGCGTGTTTTGGATTTACAAGAATTTAAAAACCAAGTTTCTCAATCTCTCCGACCGAGCCACGACGCCCAGATGTTGAATTTCATTGCCATTTCTTCCATGGGACCTATAAATACACCCAAAGACACACACGTGATTTTTCAACCAACTTTGGTGAACTAGAGCCTGTGCTTGTAGTCCAAATTTGAATTATGCACATTAAATGCGAAGAAACTCAATGAATGTATAAAAAAGGCCAAACGAACCCGGAATAATTCCAAATTTTAGCACGATACTTTATTTGGTCTAATCTGCCTGTGTAACAAAATTAAGGCGGGAGAAGGCAGTGTACGTATCTCGTTTCGCTCACGGAGGTGACACGTTCCCTCTCGGAACCATGAGCCTTCTTAAGGGAAGCTCCGGTTTGCAAGAAGCTTACACCAAAGCTTGTCCCAATTCGGCCAAAAAAATTACCGCAGCATTTTGGTGCCATGTCATGACACCATGCCAAGTTTCATGATTTTCAGGCGTGTTTTGGATTTACAGGAATTAAAAAACCAAGTTTCTCAATCTTTCTGGCCGAGCCACGATGCCCAGATGTTTGAATTTCATTCCCATTTCTTGCATGGGACCTATAAATTCACCCAAAGACACACATGTGATTTTTCAACCAACTTTGGTGCACTGGAGCATGTGCTTGTAGTTCAAATTTGAATTATGCACATTAAATGCGCAGAAACTCAATTAATGTATAAAAAAGGCCAAACGAACCCGGAATAATTCCAAAATTTAGCACGATACTTCTATTTGGTCTAATCTGCCTGTGTAAAAAAATTAAGGCGGGAGAAGGCAGTGTACGTATCTCATTTCACACACGGAGGTGACACGTTCCCTCTCGGAACCACGAGCCTTCTTGAGGGAAGCTCCAGTTTGCAAGAACTTACACCAAAGCTTGTCCCAATTCGGCCAAAAAAATTACCGCAGCATGTTGGTGCCATGTCATGACACCATGCCAAGTTTCATGATTTTCAGGCGTGTTTTGGATTTACAAGAATTTAAAAACCAAGTTTCTCAATCTCTCCGACCGAGCCACGACGCCCAGATGTTGAATTTCATTGCCATTTCTGCCATGGGACCTATAAATACACCCAAAGACACACATGTGATTTTTCAACCAACTTTGGTGAACTAGAGCCTGTGCTTGTAGTTCAAATTTGAATTATGTGCATTAAATGCACAGAAACTCAATGAATGTATAAAAAAGGCCAAACGAACCCGGAATAATTCCAAATTTTAGCACGATACTTTTATTTGGTCTAATCTGCCTGTGTAAAAAAATTAAGGCGGGAGAAGGCAGTGTACGTTTCTCGTTTCGCACACGGAGGTGACACGTTCCCTCTCGGAACCACGAGCCTTCTTAAGAGAAGCTCCGGTTTGCAAGGCGCTTACACTAAAGCTCGTCCCAATACGGCCAAAAAAATTACCGCAGCATTTTGGTGCCATGTCATGACACCATGCCAAGTTTCATGATTTTCAGGCATGTTTTGGATTTACAAGAATTTAAAAACGAAGTTTCTCAATCTCTCCGACCGAGCCACGACGCCCAGATGTTGAATTTCATTGCCATTTCTTCCATGGGACCTATAAATACACCCAAAGACACACATGTGATTTTTCAACCAACTTTGGTGCACTGGAGCATGTGCTTGTAGTTCAAATTTGTATTATGCACATTAAATGCGCAGAAACTCAATTAATGTATAAAAAAGGCCAAACGAACCCGGAATAATTCCAAAATTTAGCACGATACTTCCATTTGGTCTAATCTGCCTGTGTAAAAAATTAATGCGGGAGAAGGCAGTGTACGTACCTCATTTCATACACGGAGGTGACACGTTCCCTCTCGGAACCATGAGCCTTCTTAAGGGAAGCTCCGGTTTGCAAGAAGCTTACACCAAACCTTGTCCCAATTCGGCCAAAAAATTTACCGCAGCATTTTGGTGCCATGTCATGACACCATGCCAAGTTTCATGATTTTCAGGCATGTTTTGGATTTACAGGTATTTAAAAACCAAGTTTATCAATCTTTCTGGCCGAGCCACGATGCCCAGATGTTTGAATTTCATTCCCATTTCTTGCATGGGACCTATAAATTCACCCAAAGACACACATGTGATTTTTCAACTAACTTTGGTGCACTGGAGCATGTGCTTCTAGTTCAAATTTGAATGATGCACATTAAATGCGAAGAAACACAATTAATGTATAAAAAAGGCCAAACGAACCTGGAATAATTCCAAAATTTAGCACGATACTTGTATTTGGTCTAATCTGCCTGTGTAAAAAAATTAAGGTGGGAGAAGGCAGTGTACGTATGTCGTTTAGCACACAGAGGTGACACGTTCCCTCTCGGAACCACGAGCCTTCTTGAGGGAATCTACGGTATGCAAGAAGCCAATTAACACGAAATCTTGTCCCAATTCGGCCAAAAAATTTACCGCAACATTTTGGTGCCATGTCATGACACCATGCCAAGTTTCATGATTTTCAGGCGTGTTTTGGATTTACAGGAATTTAAAAACCAAGTTTCTCTATCTTTCCGGCCGAGCCACGATGCCCAGATGTTTGAATTTCATTCCCGTTTCTTGCATGGGACCTGTAAATACACCCAAAGACAGACATGTGATTTTGCAACTAACTTTGGTGCACTGGAGCATGTGCTTGTAGTTCAAATTTGTATTATGCACATTAAATGCGCAGAAACTCAATTAATGTACAAAAAAGGCCAAACGAACCCGGAATAATTCCAAAATTTAGCACGATACTTCTATTTGGTCTAATCTGCCTGTGTAAAAAATTAAGGCGGGAGAAGGCAGTGTACGTACCTCATTTCATACACGGAGGTGACACGTTCCCTCTCGGAACCACGAGCCTTCTTGAGGGAAGCTCCAGTTTGCAAGAAACTTACACCAAAGCTTGTCCCAATACGGCCAAAAAATTTACCGCAGCATGTTGGTGCCATGTCATGACACCATGCCAAGTTTCATGATTTTCAGGCGTGTTTTGGATTTACAGGAATTAAAAAACCAAGTTGCTCAATCTTTTCGGCCGAGCCACGACGCCCATATGTTTGAATTTCATTCCCATTTCTGGCATGGGACCTATAAATACACCCAAGGACACACATGTGATTTTTCAACCAACTTTGGTGCACTAGAGCCTGTGCTTGTAGTTCAAATTTGAATTATGTGCATTAAATACACAGAAACTCAATTAATGTATAAAAAAGGCCAAACGAACCCGGAATAATTCCAAAATTTAGCACGATACTTCTATTGGTCTAATCTGCCAGTGTAAAAAAATTAAGGCGGGAGAAGGCAGTGTACGTTTCTCGTTTCGCACACGGAGGTGAGATGTTCCCTCTCAGAACCACGAGCCTTCTTGAGGAAAGCTCCGGTTTGCAATGCGCTTACACTAAAGCTCGTCCCAATACGGCCAAAAAATTTACCGCAGGATGTTGGTGCCATGTCATGACACCATGCCAAGTTTCATGATTTTCAGGCGTGTTTTGGATTTACAAGAATTTAAAAACCAAGTTTCTCAATCTCTCCGACCGAGCCACGACGCCCAGATGTTGAATTTCATTGCCATTTCTTCCATGGGACCTATAAATACACCCAAAGACACACACGTGATTTTTCAACCAACTTTGGTGAACTAGAGCCTGTGCTTGTAGTCCAAATTTGAATTATGCACATTAAATGCGAAGAAACTCAATGAATGTATAAAAAAGGCCAAACGAACCCGGAATAATTCCAAATTTTAGCACGATACTTTTATTTGGTCTAATCTGCCTGTGTAAAAAAATTAAGGCGGGAGAAGGCAGTGTACGTATCTCGTTTCGCTCACGGAGGTGACACGTTCCCTCTCGGAACCATGAGCCTTCTTAAGGGAAGCTCCGGTTTGCAAGAAGCTTACACCAAAGCTTGTCCCAATTCGGCCAAAAAAATTACCACAGCATTTTGGTGCCATGTCATGACACCATGCCAAGTTTCATGATTTTCAGGCGTGTTTTAGATTTACAGGTATTTAAAAACCAAGTTTCTCAATCTTTCTGGCCGAGCCACGATGCCCAGATGTTTGAATTTCATTCCCATTTCTTGCATGGGACCTATAAATTCACCCAAAGACACACATGTGATTTTTCAACCAACTTTGGTGCACTGGAGCATGTGCTTGTAGTTCAAATTTGTATTATGCACATTAAATGCGCAGAAACTCAATTAATGTATAAAAAAGGCCAAACGAACCCGGAATAATTCCAAAATTTAGCACGATACTTCTATTTGGTCTAATCTGCCTGTGTAAAAAATTAAGGCGGGAGAAGGCAGTGTACGTACCTCATTTCATACACGGAGGTGACACGTTCCCTCTCGGAACCACGAGCCTTCTTGAGGGAAGCTCCAGTTTGCAAGAAACTTACACCAAAGCTTGTCCCAATACGGCCAAAAAATTTACTGCAGCATGTTGGTGCCATGTCATGACACCATGCCAAGTTTCATGATTTTCAGGCGTGTTTTGGATTTACAATAATTTAAAAACCAAGTTTCTCAATCTCTCCGACCGAGCCACGACGCCCAGATGTTGAATTTCATTGCCATTTCTTCCATGGGACCTATAAATACACCCAAAGACACACACGTGATTTTTCAACCAACTTTGGTGAACTAGAGCCTGTGCTTGTAGTCCAAATTTGAATTATGCACATTAAATGCGAAGAAACTCAATGAATGTATAAAAAAGGCCAAACGAACCCGGAATAATTCCAAATTTTAGCACGATACTTTTATTTGGTCTAATCTGCCTGTGTAACAAAATTAAGGCGGGAGAAGGCAGTGTACGTATCTCGTTTCGCTCACGGAGGTGACACGTTCCCTCTCGGAACCATGAGCCTTCTTAAGGGAAGCTCCGGTTTGCAAGAAGCTTACACCAAAGCTTGTCCCAATTCGGCCAAAAAATTACCGCTGCATTTTGGTGCCATGTCATGACACCATGCCAAGTTTCATGATTTTCAGGCGTGTTTTGGATTTACAGGTATTTAAAAACCAAGTTTCTCAATCTTTCTGGCCGAGCCACGATGCCCAGATGTTTGAATTTCATTCCCATTTCTTGCATGGGACCTATAAATTCACCCAAAGACACACATGTGATTTTTCAACCAACTTTGGTGCACTGGAGCATGTGCTTGTAGTTCAAATTTGTATTATGCACATTAAATGCGCAGAAACTCAATTAATGTATAAAAAAGGCCAAACGAACCCGGAATAATTCCAAAATTTAGCACGATACTTCTATTTGGTCTAATCTGCCTGTGTAAAAAATTAAGGCGGGAGAAGGCAGTGTACGTACCTCATTTCATACACGGAGGTGACACGTTCCCTCTCGGAACCACGAGCCTTCTTGAGGAAGCTCCAGTTTGCAAGAAACGTACACCAAAGCTTGTCCCAATACGGCCAAAAAATTTACTTCAGCATGTTGGTGCCATGTCATGACACCATGCCAAGTTTCATGATTTTCAGGCGTGTTTTGGATTTACAAGAATTTAAAAACCAAGTTTCTCAATCTCTCCGACCGAGCCACGACGCCCAGATGTTGAATTTCATTGCCATTTCTTCCATGGGACCTATAAATACACCCAAAGACACACACGTGATTTTTCAACCAACTTTGGTGAACTAGAGCCTGTGCTTGTAGTCCAAATTTGAATTATGCACATTAAATGCGAAGAAACTCAATGAATGTATAAAAAAGGCCAAACGAACCCGGAATAATTCCAAATTTTAGCACGATACTTTTATTTGGTCTAATCTGCCTGTGTAACAAAATTAAGGCGGGAGAAGGCAGTGTACGTATCTCGTTTCGCTCACGGAGGTGACACGTTCCCTCTCGGAACCATGAGCCTTCTTAAGGGAAGCTCCGGTTTGCAAGAAGCTTACACCAAAACTTGTCCCAATTCGGCCAAAAAAATTACCGCAGCATTTTGGTGCCATGTCATGACACCATGCCAAGTTTCATGATTTTCAGGCGTGTTTTGGATTTACAGGTATTTAAAAACCAAGTTTCTCAATCTTTCTGGCCGAGCCACGATGCCCAGATGTTTGAATTTCATTCCCATTTCTTGCATGGGACCTATAAATTCACCCAAAGACACACATGTGATTTTTCAACCAACTTTGGTGCATTGGAGCATGTGCTTGTAGTTCAAATTTGTATTATGCACATTAAATGCGCAGAAACTCAATTAATGTATAAAAAAGGCCAAACGAACCCGGAATAATTCCAAAATTTAGCACGATACTTCTATTTGGTCTAATCTGCCTGTGTAAAAAATTAAGGCGGGAGAAGGCAGTGTACGTACCTCATTTCATACACGGAGGTGACACGTTCCCTCTCGGAACCACGAGCCTTCTTGAGGAAGCTCCAGTTTGCAAGAAACTTACACCAAAGCTTGTCCCAATACGGCCAAAAAAATTACCGCAGCATGTTGGTGCCATGTCATGACACCATGCCAAGTTTCATGATTTTCAGGCGTGTTTTGGATTTACAAGAATTTAAAAACCAAGTTTCTCAATCTCTCCGACCGAGCCACGACGCCCAGATGTTGAATTTCATTGCCATTTCTGCCATGGGACCTATAAATACACCCAAAGACACACATGTGATTTTTCAACCAACTTTGGTGAACTAGAGCCTGTGCTTGTAGTTCAAATTTGAATTATGTGCATTAAATGCACAGAAACTCAATGAATGTATAAAAAAGGCCAAACGAACCCGGAATAATTCCAAATTTTAGCACGATACTTTTATTTGGTCTAATCTGCCTGTGTAAAAAAATTAAGGCGGGAGAAGGCAGTGTACGTATCTCGTTTCGCTCACGGAGGTGACATGTTCCCTCTCGGAACCATGAGCCTTCTTAAGGGAAGCTCCGGTTTGCAAGAAGCTTACACCAAAGCTTGTCCCAATTCGGCCAAAAAAATTACCGCAGCATTTTGGTGCCATGTCATGACACCATGCCAAGTTTCATGATTTTCAGGCGTGTTTTGGATTTACAGGTATTTAAAAACCAAGTTTCTCAATCTTTCTGGCCGAGCCACGATGCCCAGATGTTTGAATTTCATTCCCATTTCTTGCATGGGACCTATAAATTCACCCAAAGACACACATGTGATTTTTCAACCAACTTTGGTGCACTGGAGCATGTGCTTGTAGTTCAAATTTGTATTATGCACATTAAATGCGCAGAAACTCAATTAATGTATAAAAAAGGCCAAACGAACCCGGAATAATTCCAAAATTTAGCACGATACTTCTATTTGGTCTAATCTGCCTGTGTAAAAAATTAAGGCGGGAGAAGGCAGTGTACGTACCTCATTTCATACACGGAGGTGACACGTTCCCTCTCGGAACACGAGCCTTCTTGAGGGAAGCTCCAGTTTGCAAGAAACTTACACCAAAGCTTGTCCCAATACGGCCAAAAAATTTACTGCAGCATGTTGGTGCCATGTCATGACACCATGCCAAGTTTCATGATTTTCAGGCGTGTTTTGGATTTACAAGAATTTAAAAACCAAGTTTCTCAATCTCTCCGACCGAGCCACGACGCCCAGATGTTGAATTTCATTGCCATTTCTTCCATGGGACCTATAAATACACCCAAAGACACACACGTGATTTTTCAACCAACTTTGGTGAACTAGAGCCTGTGCTTGTAGTCCAAATTTGAATTATGCACATTAAATGCGAAGAAACTCAATGAATGTATAAAAAAGGCCAAACGAACCCGGAATAATTCCAAATTTTAGCATGATACTTTTATTTGGTCTAATCTGCCTGTGTAAAAAAATTAAGGCGGGAGAAGGCAGTGTACGTATCTCGTTTCGCTCACGGAGGTGACACGTTCCCTCTCGGAACCATGAGCCTTCTTAAGGGAAGCTCCGGTTTGCAAGAAGCTTACGCCAAAGCTTGTCCCAATTCGGCCAAAAAATTTACCGCAGCATTTTGGTGCCATGTCATGACACCATGCCAAGTTTCATGATTTTCAGGCGTGTTTTGGATTTATAGGTATTTAAAAACCAAGTTTCTCAATCTTTCTGGCCGAGCCACGATGCCCAGATGTTTGAATTTCATTCCCATTTCTTGCATGGGACCTATAAATTCACCCAAAGACACACATGTGATTTTTCAACCAACTTTGGTGACTGGAGCATGTGCTTGTAGTTCAAATTTGAATTATGCACTTTAAATGCGAAGAAACACAATTAATGTATAAAAAAGGCCAAACGAACCTGGAATAATTCCAAAATTTAGCACGATACTTGTATTTGGTCTAATCTGCCTGTGTAAAAAATTAAGGTGGGAGAAGGCAGTGTACGTATGTTGTTTAGCACACAGAGGTGACACGTTCCCTCTCGGAACCACGAGCCTTCTTGAGGGAAGCTACGGTATGCAAGAAGCCAATTAACACCAAATCTTGTCCCAATTCGGCCAAAAAATTTACCGCAGCATTTTGGTGCCATGTCATGACACCATGCCAAGTTTCATGATTTTCAGGCGTGTTTTGGATTTACAGGAATTTAAAAACCAAGTTTCTCAATCTTTCCGGCCGAGCCACGATGCCCAGATGTTTGAATTTCATTCGCGTTTCTTGCATGGGACCTATAAATACACCCAAAGACACACATGTGATTTTGCAACCAACTTTGGTGCACTGGAGCATGTGCTTGTAGTTCAAATTTGTATTATGCACATTAAATGCGCAGAAACTCAATTAATGTATAAAAAAGGCCAAACGAACCCGGAATAATTCCAAAATTTAGCACGATACTTCTATTTGGTCTAGTCTGCCCGTGTAAAAAATTAAGGCGGGAGAAGGCAGTGTACGTACCTCATTTCATACACGGAGGTGACACGTTCCCTCTCGGAACCACGAGCCTTCTTGAGGGAAGCTCCGGTTTGCAAGAAACTTACACCAACGCTTGTCCCAATAAGGCCAAAAAATTTACCGCAGCATGTTGGTGCCATGTCATGACACCATGCCAAGTTTCATGATTTTCAGGCGTGTTTTGGATTTACAAGAATTTAAAAACCAAGTTTCTCAATCTCTCCGACCGAGCCACGACGCCCAGATGTTGAATTTCATTGCCATTTCTGCCATGGGACCTATAAATACACCCAAAGACACACATGTGATTTTTCAACCAACTTTGGTGAACTAGAGCCTGTGCTTGTAGTTCAAATTTGAATTATGTGCATTAAATGCACAGAAACTCAATTAATGTATAAAAAAGGCCAAACGAACCCGCAATAATTCCAAATTTTAGCACGATACTTTTATTTGGTCTAATCTGCCTGTGTAAAAAAATTAAGGCGGGAGAAGGCAGTGTACGTATCTCGTTTCGCTCACGGAGGTGACATGTTCCCTCTCGGAACCATGAGCCTTCTTAAGGGAAGCTCCGGTTTGCAAGAAGCTTACACCAAAGCTTGTCCCAATTCGGCCAAAAAAATTACCGCAGCATTTTGGTGCCATGTCATGACACCATGCCAAGTTTCATGATTTTCAGGCGTGTTTTGGATTTACAGGTATTTAAAAACCAAGTTTCTCAATTTCATTCCCATTTCTTGCATGGGACCTATAAATTCACCCAAAGACACACATGTGATTTTTCAACCTACTTTGGTGACTGGAGCATGTGCTTGTAGTTCAAATTTGAATTATGCACTTTAAATGCGAAGAAACACAATTAATGTATAAAAAAGGCCAAACGAACCTGGAATAATTCCAAAATTTAGCACGATACTTGTATTTGGTCTAATCTGCCTGTTTAAAAAGATTAAGGTGGGAGAAGGCAGTGTACGTATGTCGTTTAGCACACAGAGGTGACACGTTCCCTCTCGGAACCACGAGCCTTCTTGAGGGAAGCTACGGTATGCAAGAAGCCAATTAACACCAAATCTTGTCCCAATTCGGCCAAAAAATTTACCGCAGCATTTTGGTGCCATGTCATGACACCATGCCAAGTTTCATGATTTTCAGGCGTGTTTTGGATTTACAGGAATTTAAAAACCAAGTTTCTCAATCTTTCCGGCCGAGCCACGATGCCCAGATGTTTGAATTTCATTCCCGTTTCTTGCATGGGACATATAAATACACCCAAAGACACACATGTGATTTGTCAACCAACTTTGGTGCACTGGAGCTTGTGCTTGTAGTTCAAATTTGTATTATGCACATTAAATGCGCAGAAACTCAATTAATGTATAAAAAAGGCCAAACGAACCCGAAATAATTCCAAAATTTAGCACGATACTTCTATTTGGGTCTAATCTGCCTGTGTAAAAAATTAAGGCGGGAGAAGGCAGTGTACGTACCTCATTTCATACACGGAGGTGACACGTTCCCTCTCGGAACCACGAGCCTTCTTGAGGGAAGCTACGGTATGCAAGAAGCCAGTTAACACCAAATCTTGTCCCAATTCGGCCAAAAAAATTACCGCAGCATTTTGGTGCCATGTCATGACACCATGCCAAGTTTCATGATTTTCAGGCGTGTTTTGGATTTACAGGAATTTAAAAACCAAGTTTCTCAATCTTTCCGGCCGAGCCACGATGCCCAGATGTTTGAATTTCATTCGCGTTTCTTGCATGGGACCTATAAATACACCCAAAGACACACATGTGATTTTGCAACCAACTTTGGTGCACTGGAGCATGTGCTTGTAGTTCAAATTTGTATTATGCACATTAAATGCGCAGAAACTCAATTAATGTATAAAAAAGGCCAAACGAACCCGGAATAATTCCAAAATTTAGCACGATACTTCTATTTGGTCTAGTCTGCCCGTGTAAAAAATTAAGGCGGGAGAAGGCAGTGTACGTACCTCATTTCATACACGGAGGTGACACGTTCCCTCTCGGAACCACGAGCCTTCTTGAGGGAAGCTCCGGTTTGCAAGAAACTTACACCAACGCTTGTCCCAATAAGGCCAAAAAATTTACCGCAGCATGTTGGTGCCATGTCATGACACCATGCCAAGTTTCATGATTTTCAGGCGTGTTTTGGATTTACAAGAATTTAAAAACCAAGTTTCTCAATCTCTCCGACCGAGCCACGACGCCCAGATGTTGAATTTCATTGCCATTTCTGCCATGGGACCTATAAATACACCCAAAGACACACATGTGATTTTTCAACCAACTTTGGTGAACTAGAGCCTGTGCTTGTAGTTCAAATTTGAATTATGTGCATTAAATGCACAGAAACTCAATTAATGTATAAAAAAGGCCAAACGAACCCGCAATAATTCCAAATTTTAGCACGATACTTTTATTTGGTCTAATCTGCCTGTGTAAAAAAATTAAGGCGGGAGAAGGCAGTGTACGTATCTCGTTTCGCTCACGGAGGTGACATGTTCCCTCTCGGAACCATGAGCCTTCTTAAGGGAAGCTCCGGTTTGCAAGAAGCTTACACCAAAGCTTGTCCCAATTCGGCCAAAAAAATTACCGCAGCATTTTGGTGCCATGTCATGACACCATGCCAAGTTTCATGATTTTCAGGCGTGTTTTGGATTTACAGGTATTTAAAAACCAAGTTTCTCAATTTCATTCCCATTTCTTGCATGGGACCTATAAATTCACCCAAAGACACACATGTGATTTTTCAACCTACTTTGGTGACTGGAGCATGTGCTTGTAGTTCAAATTTGAATTATGCACTTTAAATGCGAAGAAACACAATTAATGTATAAAAAAGGCCAAACGAACCTGGAATAATTCCAAAATTTAGCACGATACTTGTATTTGGTCTAATCTGCCTGTTTAAAAAGATTAAGGTGGGAGAAGGCAGTGTACGTATGTCGTTTAGCACACAGAGGTGACACGTTCCCTCTCGGAACCACGAGCCTTCTTGAGGGAAGCTACGGTATGCAAGAAGCCAATTAACACCAAATCTTGTCCCAATTCGGCCAAAAAATTTACCGCAGCATTTTGGTGCCATGTCATGACACCATGCCAAGTTTCATGATTTTCAGGCGTGTTTTGGATTTACAGGAATTTAAAAACCAAGTTTCTCAATCTTTCCGGCCGAGCCACGATGCCCAGATGTTTGAATTTCATTCCCGTTTCTTGCATGGGACATATAAATACACCCAAAGACACACATGTGATTTGTCAACCAACTTTGGTGCACTGGAGCTTGTGCTTGTAGTTCAAATTTGTATTATGCACATTAAATGCGCAGAAACTCAATTAATGTATAAAAAAGGCCAAACGAACCCGAAATAATTCCAAAATTTAGCACGATACTTCTATTTGGGTCTAATCTGCCTGTGTAAAAAATTAAGGCGGGAGAAGGCAGTGTACGTACCTCATTTCATACACGGAGGTGACACGTTCCCTCTCGGAACCACGAGCCTTCTTGAGGGAAGCTCCAGTTTGCAAGAAACTTACACCAAATCTTGTCCCAATTCGGCCAAAAAAATTACCGCAGCATGTTGGTGCCATGTCATTACAACATGCCAAGTTTCATGATTTTCAGGCGTGTTTTGGATTTAAAAAAATTAAAAAACCAAGTTCCTCAATCTTTCCGGCCGAGCCACGACGCCCAGATGTTTGAATTTCATTCCCATTTCTTGCATGGGACCTATAAATACACCCAAGGACACACATGTGATTTTTCAACCAACTTTGGTGCACTAGAGCCTGTGCTTTTAGTTCAAATTTGAATTATGTGCATTAAATGCACAGAAACTCAATTAATGTATAAAAAAGGCCAAACGAACCCGGAATAATTCCAAAATTTAGCACGGCACTTCTATTTGGTCTAATCTGCCTGTATAAAAAAATTAAGGCGGGAGAAGGCAGTGTACGTATCTCGTTTCGCACACGGAGGTGACACGTTCCCTCTCAGAACCACGAGCCTTCTTGAGGAAAGCTCCGGTTTGCAAGGAGCTTTCACCAAAGCTCGTCCCAGTACGGCCAAAAAATTTACCGCAGCATGTTGGTGCCATGTCATGACACCATGCCAAGTTTCATGATTTTCAGGCGTGTTTTGGATTTACAAGAATTTAAAAACCAAGTTTCTCAATCTCTCCGACCGAGCCACGACGCCGAGATGTTGAATTTCATTGCCATTTCTTCCATGGGACCTATAAATACACCCAAAGACACACATGTGATTTCTCAACCAACTTTGGTGAACTAGAGCCTGTGCTTGTAGTTCAAATTTGAATTATGTGCATTTAATGCGTAGAAACTCAATTAATGTATAAAAAAGGCCAAACGAACCCGGAATAATTCCAAAATTTAGCACGATACTTCTATTTGGTCTAATCTGCCTGTGTAAAAAAATTAAGGCGGGAGAAGGCAGTGTATGTATCTCGTTTCGCACACGGTGGTGACACGTTCCCTCTCGGAACCACGAGCCTTCTTGAGGGAAGCTCCGGTTTGCAAAAAACTTACACCAAAGCTTGTCCCAATTCGGCCAAAAAAATTACCGCAGCATGTTGGTGCCATGTCATTACACCATGCCAAGTTTCACGATTTTCAGGCGTGTTTTGGATTTACAGGAATTAAAAACCAAGTTTCTCAATCTTTTCGGCCAAGCCACGACACCCAGATGTTTGAATTTCATTCCCATTTCTTGCATGGGACCTATAAATACACCCAAGGACACACATGTGATTTTGCAACCAAATTTGGTGCATTGGAGCATGTGCTTGTAGTTCAAATTTGAATTATGCACATTAAATGCGAAGAAACTCAATTAATGTATAAAAAAGGCCAAACGAACCCGGAATAATTCCAAAATTTAGCACGATACTTCTATTTGGTCTAATCTGCCTGTGTAAAAAAAATTAAGGCGGGAGAAGGCAGTGTATGTATCTCGTTTCGCACACGGTGGTGACACGTTCCCTCTCGGAACCACGAGCCTTCTTGAGGGAAGCTCCGGTTTGCAAAAAACTTACACCAAAGCTTGTCCCAATTCGGCCAAAAAAATTACCGCAGCATGTTGGTGCCATGTCATTACACCATGCCAAGTTTCACGATTTTCAGGCGTGTTTTGGATTTACAGGAATTAAAAACCAAGTTTCTCAATCTTTTCGGCCAAGCCACGACACCCAGATGTTTGAATTTCATTCCCATTTCTTGCATGGGACCTATAAATACACCCAAGGACACACATGTGATTTTTCAACCAACTTTGGTGCACTAGGGCCTGTGCTTGTAGTTCAAATTTGAATTATGTGCATTAAATGCACAGAAACTCAATTAATGTATAAAAAAGGCCAAACGAACCCGGAATAATTCCAACATTTAGCACGATACTTCTATTTGGTCTAATCTGCCTGTGTAAAAAAATTAAGGCGGGAGAAGGCAGTGTACGTATCTCGTTTCGCACACGGAGGTGACACGTTCCCTCTCAGAACCACGAGCCTTCTTGAGGGAAGCTCCGGTTTGCAAGGAGCTTTCACCAAAGCTCGTCCCAATACGGCCAAAAAATTTACCGCAGCATGTTGGTGCCATGTCATGACACCATACCAAGTTTCATGATTTTCAGGCGTGTTTTGGATTTACAAGAATTTAAAAACCAAGTTTCTCAATCTCTCCGACCGAGCCACGACGCCCAGATGTTGAATTTCATTGCCATTTCTTCCACGGGACCTATAAATACACCCAAAGACACACATGTGATTTTTCAACCAACTTTGGTGAACTAGAGCCTGTGCTTGTAGTTCAAATTTGAATTATGCACATTAAATGCGCAGAAACTCAATTAATGTATAAAAAAGGCCAAACGAACCCGGAATAATTCCGAATTTTAGCACGATACTTTTATTTGGTCTAATCTGCCTGTGTAAAAAAAATTAAGGCGGGAGAGGGTAGCGTACGTATCTCGTTTCGCTCACGGAGGTGACACGTTCCCTCTCGGAAGCATGAGCCTTCTTCAGGGAAGCTCCGGTTTGCAAGAAGCTTACGCCAAAGATTGTCCCAATTCGGCCAAAAAAATTACCGCAGCATTTTGGTGCCATGTCATGACACCATGCCAAGTTTCTTGATTTTCAGGCGTGTTTTGGATTTACAGGTATTTAAAAACCAAGTTTCTCAATCTTTCCGGTCGAGCCACGATGCCCAGATGTTCGAATTTCATTCCCATTTCTTGCATGGGACCTATAAATACACCCAAAGACACACATGTGATTTTTCAACCAACTTTGGTGCACTGGAGCATGTGCTTGTAGTTCAAATTTGAATTATGCACATTAAATGCGAAGAAACTCAATTAATGTATAAAAACGCCAAACGAACCTGGAATAATTCCAAAATTTAGCACGATACTTCTATTTGGTCTAATCTGCCTGTGTAAAAAAATTAAGGTGGGAGAAGGCAGTGTACGTATGTCGTTTAGCACATGGAGGTGACACGTTCCCTCTCGGAACCACGAGCCTTCTTGAGGGAAGCTACGGTATGCAAGAAGCTAATTAACACCAAAGCTTGTCCCAATTCGGCCAACAAAATTACCGCAGCACTTTGGTGCCATGTCATGACACCATGCCAAGTTTCATGATTTTCAGGCGTGTTTTGGGTTTACAGGAATTTAAAAACCAAGTTTCTCAATCTTTCCGGCCGAGCCACGATGCCCAGATGTTTGAATTTCATTCCCGTTTCTTGCATGGGACCTATAAATACACCCAAAGACACACATGTGATTTTGCAACCAACTTTGGTGCACTGGAGCATGTGCTTGTAGTTCAAATTTGTATTATGCACATTAAATGCGCAGAAACTCAATTAATTTATAAAAAAGGCCAAACGAACCCGGAATAATTCCAAAATTTAGCACGATGCTTCTATTTGGTCTAATCTGCCTGTGTAAAAAATTAAGGCGGGAGAAGGCAGCGTACGTACCTCATTTCATACATGGAGGTGACACGTTCCCTCTCGGAACCACGAGCCTTCTTGAGGGAAGCTCCAGTTTGCAAGAAACTTACACCAAAGCTTGTCCCAATTCGGCCAAAAAAATTACTGCAGCATGTTGGTGCCATGTCATTACGTCATGCCAAGTTTCATGATTTTCAGGCGTGTTTTGGATTTACAGGAATTAAAAAACCAAGTTTCTCAATCTTTCCGGCCAAGCCACGACGGCCAGATGTTTGAATTTCATTCCCATTTCTTGCATGGGACCTATAAATACACCCAAGGACACACATGTGATTTTACAACCAACTTTGGTGCACTAGAGCCTGCGCTTGTAGTTCAAATTTGAATTATGTGCATTAAATGCACAGAAACTCAATTAATGTATAAAAAACGCCAAACGAACCTGGAATAATTCCAAAATTTAGCAAGATACTTCTATTTGGTCTAATCTGCCTGTGTAAAAAAATTAAGGCGGGAGAAGGCAGTGTACGTATCTCGTTTCGCACACGGAGGTGACACGTTCCCTCTCAGAACCACGAGCCTTCTTGAGGGAAGCTCCGGTGTGCAAAAAGCTTACACCAAAGCTCCTCCCAATTTGGCAAAAAAAATTACCGCAGCATGTTCGTCCCATGTCATGACACCATGCCAAGTTTCATGATTTTCAGGAGTGTTCTGGATTTACAAGAATTTAAAAACTAAGTTTCTCAATCTTTCCGGCCGAGCCACGACGCCCAGATGTTTGAATTTCATTGCCATTTCTTGCATGGGACCTATAAATACACCCAAAGACACACCTTTTTCAAACAACTTTGGTGCACTAGAGCCTGTGCTTGTAGTTCACATTTGAATTATGCACATTAAAGGCCGAACGAACCCCGAATAATTCCAAAATTTAGCATGATAGTTTTATTTGGTCTAATCTGCCTGTGTAAAAAAAATTAAGGTGGGAGAAGGCTGTGTACGTATCTCGTTTCGCTCACGGAAGTGACACGTTCCCTCTCAGAACCATGAGCCTTCTTGAGGGAAGCTCCGGTTTGCAAGAAGCTAACCCCAAATCTTGTCCCAATTCGGCCAAAAAAGTTACCGCAGCATTTTGGTGCCATGTCATGACACCATGCCAACTTTCATGATTTGCAGGCGTGTTTTGGATTTACAGGTATTTAAAAACCAAGTTTCTCAATCTTTCCGGCCGAGCCACGATGCCCACATGTTTGAATTTCATTCCCATTTCATGCATGGGACCTATAAATACACCCAAAGACACGCATGTGATTTTGCAACCAACTTTGGTGCACTGGAGCATGTGCTTGTAGTTCAAATTTGATTTATGCACATTAAATGCGCAGAAACGCAATTAATGTATAAAAAAGGCCAAACGAACCCGGAATAATTCCAAAATTTAGCAGGATACTTCTATTTGGTCTAATCTGCCTGTGTAAAAAAATTAAGGCGGGAGAAGGCAGTGTACGTACCTCATTTCACACACGGAGGTGATACGTATCCTCTCGGAACCACGAGCCTTCTTGAGGGAAGCTCCGGTTTGCAAGAAACTTACAGCAAAGTTTGTCCCAATTCGGCCAAAAATATTACCGCAACATGTTGATGCCATGTCATGACACCATGCCAAGTTTCATGATTTTCAGGCGTGTTTTGGATTTACAGGAATTAAAAAACCAAGTTTCTCAATCTTTCCGACCGAGCCACGACGCCCAGATGTTTGAATTTCATTCCCATTTGTTGCATGGGACCTATATATACACCCAAGGACACACATGTGATTTTTCAACCAACTTTGGTGCACTAGAGCCTGTGCTTGTAGTTCAAATTTGAATTATGTGCATTAAATGCACAGAAACTCAATTAATGTATAAAAAAGGCCAAACGAACCCGGAATAATTCCAAAATTAGCACGATACTTCTGTTTGGTCTAATCTGCATGTGTAAAAAAAAATAAGGCGGGAGAAGGCAGTGTATGTATCTCGTTTCGCACACGGAGGTGACACGTTCCCTCTCGGAACCACGAGCCTTCTTGTGGGAAGCTCCGGTTTGCAAGAAGCTTACACCAACGCTTGTCCCAATTCGGCTAAAAAAATTACCGCAGCATGTTTGTGCCATGTCATGACACCATGCCAAGTTTCATGATTTTCAGGCGTATTTTGGATTTACAAGAATTTAAAAACCAAGTTTCTCAATCTTTCCGGCCGAGCCACGACGCCCAGATGTTTGAATTTCATTGCCATTTCTTGCATGGGACCTATAAATACACCCAAAGACACACATGTGATTTTTCAAACAACTTTGGTGCACTAGAGCCTGTGCTTGTAGTTCAAATTTGAATTATGCACATTAAATGCGCAGAAACTCAATTAATGTATAAAAAAGGCCAAACGAACCCGGAATAATTCCAAAATTTAGCATGATACTTTTATTTGGCCTAATCTGCCTGTGTAAAAAAATTAAGGCAGGAGAAGGTAGTTGTGACACCCAAAATTTTTGACCTTGTTTTATTTATTAAAATTTTGCCAGGAAATAAAACTTTCCCATCTGTCAAGTTACCCTTTTATTATTTTGGATTTTTGCCCCTACTGGAAAACTTTCCAAAAGTTTTATTGGACTTATATGCCCTTTTTATAAAAAAAAACAATTCCATATCAGTGGATTTATCTGCATAATTAATTTCCAGGAGCTTTAATGCCTTTAAAATGATCTTTCATAATTCTGGAGCCCCTTTTTGCACTGCAAACTTTTGTTAAATGCCTTCAAAATTTTCACCAAAATTTGGGGATGTCCTGTGATGTTTCCACATCACTTTTATGCAAAAATACCTTTTGGCCATTGGAGATTTTGAGCTCTACACCAACTTTTCCAATCTGGTCCAGTAGGCACTTTTGCACTACAACCCATTTAAAAATTTCCTTAAAAATACTTCCAAGTGTTTGGAGATGTCAGTTGATGCATACAATTCAACTCTATGCAAAAACCCAGTGTTGTTCTTTGAAAAATTTGAGTGAATCAACCTCTTTTTCATTCTGGTCCAGTTTGGTGTTTTGAACTGCAACCCCATTCTATTTTGCTCTAGTGCTCTTGAGATTTTTCCTACCTATAGTACTCTCTGCCAAACTCTTAAGTCCAGGAGATTGGACCCTTTGGCATATTTTTGGTGCATGCAATGATAGCCTTTAGTTTCTGCCCAAAACTGGTTTTCTCCAAGACTTGCACTAACAAGTTTCTGGTTTTGCCCAAGTGATCTTACCACCATCTCCTGCATCTAAAGAGACCCTGATCTGGAGATTTTGGCCACTCCAAGAGTTGCCTAAGTGCACTTGGCATTCTGTCGAACACCTGGTATGCACAGTCTGTTTTGGCATGAGTTCCTTGTTTGCACTGTGAACTTGCTCCAATGACCCAGCAACCATGTCCACTGAGCGCCTTGCTACCCCTACCTCCATCCTGTGCAGTGCCAGCTCCACCCTCGCGCTCTAGACTGCACTGGCATTTCGTCGAGCAGGTGCCGTGCATGCTCTGGGCGCGCCAAGAGCGCACGTTTTGCACGCGCGCGCACTGAGCCGACACGCCGCACTGCCGCACTCGACGCGACCCGTCCCTGGCCCCTTCTGCATCGCTGAACCGCGCACTAGCCGCTCCCTGCTCCACGGCATCTCTGGCGCCCTGCAGCACCGCTGGCAGCGCCCTTGGCGGCACGCCGGCGTCGGTAGCGGCCTCTGCCATGTCCGGCACCGCCCAAACCACACCAGCGCGCCAGCTGCCCCTGTGAATAGGTCGTGCTTATCCTCATGCTCGTCGGCACGCGTTCGTCGCCGCCACGATGCCCTGCAGCTACAGAAACGGCTGTCGCCGGCGATCTTATCTGCAGCCGCCGCGGTCCAACCTCGAGCGCCTATATAAAGGGTCCCCGAGCTCGTTCAAGGTTTCAGGCGACATCAGACCCTCCCCGTGAAGCTTCCCACGCAGTGGATCGACCCGTAGTGGCCATCTTCCTCAACTCTGGCCAGTTCGGCCGCCGCCAAGCTCCGGTGCGATTCGTCGCAACCAGCCGCTCATTCGTCCAACCAACGCCACCCATAGTTTCCTCTAGTCACTGCGGGGCTGCCCAACTACCCAACTTCGGTCGGAGACCACCGGAGCACAAAAGTCACTTCGCCACCGTAGCACCCTCCGCCGCGGAGCTCGCCGCCGGCGACTCCTCCCACCTCCGGCGGCCCAGCGACCACCCAGAGGACCGCCTCGGTCTGGCCATTCCATCCCCGCTCTTGGATGCCCGTGTGGCGCTGCCGTTCATCGACGGTGATCGCCGGAGCCCCGCTCCCGTCGGGTAGAAGAGAGGAGAAGGAGGGAAGAATAGTCAAACCTGACCAGTGGGCCCTCTGGACCCACTGTCAGTGACCCACGCCGTCTGCTCTGTTTTAAGTGAAGGCGCAGACGTCCTGAGTACGTTTCCTGTACTACGAAAGCGTATTCCCCTCGAAGCGTTTTCCTTTTTTTGATTTTAATAAAACAGAGTTTTGACCAGGCTTTGACCAGCTATAACTTTTAAAATAAAACTCCAAATGAGTTGATTCTTTTTCCTACCTCTCTCAAATTTCATCTAGTTTATTTTAATATTTATTTCAAAAATATCTGAGACAAATTTTTGTACTGTGTTTGAAATATTTGTTATATGGATATTTTGCAAAATAGGATTTTGGAGAAAAGGGAAAGCTTCCCAAAAGTGCATCCCTTGCATACTCTTGAAGGCAAGCGTTTCTGAACTCTGGCATAATATTTTTGGGTGGTGTTTTGATACGGTTTCGACACCACTTTGACGTGGAGTGTATGCTATTATATGTGACGGTAAGATCATTCGCATGAGTGCTTTTGGAGATATCTTGTGGTCAGCAATGATACACTAGTGATTTGGATCATCCTCGTGAGCTCCTCATGCATATCGGAAGGAAGCCGGAAAGTCGTGGTCTTGGGTAGACACGAGCTTGTCCCTAGTCCCTCGTCGAGACGAGTATGTCCGGTATGGCATTGTGAGGCTTGAGGAGGGGTGATTTATTTCATAAATGGTAATATTGTTGGAGGATACTCGGACCACCTGAGTTGGTCGTGGATCGAGTCTTGTTCAGTAGCTTCCTTGTTTGTTGGTACCACCACTTGTCCCTGTCGCAGACGGGGTATGGTTCAGTAGGTTGTCAACCCCTTACCAAAGCACACACCGTACAGAGAGGCCATGGTGGAAGATACCGGGTGCATCCGGTAGGCAGGCCACCTGGTCCAGGGGCATGGGTGTTTCCGGTTGGGACCGAGAGGGGGGCACCCCCTTAGAGCGCGCGAATAGAAATTTGATCCCATGCTACGTCGAGGTTGTAGCCTCCCCACTTAGAGTTTTGCTTGGCAGGTGTCGTGGGTGATTCCAGACACCGGTGAGTTAAGCTGGTGTGTGCAAGTCAGGCGTGTTTTCAATTAAAAGACCGTAGGCGGAATTAGTCCCGATGGACTAAATAAATCCGTTACTCGTGGGAAAATAGTACTCCCTCTGCAGAGGATATATCCTGTTGGTTAGCCATATTCTTGAGTAAGGACCACAGTCTGAGTTAAATCTGGTAACGGTATTCGGATGGAGAACAATTTAATTAGAGCTCAGTGACGGTTTTCGGATGGAGACACGGCTAACTGGATCATAGTAACGGTATTCGGATGGAGAACGAATCAGCTAGAACTCAGTGACGGTCTTCGGATGGAGAAACGACTAGACTAAATTTTTGTCTATGACCTGTGACATCTGAGAATCATGTTGTAATTTTATTATTATTATGGACTAACCATTTACATTATGTATTTTTGTTGAGTATCCCTAGGATGGTTCTACCTCCTGGATATTCACTGTGATTATTCTTTTATAAGCCCTTTATGTGATGTCGCTCAGACGTCCGACTGTGGCGTGTTTTTGTTTCTTACTTTAAATATAAGCCCTTTATGTGATGTCGCTCAGACGTCCGACTGTGGCACGCATTGCCTTTATTTTCTGTTATAAGCCCTTTATGTGGTGTCGCCCCGACGCCCGACTGCGGCATTATTATTCTTGCAGTTTCCTCTCGAGGAGTCATTCAGACCCTCGTTTGGCACCA
Organism: Triticum aestivum; assembly: GCF_018294505.1. Classification (NCBI taxonomy): domain Eukaryota; kingdom Viridiplantae; phylum Streptophyta; class Magnoliopsida; order Poales; family Poaceae; genus Triticum; species Triticum aestivum. The sequence continues at coordinate 189,097,399 of NC_057811.1, read as the reverse complement.
GTATTATTATTCTTGCAGTTTCCTCTCGAGGTGTCATTCAGACCCTCGTTTGGCACCCAGTATTTTATTTTGGGATTTCGGGAGGATTACCGCCCGACTTCTCGCTCAGTGCATTTCTTTTACCCCCGTATTGCACGTCCATGTTTTCTCTGCACGCGTGCACCACAGTTTTTTTTGTTTACTTCATGGCAGACTTATCATCATAAATGTTTCGGAGTATGATTATCCCCCGCTATATTATACCCGTGTTCTTAATGTTTGCGAGTACATTCAAACGTACTCACTGGCTTGTCCCTGGCTATTGTCTTGGCCAGATTTTCGTGCATGGAGATAAGCATCGCAGTGACAACCTCGGAGCCTACGTGTTGACGATAGCAGCCCCGCGAAGATAGGAGTTATCCTGGTCAGCTGTTCTTGTGGGAAATGGAGTCCCACAGACGCAGATGTATCCAACCGCTTCCGCCCTCAACCACTAGAAACCAAATGTTGTACTCCTAGGCCACAATGGTCTTGTACTACATATTTTTGTACCTTGCTTGGAATTCTTGTATCAAGTTGGTGCCTCATCAGCTAACGGTAATCCTGGGGCTGGTGAGCACAAAGTCCGTTTTTCTGGGAAATTATTATCCCAAAAATCCGGTCGTGACAGACTTGGTATCGGAGCCAGGCTGACCATTGGCTAACCCTATCTTAGCCAGGTCAATAAACCTAGGTTAACCAGACCACCAGACCTTATCCTAACCCCGATCAAGATTCCCGCGTAAGATAGCCCCACAGTGACCCGATGCCTTTCGGCGGACGGTGCCCAACCTATCAGCCTAGCCCGTCGATCACGCGCCAGTGACCGACACCCAACCCGTCTCTATCGCAAGCGTGCGGAGGAAGACTCCGTCCCCTTTTCCTATAAAAAGGGCACGCTAGCCACAGCACAGCACAGCCTCTTCCCCCAAAACCAAGCCACGATGCCTGGTCCCATTGTTCACAATGAGACCACAGCGACCAACCTGGGAGGTTTTGTGACCGTGCTCGCAAACCTCACCCGCCGTGCCTACGCGTTAGAAGAGCCTCCTGAGTATGTTGTGTACCAGGGACCCATGTACGGTGAGAGCCGTCAGTACTGGGCCACTGTGCACATCTACGGTAGGGGTCTGTCGCCAGAACGCCCCTACAGGTTCACTGGCAGGACAACTTCCTTTGAGCCGCAAGCCTTCCAACTGGCAGCCCGAGAAGCTATAGTTCAACTCCGGCACTTGTCGCCCAGAGTTAACTGTCGCTCGTTCTACTACTACCCCAGTCGTGACGGGTATGGTAGGCCGCCCCAGGTTGCCAACGGAGACCACGAGACAGATCCTGCGCTGTTGCATCTGGTGCGCTATGTAAGCCCGCTAGAGCAACTGTTCGGTCAGGTCACCCTTGATTTGATTGCAGCCCGTGGAGAACTGGTTCGCCGAGCCCCGGCAAGGAGAGAAGCGGAGCCCGACACCGACAACCCAGTCGTGCTGTTCGGACACCCGATCGATCCCTTGAGGTCTGCGCCAGCCATCAACCAGAGTGTTTTGGTGACCCCAGAAGCGCTTCGTCGTCTTTTGGGAACCCATTCCAACGGGATTGTGGCCAACAACCCCCGCGATGGTCATCACCACTTCCCCGACCCTGCAGCCCCTCAGCCTCAACCAGCAAATCCCGACGGTGATAACCGTGGAGAAGCATCGGCGTCCGCAAGGCCAGCCCACTTAGCCATTAACGTAGTAGACTAAGTCGCTCGAGTTGTATCGAACCTTAGTTTTCCTACGCTTTGTAATGGTGTGGTCTTGTATCGCTTTTATTGCATGCTGTCTGCTTGAACGCTCCTATTTTTGGAGTAGTAACTATGCATGTGTACGTTAGCGTACAGTTGCATTTTTAAATTTCGGGCGCAGCTACCAAGGCCAACCCCGACGGCACCCACAGTAATGCGTCACATTTATGTGATATGTATATCTGTGGCTTTGACCCGAGAACAGGATCGACAACCAGTTACCCTTCGCTCCGGTAGATAACCCAGCCCCGGTGCTATATAGAGGCCACTTCGTGACCTTGCCAAGTATCCCTCACCTTTGTGCGCAGCTCTCACAGCCATTCCTTGCCATGCCGACCCCCAGTATTTATCTAAGAACCCCAGACGCAACCCCGGGCAGTTTTGTCAAATTATTGTGGGACTTTACCTGCAGTACTATGAGTGCCACCCGTCCACCCCAGTACGAGTTGCTCAAATCGAGGATCACCCCATCCACCTCGAAATATTGAGCAGTGGTGCACATCCCTCCCGCCTACCCAAACCAAGATCCCACGGAAGTCTCCTTCGTGGGGAAATCCATGCCGACTCTGCATATGGCCATAGAAGCTGCTGCGTACGAGGCGGTCACTCATCTTTGATTCGCGGTACCCTATGCCAGCGAGCGAGGATACTATTATTTTCTGAGTCGTGCAGCACCCGGAGAAGTTGCATCTTTTCCCGGTGGACGAATTGCGAGAGATCCAGTACTGGCCAACCTTGCCCAGTACGTTATCGCTCAGGAGCGTTTAACTCAGCGGGTGATGGGTTATCTCCAGTGCACTGGAGCATGTGCTTGTAGTTCAAATTTGAATTACGCACATAAAATGCCTAGAAAACCCAGTTAATATATAAAAAGGCCAAAGGAACCCCGAAAAAATCATTCCCATTTCTTCCATGGGACCTAAGCAGGCACTGAAGGACACAGATTTGATTTTTCAACCAATTTGTATGCACCGGAGCATGTGCATGTAGTTTAATTTTGAATTGTGCACGTGAAATGGCTAAAAACCAGTTTATTGTATAAAATGTCCAAACGAACCCTGAATAATTCCATTTCTTTTATGACACACATATAGTTGCATTTTCACTGCGGATAAAAGGTCTTGCAATTCAAACAGCGTCCATTGCCGCTGTGACCCCATTTTGTAATTCAAATCTAGTAGATCCCAAACAGTTTATTATCACCAACTGTGTGAGATGTAGTAAAAAATATCTTGGAGCACCGTTGGTGTATAGTATGCAGTCCACAGCCGGTGTGTCAAGCACACTAGCTCACTCCCCAAAAACTCCCACCTCTGCATCCCTTGCAATCTTGAAAATATCTACCGCCTGGAAGGTTTTAATGTTTGATAGACACGATTAGTATGTGCCGACTGTGTGCAATGTCTGTTACTCCCGCTCTGCTTCACCCTTGATTCAAATTTTCAGTAGCCCCGGCATTTTAGTCCCGCCTCTGCATCCCTCGCAATCTCAAAAATATCTGCTCGCCCTTGATCCAAATTTTCAGTAGCCCCGCATTGTTACTCCTGCCTAGTAAAATTTTCAGTTGCCGCGGTATTTCCTCAAACACACCGCTCACACAGACACACACAACCCCCGAAACCATTGGTAGGTCGCCGCCATCGTCAGCGCCTCCATCCTCAACCTCTGCCTGTGTGCCGGGGAGCTCGAGGAGCCAATGGCCAAAAAGAGGTTTATCACGGCCTTTTCGCCCAACGCTGGCAAGGTGGCCGCCGAGGTGTCCCCGTCGTCTTCTGCGGGCCCGATCCGCCGTCGCCGGTCCCGCGATCCGCCCGCCACCGCGCCACTACGCCGGTTCGAGGACTTCGCCGGTGGTGAGCTCGGCTATGGCGCTGGAGGACCGCGAGGCGTGCGAGCACCTCGAGGCCGAGGCCGCCGCCGAGGCCTACATGCAAGAGCTCCGCTAGTAGCACCCGGAGCTCGTGGAGGCGGAGCGGGCGATCTTTGTCGGTGCAGAGGGCGGCGAGGTTATCGCGCTCTGCTCCGATGATGAGGTCGAAGGTGGCGAGGACAGCGGCGCCGACGGCGGCGAGGTTATCGCGCTCTCCTCTGATGATGAGGTCGAAGGCGGCGGCGACGGCGGGACGGAGGGCGTCGAGGTGGGCCCCGTGGACGAGGAGAACGCTGTCTAAGAGTGGAGGAGTGCCTTCCCCAACGACCCCGACGACGGTACTGGCCCGGACCCGGCTCGCGGCACACCGTACATGACGAGGAAGGATTGGCTTGACCTCTAATTCGACCGAAAGTAGTTTAGCTTAGTTTAAATTTATCTTTATGTTCGGTTATGCAAAACTATATGTGTTTATGTTTGAATGCATGCTACTTTCGGTTGAACCTGCTTTGAACTTGATCAAATTGAAGTTTACAACCTTAAGTGTAGGGGATCGACTAGAAAAGGCCAAAAATTGCTGGAGTATATATATATCCACTAAGGGTTTTAGTCCTTTAACTTTTTAAGGGTCGCCTAGAGATGTCCTTATGACTTGTTTATTTCAGTTCTTCACAATGTGATGCTCTATATGTGCAACTATTTGCCGTGCAGTTCAATTTCATCAATAACAGTTTCAACAATACCACTATGAATTATGATATTTGGTTGCTGTTAAGGATATTGAAGTTAACATGCCTTTTCGTTTTTCAATTGTTGTTTAGCAACACGCATTGTACTGAATGACTAAATATGCAATCCCAGGCAACATAGCAACAAGGAAGAGTGTTACCTTAATGTTCTGATGAGGGATGGATGGATTGTTGTACTACATCATTTTTCAATTGTTGTTTAGCTTCTAATATTAATGGTGCTTTTAGGTACATATATCATTGCCAAAGATCCACACTTCGACCCTTTCTGCGTATGGGGCAATGAGATATTCATGACCCAGCATCAAGTGAGGAAACTGATAAATATTGTTATTAAAATGGGTCAAAAGATGTCAATCAAACTATTTGTTTACACTTTACGCAAGACAACAGTGAACTGTAGGATGGTAAGTAAGAACCCTGTAGCCTTCTTTTTACTGCCCGTAATGAGTTGTGTTAGATGACAATATCTGAATCTTTTTTCTTTTGCAGTGGATCCTGAAGCAGTTTCCTCAAGACTACCTCTCAAATTACATGATTGGCGGCCGGCCATCACAAGGGGTTGGACTAGAGTCTTGCATGCCTTCTGCATCCAGGAGAGCACAATAGGGCCATTCCACTTCACCTTGTTCAGCAACTACAATGTCTGTCGCCTCTTTCTTTACCATCTGTAATAGTACAAGTATAGAACCCTGGTACACCATTCTTTATTTGGTGCTTATGTAATTCTTAAACATATGTACCTATGAATCGAATAATGCATTGGTTGTTTGAACCTGATGGATATGAATAAAGCTATAGCCTACTTTCAAGTTTAAATTAGGTACAATTTTAAATAGAGCAATTAAATTAGGGCGAAATTACGTTGTGCAGGTCATTACGGCACACACGGTTGCTAAAACACAAACATTTGCAATATACACCATAATCCAAGACGGTTCATAGAGAGGAAACGTGTGCAAGCATGCACACAGTTGCCATTTGCAAAGCGTGTGTGATGTCAGACACTATCACATATGGTGCGGGAAAACTAAATGTGTGTGATTGTCTACCCATCATACACGGTTTATAATCATGAACTATTTGTGATGTGCCAGGCATCGGAAAACTCCCGTGCCTAGAATCTGCCTGGTTTTAGGCAGAACCACAAAACTCTGACTGCGATGGCAATGCGAGCACAAACGAGTAGCAAGGATGAAGCGTTTGGGATATTCGAGATATCGGAAACAATTATATAGGTACGACTGTATGCATCAAGGCTCCCTATCCCCGACAGTTTCTGGGTCGTGTGGGAAGGACCCCGCTATCGCCCACACTCACTTGGCGACGGTTCCAAATGCCGTCGCGGAAAGGGGTAAAAAACTGTTTGTTTAGGACCGACGCGCACCAGTGTTGTTTTCAGTACTTTTCAAAGCAGTTCACCGATGATTACCTCTCAAACCACCTGCATGGTCAAGAGGTGAGGAAGGTATTCATTCAACACCCACGGTACAATATTGAAGTCTTGCTGAAGAGGATGAAGGTTGGGCGGGCAATTATCCATAGCCACTGGCCTAAAGTTGCAAGGACATTCAACATCACTGAAGGCTCAATATTTGCCTTCCGCTTCTGCAGTTTCCCAGATGATATTCATCTGTCTATTTACCATGTATGATGCTACTTTCCAAAGGTTTTTGATGGTGCATGTGAAACTTGGTGCTGTTGTGTATGGGCGTAACTGAGTGCCAAAGCTATCTGATGTAATTCGATTATGAAATCCTGGTTGCTTTTATATGGATATGAAATATCTGGCATGTTTTATAAGAAATATAAGTTTTATTAGTACATGGATTATCAATAATACGCTAATTACCCTGCTTATTGGGGTTTTCTGTTGCAGACGGTTACTCAGACAGCACCATGGGTGATGAACTCAAACAACCCGCACGGTTTCTAGAAAGTAGGTGTGTTCGATCAACTAACAATCACACATGGCTTCCGGCAGCGAACTGTTTGCCTTAGGCCACCTTGCACAAACGTTTCCACACAAAGAACTGTGTGTGATATACATACCTACGGAAATGTTTTTCTAGGATTCACCGTGTGGGATGTACATACCTTCGGACATGATTTTCTGGGATTCATCGTGTGGGATGTACATACCTACGGAAATGATTTTCTGGGATTCACCGTGTGGGATGTACATACCTACGGAAATGAATTGGTTTCGATGCCTCACTTGATCGCACACGGCCCCAGCCTGTGTCCCAGGAGGGCCTATCCCCGACGATTTCTGGGTCGTTTAGGAAGGACCCCCCTACCGCACACACTCACTTGGCGACAGTTCCAAATGCCATCGCGAAAAGGGATTAAAAACCGTTTGTATAGCATGTCGTTGTACCAGTGATCGCCGCCCTGAGCAGTACTTTGCACATGTGATGAATGGCACGCGGGCGATAGAGGGCCAGTGTTCGAAAGATGTAATATTTGAGTGATTGTATTAAGTTTTGTGTCACCTAGACCTTGTGATTTATAATGCGTCCGCCGGACTTGTTTTATATTGTGCTGATTTTAATTTTGAGTCCTATTCAGTCGTATGTTAAATCTGAAAGCTACTAGTCGCCGGCTTCGGCCCCCAGGTGAATGTCGCGAGGGGTGTTTTCTTCTCCGCACTGTTACCCTTAGCCAACGTCTTGGTACCCGGAGGCGGTAGTGCGTGAGAAAAACTAGGCAATCAGACTATTCGGTTTTATTGCTTTCACTTAGCCTTAGGAGCTTGACGGTGGGCACTAAGGACTAGCCCTCGGTGTATTGTGATGTACTTGGGGCTAAACGGTTACCCCTTTCCGATCGCGTGGTTTGTGATAAGACGAACCATTCGTGTGACACGGTGAAATCGCCAACGATTTTTTGGAGTCAAACCTCGTCGTCAGATCGCTAATCAGTTCATGCTTATCATGACAGTCAATTTTCAGCTTTCTCCTCCAGAGGTACTTGACCGGACGAGCCAGAAGTACAATCGCATGGGTTCTCTCTTTGCCCTCTTAGCCGAATGTGCGGAACATAAGAGGAAAGCAGAGGAGTCGGGCAACCCAACTATTGACCTAAGACATGGTTCGAAACTTGATGCATATAGTGCAATCTCCAGGACGCCGAACACTCAGTGGTAAGCGGTGTCGGACTTGGTGTGCCAATCTGATAGTGAAATTGAGCTCTGGGTTATATAACCGATTGTGTTTTCATGCCGAGCTGTTCGAAGAGCGAGGGGAGAATCGGAAAGGGAATAGACAAATCGCAAGATGCGAGTATCCGAACACCATAAATGGTATTGCTATTATTTCTCGTAGGTTTGTGACGTCTAACCGTACAACTCGAATTGCGAAGGCAGTACTTGTAAGAAAAAAAGAAAATTTACAGAGTAAAGGTTGACACAGGGCCTTGATGCGTGAGCCGAAGCCTTCACTGTGCCCTACTACATGTCTGCGCCTTTGCTTCTGATAGGTAGGGGTTGGGACCTTGGATAAGACCTTGATGGGTGAGGACCCTGCCGATGAAGCTTTATGCTTGGGGGTGTCTGGAATTGGTCCTCAGGTCATCCAAAGACAAGGAACTTCCAAAGTTCGGGTTAACCGAACATGCACTTCAGAGTTATTAATGTATGCCTCACGGATGCCCATGGTATTTTTAGTACGAAGTTGTTCTGGCACGTGGACGTGAAGAATGTGGGCGTGCCATGGGGCGCGTATCCCTATTTGTGGTGAACGCATGCGGGTTCCCATGACGGGGAACGGGTTCGAACCTGTTTACTATTGTTGCCGGCCTTTACGACGGGTCGGCATCCGGGCCTATTGGGTCGGTGAGGTCTTCGGCCGCTAGGGCCGCAGTTTGTTCTTCGGTTCGAAGTGAGCATTCTGTGTTGCCGTTGATAGTTATGACGCCTAAGGGACCAGGCATCTTCAACTTGAGGTACACGTACTGCAGGACGACATTGAATTTGGCGAACACTGTTCGGCGGAGGAGGGCGTGATAGCCGCTGCGAAAAGGTGCAATGTCGAAGATCAAGTCCTTGCTCTGGCAGTTATCTGGAGAGCCGAACACTACCTCAAGAGTTACGGTGCCTGTGCATCGGGCCTCCACTCCCGGAATGACCCCCTTAAAGGTAGTGTTACTGGGTTTGATCCTTGACGGGTCGATCCCCAATTTCCTCATTGTAACTTCGTATATCATACTATGGTTGCTACCTCTGTCCATGAGGACTCTAGTGAGGTGGAATCCATCGATGATAGGGTCGAGCACTAAGGCTGCACACTCTCCATGGAGTAAGCTGGTCGGATGGTCCCTGCGATCGAATGTGATTGGACAGGCTGACCATGGATTGAACTTGAGCGCTACTGGCTCGATGGAGTATATGTCCCATAGTGCTCGCTTCATCTCCTTCTTCGGTATGTGGGTTGCGTAGATCATGTTTACCGTCTTGACCTCGGAAGGGAAGTGTTTCTGGCCTCCAATTTGGCATGTGTGGCTCATCATCGTCCTTGCTTCATGGGCTTTTGCCCGAGTCTTCGGTTGTGAGTTTTCCGGCCTGTTTGATCACCCAACAGTTTCGGTTGGAGTGGTTGGTGGGCTTCTCTGACGTGTCGTGGATCTGACAAGGCGTGTCCAGAATTGTGTCCAGTCTGGACGGGCTATCGCTGTTGCCTTTAGGGGCTTTCCTTCGGGATTCATACTTTTGGTTTTGGAATCCGACATTTACTACCGTATCCTCGCCCTCGCCGCCATTGTGGCGGCGTTTATTCTTTCTGTGTCGGGGCTTTCCGTTTCCCTCTCGAACCTCGGAGGTACCGGGTTTGTCTGGGTTGGTGTTTTTTCGAGCAAGCCAACTTCGCCTGCACAAAAGCGGGTCATGAGGGAAGTAAGGGCTGCCATAGTTCTTGGTTTGTCCTGGCCAAGCTATTGTATGAGCCATTCGTCCTTGACACTATGCTTGAAGGCGGCCAAGGTTTCGGCATCCGGACAATCGACGATCTGGTTTTTCTTGGTAAGGAATCGGTTCCAAAATTGTCGGGCAGATTCTCCGGGTTGTTGTGTGATGCGATTTAGCTCGTCAGCATCCGGATGCTGGACATAGGTGCTCTGAAAGTTTGCTTAGAAAGCGTCCTCGAGCTCTTCCCAGCAGCCTATAGAGTCTTCGGGAAGGCTGTTCAACCAGTGTCAAGCTGGACCTTTAAGCTTTAGCGGCAAATATTTGATGGCGTGGAGGTCATCTCCTCGCGCCATGTGAATATGGAGGAGGAAATCGTCTACCCATATTGTCGGATTACGGGTTCCGCAAACCCTTGAGTGGTTCGAACTCTGGGGTGCGCACGAAGAACACTCTCTCCCCACCTCGCTCACTCAACGATTCCACGTCCTAGCTAGACAAACCCAAAGAATAGGAGATGCAGGGGTTTATACTGGTTCGAGCCACCTTGCGGTGTAATACCCTACTCCAGTGTGTGGTGGATTGCCTCGAGGGGCTGAGGATGAACTAGTACAGTGGATGAACAGCCTCAGGAGGTGAGGTGTTCTTGAGCTCGACGAGCTGGTGGGTGCGAGTATGGTCTGAATGATCCGTCCTCTGCAACAGTGGTGGCTAGGTCCTATTTATAGTGGCCTTGGTCCTCTTCCCAAATGTTTAGGACGGAAGGGATCCCACAACGGCCATGTTTGAAGGGGGACAACTAGTACAAGCTATCCTGACAAAAGTAGTCTTCGCCTGCCAAAGGCTCTGGTAGTGACGCTGCTGTGGTCTCCGCGATGACCTTCGTCCTACCGTCTTGCTGGTCTTGGTCTTGTTGCACCGATATGGAAACCTTTGCCTGATGCCTCGGGACCCCGCTCCTGCGCTTGCGTCCTTAGCACCAAAGAGGAAACTGGTACACTGCGCTCACTGGCGCCCGCCTGGCCTTTGTCGTCACGGCTCACGTCTCGCAAACCTCGCGAGGTGCCCCTTGCATAGATATCTCTGCTCCTCGGGAGCCAGCCTAGTGAGACTGCCCCCAAGGAGGTCTTGGTGTCGTCCGCCCCACGTGGCTTGGCCCCTCGCAAGGGTCTTGAGTTCTTGCTGCTGAAGCTGGGCCGTACCTAGCCGTTGATGGAGCCAAGCCACGGGACGCAGGCAGGCAAGTCTGGGCACCCCCGGTCCCAGAACGCCGACAGTAGCCCCCGGGCCAAAGGCGCGCTCGAGCTTGGCTTCGAGGTGAAGCCAAAGGGCAAGTGCGGAGCGCCGCGGGTCCCAACCGCCTGCGGCCTTGATTAACGCGTGTCGATTGATGAGATGTGGGCACCTCCGCTTCCCCATGCTGCCTCGGCAACCGTTCTCGCCTCACAAAAGGCTGGCGCATGCTACAGAGCCTTCAGTGCCTCCCTTTGTCTTGCTCCAGATCCCGTTTTTCTCGCCCCAAGAGATTCTAGATCCGCCAGAACTCCTCCCCAAGCTTGCAGCCAATGGCGTCCGACAAGGCGAAGGCCGCGCACTCGCCCTCCTGTTACGAGCCTGCCTTGAGCACGCCCACGGTCTCGGAGAAGAACCTTGCCGCTGCGCTCCTGGTGACGGCGGGCGACAGCAACGAGGGGGAAGAGACTGCGCTTCGGGTTGGCTCCGCCAAGCCGGAGGCCTCGAGGAATACTTTTTATCCCTTCTTCTAGCACAGCGTCTTCGCGAGGCTCGTCCGCCCTTTCTCTCATTTCTTCTATGCTGTCCTCAACCATTATAACCTCCATGCCCTCCATCTTCATCCCAACTCCCTCCTCCTCCTCTCGATCTTTGCCTTTTACTGCGAGGCATTTGTGGGGGTGATGCCGTCTGTGGTGCTGCTTTGCCATTTCTTCTACCTCCGGAACAAGGAGGGCCAGTGCTCCTGGTGCCCCAACTTCGTTGCGGCCAACGGGACCAATGCAATCTCAAGAGCCGGGAAGAAAGTCGAGGGCTTCAGGAACAAGTGGGTCCTCATGGATGCCAAGAGCTCCTACCCTCAGCTGGCACTGCCGACGGGGATGCCTTCGCCTCATGAGGGATGGCTTAGCGTGAAGCTCGCTAAACCCCGGGGAAGCAGGTGCTGGAGAAGATGGCGGCCGACCTGAAGCCAGACGACCCGAAGGCAGAGAGGCTGACGGGGGCCATGATCGTCAAGGAGTTCCTGTCGCAGCGCTGGGCTCCGCTCCAGGCGCACCCGCGCCCCTTGTGGAGGCTCATGGAAGAGGGAGGGGACCTCCGCCTGCGCCCAGGCGCCTTGTCCGACGAGGAGCTGGACAAGGCCCTCCATTTCCTGGTCAGGGAGGACCAGGGGTACCCGCCAGATACCCAACTTCCGCTGTACCGCCACCCAGACGGAGCGGAGGTCGCTGCCGCCATGCCCGTCTTCAACGAGCGCGGGTGGGGGCGGGGAAGACTTCTCCTCCATGCGTGGCAGACCTCCTCCGCATCTTCCCTGACGACAACGAGGCCGGCGAGCATCCGGTGAGGGAGTCGCCGAACCCCGCCGAGGTCACGATGAGTCTCAGTGTTCTGGGACTAGGGGTGCCCAGACTTGCCTGCATGCGGCCCAATGTGTGGCTCCACCAACGGCCTGGTACGGCCCAGCTTCAGCAACGACAACCCAAGACCCTCGCGAGGGGCCAAGCCTCGTGAGGCGGATGACACCAAGGCCTCCTCGAGGGCAGTCTCACTAGGCTTGCTCCCGAGGAGCGGAGATCTCCATACAAGGGACACCTCGCGAGGTTCACATGACGTGAGCCGTGATGACCAAGGCCAGGCGGGCGCCAGCAGGCGCGGTGTATCAGTTTCCTTTTTGGTGATAAAGAGGCAAGCGCAGGAGAGGAGTCCCGAGGAATCAGGCAAAGGATTCCATATCGGTGCAACAAGACGACCACAAGCAGGACGGCAGGGTGTAGGCGATCGCGGAGCCCACAACAGCGTCACCACCTGGGCCTTTGGCAGGCGAAGACAACCTTTTGTAAGGATAGCCTGTACTAGTTGTCTTCCTTCAAACTTGGCCGTTGTGGGATCCCTTCCTGCCTAACATTTGGGAACAGGACCAGGGCCTCTATAAATAGGACTAGCCGCCACCATCGGAAAAAGGACCGATCTTGGGGGGATCCATTCCACCCTGACGAGTTCACTAGCTCATCGAGCCCTAGAACACCTCACCCCCTAGGGCTGTTCATCCATTGTACTAGTTCATCCTCAGCCCCTCGAGGCAATCCACCACCACACTAGATTAGGGTATTACACCACGCGATGGTCCCAACCAGTATAAACCTCTGTGTCTTTTGTTCTTTGGGTTCATCGAGCTAGGCCGTGGGATCGTGGAGCGAGCTATCTAGGAAGAGAGTGATCTTCGTGCGCACCCTAGAGTTCAAATCTAACAAGGGTTTGCCGGAACCCGTAATCCGACATTTGGCGCACCATGTAGGGGTGCGCTAAAGCCTTTCTTCCGTCAATCGATGCACCACTGCTCCGCCGCATCCTTGGCTAACGCTCGTCGAGCCCGTGCTGAGCGCCGGGCTGCCCTTGCCGCCTCGTCGTCCCACGCTCATCGCGCACCCACGGCCGCGCAGGCCGCGCTGCTCATGGCGCGCGAGCTCCTGCATTCCCGCCCCGTCGATGACCTCTACAAAGACTAGCTGGACCGCATCGCCGAGCTCGTCAGCGCCGCTGGAGGCTCTAACGCACCATCCCTCTCGCTGTGTCAGGACCCCGATTCCAAGTCACATCGATCTAGCCGGTAACACCTCATATCACTTTGTGGCCTCACGCACGGTATTCCCACGGGTGTCGCCTTACCATGGCCCGGGACCGTTTGCGTCTTTTGGCTCACGTATATGATAGTGTCGCTAGCATCCATATGACAGAGAACCCGGGCCGACATGACTAGTCGTGAACCCAAAGTGGCACTAACTTACGGGGACAGGCATACATGAATCAACATCGAGCATGTCGGTCAGCAGCGTGCGAATCCGGGCTGTAGCACTGGGCTAACAGGACTCCGGTGAACCGGGCTGTAGCAGGCTAGGCAGGACTCCGGATGTCACCGCGTGACATTTCCCCGAAGGGACAGACACAGGAACGAAGTGAATCACATGCCGGCCAGTCAAGTGTTCCGGAGCAGTAGTGCTGGGCTAGCAGGACTCCGGTGAACCGGGCTGTAGCGGACTACTATGGCTCATGGAAGCACAAGACTACATTTCCCCATAAGAGAGGCTACCAAGGATAAACAACTAGGTTGTCGGATCCCACACATACCAAGCATTTCAATCATACACACAATATGCTCGATATGTGCAAATACAACATGGCATCACAACAAGACTCTACGACTCAGAGTATTTATTCATTAGGCTCCGAAGAGCGAGATATTACAAACATGGGTCTCATGACCCAACATTCAGAGCATACAAGTCAAAGCACATGCGGAAGCTTAACATGTCTGAGTACAGACATCTACAAATGAAAAAGGCTGAGAAGCCTGACTATCTACCAGATCCTGCCGAGGGCACAAGATCGTAGCTGAGGTATCAAGCTAAACGTCGAAGTCCACACGGAACTACTAGCGAGACTGACGTCTCTCTGCAAAACATAAAATAAGCAAACGTGAGTACAAATGTACCCAGCAAGACTTACATCAGAACTATCTACATATGCATCGGTATCAACAAAGGGGGTGGTGGAGTTTAACTGCAGCAAGCCAGCTTTGACTCGGTGGCTATCCTGAACTACGACTGCAAGTAACTCTTTTGAGGTGGCGCACACGAGTCCACATATTCACCATATCAATACACCACTATGGATCCGCTCCCGTCTCCCTACGAGAACGCCATCCATAGCACTCACGCTTATCTTGCGCATTTTAGAGTATCCACTTTCACTTGTCTATGAACTGTACAGGCAACCCAGAAGTCCTTTACCGCGGACACGGCTATTCGAATAGATGATGTTAACCCTGCAGGGGTGTACTTCTTCACACACGCTCTCGCCACTTACCACCATGTACACGTCGTGTATCTCGGCAACCTTCAAGCGGAAGCCTGGCGAGGGAGTCGGCCACGACCTGACTAACCACACAAGTCTCTCGTCCAGGTTTATCGCCTATTCGGGTTCCATCCGCAAGGAGATCCGGCCGGGGTGTCGCTCACGGCCCCAAACGATGTGTACAGGGTTCCAAGCCCACCAAACGGGCGGCGCTTGGTATACCCGGCCACGGTGCCTAGTCTGTCCCAAGCCCACCTGTACCGGGTGCCACTTGGTAGACTACTAACACTACCTACAAACACCAGAAACTAGTTGCAACTCCTGGACAGAGATCATGTTGATTAATAAGTCGAGAGGGGCACTTAAGCATTCCAATGCGTGGTAGTAGTTGTTCATGGATCACAAACACAGAACTCAGTTCCTGAGGACGGTTTCAATGAGACAACCCACCATGTACTCCTACATGGCCTCTCACCGCTACCTTTACCAAATCGTGTTCACACACTTAGCTCTCAACAGTAGGACATGTTCACACATTCCAATTCATCCCCGATGAATCAGACCGACACAACTCTAAGCAATAGCAGGCATGACAACAAGCATGAATGAGTAGGCACATCAGGGCTCAAACAACTCCTACTCATGCTAGTGGGTTTCATCTATTTACTGTGGCAATGACAGGTCATGCAGAGGAAAGGGGTTCAACTACCGCAGCATGTAACAGATGAATCGTTGTTGTCCTAATGCAATAAAAGAGAGCAGGAGCGAGAGAGTGGGATAGTATCGGAATGAACAAGGGGGTTTTGCTTGCCTGGCACTTCTGAAGATAGCATTGAGTCTTCATTAGTGTCAACGATCACAACGCCGGAACAACGTCTACCGAGAGGGGACAAATACCGGCAACAGAGAAGAAATTCAATCAATGCAATGCACAATATGATGCATGATCATGACATGGCAATATGAATGTGTTCTGGGCTAATGCAAGCTAGAACAGATTGAGATGAGTCCATTTGAACCAAAGATTCAAATGCAAACCCATTTTATAAAGTCATATAAGTGCATTATCTTGTTTCATCTAAACAGCAAGGTTAGGTTGCTCTAACATGCATGAAAATGGTACAGATGGAAAGATTGGATTTTTCTGATCATTTTTCATATATAAATTATTTCATTTGGAGTTACGGTTGAATTACTATGATTTTTTAGAAGTTTAGGCAATTTTCTGGATTTTCTAATTATTTAGAAATAAACTAATTCCAGAAAATGCATTACTGCGTCAGCACTACGTCATGCTGACCTCAGCAGGTCAACAGACCGGGTCCAGGTCAAACCTGACCAGTGGGTCCCACTGGTCAGTCTCACAGTGCTGGCTCGGGTCACAGACAGGTGGGGCCAGTCAACGGTGACGTCAGCGGGTCAACTGACCTGTGGGGTCCACGTTTGTTAGGTTAAAATTTAACAGGGGTTTACCCCGCGGTTAACTAGGGGGGTGGGGCCGGTCTGTCAGTGGCACAGGGCGGGATTAACGCGCTAATTAGCCTCAAGCTAATGACGCCATGTCATCTCACCGGAGTTGAACGCCGGCGAGCACATCCGACGACGGATGCTCCTCGGGATCGAGCTACGGGCAACCATTTGCCTCGCCGTTTGCTTCTACGGGTTCCTCGGGTTCGCGCGCATCCAAAGGAGCAAGCGAGAGGAGATGGGGTGAGCTGTGGCGTCGGCGGTGGCGAGCGAGGCGGCGGCCGGAGTTCGGCGTTCGTGAGTTTTGCTGCTGCGGCTCGCGGTCGAGCGAACCAGTGCGCTAGGGATGCACTACGCGAGGTTGCGAACGCGTTGCACACCGACGGATGACCAAATGGTCACCGAAGTGACGCCGGCGTCGAGCTCGTGCGGCGGGGCGTTTCGGTCAGCGCGGAATCAACGGCTACAGGTCGCGAACGGCGTCGGGGTAAGAGGGAAACGGCGTAGGAGCTCACATAGAGGCTGTAGGGATGCTTAGCGCGCTCGGGGACGGCTCGGAGGTGTCGAATCGGCGGTGGCGATCTCCGGTGCCCGAGGTTGAAGACGAGGGCAAAGGCGGCGTTGTGGGGCGTCCGGCGTCGCGCGGCTCGGTGTGGAGGTCGAGGATGAAGCGGCGGAGCTCTTGGTAAGCTCGAGAGGTCGAGGGGGCGGCAGTGGCTGCGGTGGTGCTCGGCGGCGCACTGCGGTGCGCTCGGGCGCGAGGTGGAGAGGAGCCAGAGGAGAGAAGAGGCGCTGGGAGAGCCAGAGAGGGTCGAGGGGGTGGCGTGGCTTCACCAGGGAGGGCCAGGGCAAAGCGGCAAGCAGGAGGTGGCCGTGCGCGTGCCGGCGGGCGTCGGCCACGCGCGCTCCAGTCCTTCTGGCGTGAGCTGGAAGAAGACAAGGGAGAGAGATGGGCTGGGCCAACAGTGTTGGGCCAACACAGTGCAGGCCAGGTAAGTGGCTCAGGTACTCTCCTTTCTGCCTTTTCTGTTTTGTTTTTTTATTTTGTTCTGTTTGTTTTGATTTAGTTTAGGCACTAAATCATTTTAATAAATTCTGAAAATTATTGTGGATGTTAGATGAACTATTCCAGAGCTCCACAAATAACTTCAGAATATTTGGACCATTTAAAATATATATAGCATTTAAATGGCTCCAACTCAAATACTTTTGTGTTAATTCAAGAATCCAAAAATGACCTAAAAATATATTCATCATTTTTGGCAGAGGTTTTCACCTTAACCAGAAATCATGAACTTTTCTTAGAGCATTTTGGGTTCATTGAAAACGTTTTTATTTGAACCTATTTGAATTCATTTGGTGCTAGGGTTTATCAATCCCCAATTCAACTTTAAATGAAATTTAGACATGATGCAGCAACCAAGCTAGTCCAAGTGCATAGCAAGGCTAGGGACGTGACAACTCACCCCCACTAAACAAAAATCTCGTCCCGAGATTCAAGCGTAGGGTAAGATGAAAGGGGAACGCAAACTAACATAATCTTCACGATCCAATTGTTCTTCTCGAAGATGTTGATTCATTGCATCATCTTGATCTTGACATCTTTTCTTTCGAGAGCTTCAACCAACTATGATGACGGAAGAGAGGGAAACTCTACAGGATTGATCTTCTCGAAGATCGAGCTATACAAGATCAACTCGCGGAATGCGATGTTGAAACATCTCGAGTTGAGACACAAAACACATCGAGAGGGATGGAAGAACAAACGATGAGGTTTGATTTGGTGGGCAACAATCCCACGCTTAGATAATATGGTGCATGGGTTCCAAAGCAGCGAGGAGTTAATTGCCATGACTCCATAACGGGGCACCTTAGGAAAGGTGACTCGTAGAATTATTCCCTTAAGTGGCAAAAAGAATTACTTTTGATACAAAGATCGTTGAAACTCTTTATACCAGCCTAAGGCAATCACAAACGATCGTGTGAACGAATTCGAAAGAATGGCATACTCATACCAGAAGGAATGATGTGGACTACCTTGTTGAAGACAACACCATGGATGATTTTGCTTATCATCGGGGATGGATGGGACCCATAGTAGGACCACTTTTGAAGATGATCCTAAACAGTAATTACTGAGGTGCAAGCTGGGAACAAAATGCAAATGCTGGGTATGATTCTGGTAACTGGGGATAACTCAACGAGAGTGATTCCACCGTTGAATGGTTCTAGCATAATCGAGGAAACCGAGAGCACAAGGACCCCTGAGGATCAACTTCTAGAATAAGTTGCACTAAATCCTCATGGAGAAGATGGTTAAATAGCTCAATCAAGATACTACAATGATAGATCTTCCGGCTAGGTGTGTCGGCCAGAACATCAACCTTGTCGGGACCTACATCATAATCTTGGAAAAGTTCCAACCGTCATATCTGCCTGAGATTCGGATCTAGTTGGTAACAGGATATTCCAGACTCATCGAGTCTAGAAGAAAATGAAGGTTTGCAACACAAATCGACGAGATGACGTTGCGAGATTCTCGGGAAATGAGCTACGGTAGCAAGCTCCAAAACATGAGCTGGTTCTGCTACATACATGTGAACACACTGTCCCAGACAAGCATGACCACGTAGTAGTCTTATAATAAAACACTACCGAGTTCAGGTGGGGAACCATCAACGAGGATATCGAAGCCTTGTGCATGAACTAGTATTCGCACAGCAACTCCTTTTCCTTGAACAAATCAATCAGTGGCTTGGTGTGCTAGGAACACATATGGAGTGGAGGAGGCCAACCTATCAAACCATAGAGCACTTCGCACGTGCATGACTAACTTGGGATGATTCCAGAGGAGGCAGAAATAAACTTTCTCAAATTCATGGCGGCAACTTGCATCGATTGCACATAAACCAGAGGAAGTCACTTCTTCCATCCAAACATATCCTTCATGAGGTAGCACGAAGAAAATGCTAACACAAGTTCCCAACACTAGCTTAATGTTCAACACGAGTCATGGAGAAGATAAGAATGTTGCCGATGGGCTCAACAACAATCCATCCAAGCTTCCATATAGATGAAATTCCACAATTAAGTGAACATGGTGATAGCATTGGTCAGACCAAAGGATGTAATGGTGTATGCTCGAGGAATCAACCACGAGTAAGACAACATTACGAATATCGTTGGTTCTAACTTGATTTGACGATGGCCCACACTCAAATCAAGGTTTGGGCAAGACGATAGGTTCAACAACTGATCACAAGGACCAATCGATGAAGAAATCATCTTTCTACAACAAACACACAAACACAAGATATCCCTTTGGAATGAACTAAGTTAGGCAAGCTTTTATCTTCCAACTCTCCAAGTTGCTGTTCAGCTTAACCAACTAGCTCAGGGGTATCCAACACAGATTCTTGGAGAAGGGGTGGTTTATAAGAAAACCAACTTGATCACGAGCTCAACATAATAGTCAGGGGATAACCTAGTAACACTTTCGAGAAGATATTCGGAAAATCACGAACCGCCGATACGTTGCTAAGCTCGAGATCAATCTTGCTTTTCAGGGCAAGACGATGTGATCAAGAGAGTAAGGGTTTGACAAAATCCTAACTCATTGATCGAAGAGTGCACCAGAAATAAGGACTAGGTAGCACGATCAATCTCAGGATGATGATTTAATAACCAGCACACTAAGAATGAGAGTGTTGTCCATTAACTACCAAACAACACGGTTGCTAGGAGAATTGATTTCACACATCATGGTTCACTTGTCGGCATTCCGGTTGTGACAACACGGGACCAAGAAATGAATGATGATGGCGAGGAGTATCACTGCATCAGGAATTCATAAGAGTTGGTGCAATTCTCACGACACTCTTGACATAAAGATGGTTACACTCCAAGGTAGAACAGAACAAAAACTGGATTGGCATTTTGATCTGTGGAATACAACTACTTTGACCCAATCCCAAAGATGGACGAGGTACTGGAGTTTGTTTCTCCTAGTCATTCCGGATTAGAATGGCTTGACAGACCACAAGAATAATAGGCATCGATAACACAAATGCACAATTACTCCTGACTATCAATTGATAGACGAGTGCCAGAAAATAACTAAAGAGGGACAACCCAAAGGAACGTATGTTTTTCTGAGTTGTGGATGCATGAATTAGTATGTCGAACAAATTCAACATATTTCTTCCGGATAACCCATGCAGAGGAGTAAGGACTGGCAGAGTCACAATATGAATGGAGTACTCCTCAAGAGCGCCCTGGTTGTGATCTTTTGGTTAAAAGAACTTCTGCCATAATGGTTCATGGTATTGGAAGAATGAGATACCACGGACCTCGAGGACTGTCGCAAGGTTACTAATATCCTAAAGGAACGAGCAAACACTATCAACAGGAGGTAAGTGGAGTGAATCTTGGGCTCAAGAACCCAGAAATAGAATGCCTACTAACTAAATGGCATCACGGGATGCTTTCGAGAATAATGGCCGGAATCATCACACTGGGGATGCAAGCATTGCTAGATTACTAAGTGGTCCTCTAAGACACCTAGGGTCATAATAATAACTCCAACATATCTGTCAAGGCAACAGAGTACCTCAACTCAACGATTAGTGTGGTTAATCTGGCCCAAAGGAACATCGAGAACGAAAAGAAGGGATTTGCAAATGCATCAGATTATTTAGAAGCCTGGGATGACTCGGACAGCATAACGGCTGTAAATGCTCAAAGGATTTGAGACATCCTGCAAAAATGGTGGCATAACCACTTCAGAAGCACAATATCAAGGTTCCGAGACCAACTATGAACACACGGAAGTAGTAGAAACTGAACTGAGGCTTGAAACTACAATTCTATAAGTCTATGATTAGTAACACGTGATCCTGATAGAAAGATGAGAAGCCTAGTTCTTAATCCCCGCAGAAAGAAGAGGGTGACTCAGATCAGAAGGGCATAAGGTATAAGGAGTAAAAAGAGCCTTACGTTCCCTTCCACAATCAATTCCCTTATATAACTAAAGCATTTCTAGACTCAACTTCGACCAGTTTGGCTTGGTAATCCTACAGGCAGTCAGGCTCTGATACCAAAGCTGTCAGGACCCCGATTCCAAGTCACATCGATCTAGCCGGTAACACCTCATATCACTTTGCGGCCTCACGCACGGTATTCCCACGGGTGTCGCCTTACCATGGCCCGGGACCGTTTGCGCCTTTTGGCTCACGTATATGATAGTGTCGCTAGCATCCATATGACAGAGAACCCGGGCCGACATGACTAGTCGTGAACCCAAAGTGGCACTAACTTACGGGGACAGGCATACATGAATCAACATCGAGCATGTCGGTCAGCAGCGTGCGAATCCGGGCTGTAGCACTGGGCTAACAGGACTCCGGTGAACCGGGCTGTAGCAGGCTAGGCAGGACTCCGGATGTCACCGCGTGACATTTCCCCGAAGGGACAGACACAGGAACGAAGTGAATCACATGCCGGCCAGTCAAGTGTTCCGGAGCAGTAGTGCTGGGCTAGCAGGACTCCGGTGAACCGGGCTGTAGCGGACTACTATGGCTCATGGAAGCACAAGACTACATTTCCCCATAAGAGAGGCTACCAAGGATAAACAACTAGGTTGTCGGATCCCACACATACCAAGCATTTCAATCATACACACAATATGCTCGATATGTGCAAATACAACATGGCATCACAACAAGACTCTACGACTCAGAGTATTTATTCATTAGGCTCCGAGGAGCAAGATATTACAAACATGGGTCTCATGACCCAACATTCAGAGCATACAAGTCAAAGCACATGCGGAAGCTTAACATGTCTGAGTACAGACATCTACAAATGAAAAGGCTGAGAAGCCTGACTATCTACCAGATCCTGCCGAGGGCACAAGATCGTAGCTGAGGTATCAAGCTAAACGTCGAAGTCCACACGGAACTACTAGCGAGACTGACGTCTCTCTGCAAAACATAAAATAAGCAAACATGAGTACAAATGTACCCAACAAGATACATCAGAACTATCTACATATGCATCGGTATCAACAAAGGGGGTGGTGGAGTTTAACAGCAGCAAGCCAGCTTTGACTCGGTGGCTATCCTGAACTACGACTGCAAGTAACTCTTTTGAGGTGGCGCACACGAGTCCACATATTCACCATATCAATACACCACTATGGATCTACTCCCGTCTACCTATGAGAACGCCATCCATAGCACTCACGCTTATCTTGCGAGTTTTAGAGTATCCACTTTCACTTGTCTATGAACTGTACAGGCAACCCAGAAGTCCTTTTCCGCGGACACGGCTATTCGAATAGATGATGTTAACCCTGCAGGGGTGTACTTCTTCACACACGCTCTCGCCACTTACCACCATGTACACGTCGTGTATCTCGGCAACCTTCAAGCGGAAGCCTGGCGAGGGAGTCGGCCACGACCTGACTAACCACACAAGTCTCTCGTCCAGGTTTATCGCCTATTCGGGTTCCATCCGCAAGGAGATCCGGCCGGGGTGTCGCTCACGGCCCCAAACGATGTGTACAGGGTTCCAAGACCACCAAACGGGCGGCGCTTGGTATACCCGGCCACGGTGCCTAGTCTGTCCCAAGCCCACCTGTACCGGGTGCCACTTGGTAGACTACTAACACTACCTACAAACACCAGAAACTAGTTGCAACTCCTGGACAGAGATCATGTTGATTAATAAGTCGAGAGGGGCACTTAAGCATTCCAATGCGTGGTAGTAGCTGTTCATGGATCACAAACACAGAACTCAGTTCCTGAGGACGGTTTCAATGAGACAACCCACCATGTACTCCTACATGGCCTCTCACCGCTACCTTTACCAAATCGTGTTCACACACTTAGCTCACACACAGTAGGACATGTTCATCACCATTCCAATTCATCCCCGATGAATCAGACCGGACACAACTCTAAGCAATAGCAGGCACGACAACAAGCATGAATGAGTAGGCACATCAGGGCTCAAACAACTCCTACTCATGCTAGTGGGTTTCATCTATTTACTGTGGCAATGACAGGTCATGCAGAGGAAAGGGGTTCAACTACCGCAGCATGTAACAGATGAATCGTTGTTGTCCTAATGCAATAAAAGAGGGCAGGAGCGAGAGAGTGGGATTGTATCGGAATGAACAAGGGGGTTTTGCTTGCCTGGCACTTCTGAAGATAGCATTGAGTCTTCATTAGTGTCAACGATCACAACACCGGAACAACGTCTACCGAGAGGGGACAAATACCGGCAACAGAGAAGAAATTCAATCAATGCAATGCACAATATGATGCATGATCATGACATGGCAATATGAATGTGTTCTGGGCTAATGCAAGCTAGAACAGATTGAGATGAGTCCATTTGAACCAAAGATTCAAATGCAAACCCATTTTATAAAGTCATTTAAGTGCATTATCTTGTTTCATCTAAACAGCAAGGTTAGGTTGCTCTAGCATGCATGAAAATGGTACAGATGGAAAGACTGGATTTTTCTGATCATTTTCATATATAAATTATTTCATTTGGAGTTACGGTTGAATTACTATGATTTTTTAGAAGTTTAGGCAATTTTCTGGATTTTCTAATTATTTAGAAATAAACTAATTCCAGAAAATGCATTACTGCGTCAGCCCTATGTCATGCTGACCTCAGCAGGCCAACAGACCGGGTCCAGGTCAAACCTGACCAGTGGGTCCCACTGGTCAGTCTCACAGTGCTGGATCGGGTCACAGACAGGTGGGGCCAGTCAACGGTGACGTCAGCGGGTCAACTGACCTGTGGGGTCCATGTTTGTTAGGTTAAAATTTAATAGGGGTTTACCCCGTGGTTAACTAGGGGGTGGGGCCGGTCTGTCAGTGGCACAGGGCGGGATTAACGCGCTAATTAGCCTCAAGCTAATGACGCCATGTCATCTCACCGGAGTTGAACGCCGGCGAGCACATCCGACGACGGATGCTCCTCGGGATCGAGCTACGGGCAACCATTTGCCTTGCCGTTTGCTTCTACGGGTTCCTCGGGTTCGCGCGCATCCAAAGGAGCAACCGAGAGGAGATGGGGTGAGCTGTGGCGTCGGCGGTGGCGAGCGAGGCGGCGGCCGGAGTTCGGCGTTCGTGAGTTTTGCTGCTGCGGCTCGCGGTCGAGCGAACCAGTGCGCTAGGGATGCACTACGCGAGGTTGCGAACGCTTTGCACACCGACGGATGACCAAATGGTCACCGAAGTGACGCCGGCGTCGAGCTTGTGCGGCGGGGCGTTTCGGTCAGCGCGGAATCAACGGCTATAGGATGCGAACGGCGTCGGGGTAAGAGGGAAACGGCGTAGGAGCTCACATAGAGGCTGTAGGGATGCTTAGCGCGCTCGGGGACGGCTCGGAGGTTTCAAATCGGCGGTGGCGATCTCCGTTGCCCGAGGTTGAAGACGAGGGCGAAGGCGACGTTGTGGGGCGTCCGGCGTCGCGCGGCTCGGTGTGGAGGTCGAGGATGAAGCGGCGGAGCTCTTGGTAAGCTCCAGAAGTCGAGGGGGCGGCAGTGGCTGTGGTGGTGCTCGGCGGCGCACTGCGGTGCGCTCGGGCGCGAGGTGGAGAGGAGCCAGAGGAGAGAAGAGGCGCTGGGAGAGCCAGAGAGGGTCGAGGGGGTGGCATGGCTTCACCAGGGAGGGCCAGGGCAAAGCGGCAAGCAGGAGGTGGCCGTGCGCGTGCCGGCGGGCGTCGGCCACGCGCGCTCCAGTCCTTCTGGCGTGAGTTGGAAGAAGACAAGGGACAGAGATGGGCGGGACCAACAGTGTTGGGCCAACATAGTGCAGGCCAGGTAAGTGGCTCAGGTACTCTCCTTTCTGCCTTTTCTGTTTTGTTTTTTTTATTTTGTTCTGTTTGTTTTGATTTAGTTTAGGCACTAAATCATTTGAATAAATTCTGAAAATTATTGTGGATGTTAGATGAACTATTCCAGAGCTCCACAAATAACTTCAGAATATTTGGACCATTTAAAATATATATATAGCATTTAAATGGCTCCAACTCAAATACTTTTGTGTTAATTCAAGAATCCAAAAATGACCTAAAAATATATTCATCATTTTTGGCAGAGGTTTTCACCTTAACCAGAAATCATGAACTTTTCTTACAGCATTTTGGGTTCATTGAAAACGTTTTTATTTGAACCTATTTGAATTCATTTGGTGCTAGGGTTTATCAATCCGCAATTCAACTTTAAATGAAATTTAGACATGATGCAGCAACCAAGCTAGTCCAAGTGCATAGCAAGGCTAGGGACATGACACGCTGCCTCGTCCGCCTCCCTCTACGGGCGACATAGCCCATGGAGCCCCTCCGCCACCTCCAAATCAAGACGTCGCCTCATACAACGATGCGCGGCCCCGCGGCACGACCCACCACGTAGGGCGCCCGCGCGCGAAGAAGGAAGCTGCCAGGAAATCCAACGGTCGCAAGAAGATGCTCCTGCACTCCCAGCACCACCACGTCAAGATTGCGCGCCGCCTGCGGTGGCGGCGCATGGGTACCAAGACCAGGCTCCACCTCCACGACAGGCTCCAGTGACCACGGCGAGCTGCCACGCCTTCACCCCCAAGCTGCGCCGCGTTGTCTAGCCTGGCATGTTCGAGCCCGACCTGCCTCCATGCTACGACGGCACCCCCGACCCTACTGAGTTCTTGCAGCTCTATGAGTCGAGCATCGAGGCGGCCAACGACGACGAGAAGGTCATGGCCAACTAGTTTCCCATGGCTCTCAAAGCCGACGCACGCTCGAGGCTCCTGAACCTGCCCGCGGGATCGATCTCCTCCTGGGGCGAGATGCGCGAGTGCTTCGTGGCCAACTTCCAAGGCACTCACAAACGCCCGCCTGCTGCTGGTGACTTGCGGCGCCTCAAGCAGCAGCCAAGGGAGGCCCTGCAGAAGTACATCCAGCGTTTCAACAGCGTTTGCCTCAAGATTCCAAAGGTGACGGACGAGGCCATCATCTTAGCATTCTCCGATGGCGTTTGCGATGTCAAGATGAAGGAGGAGCTCGCCATCGACGAGGACCTATGCACAGCTTTGGAGATGTTCAACATGGCGACCAAGTGCGCAAGAGCTGAGGAGGGACGCCTATCCCTCCTCGAGCTTCCAGCCGCCGACCCGGAAGACAAGAAGCCCAAGACCAAGGACGTGAAGCGCAAGGGGGCTGCCATGCTCGCGACGGAGCTAGAGATGAGGCGCGACTGCAACCACCCTGAGTTATCCAAGGCCAACCGCCTGTTCTGCGCCTTCCAGAACATGCACAACCACAACACCAACAACTGTCAGGAGCTCATGGCCATCCGCGACAGACGCTTCGGTCGACACCCCAAGTGCAACGACTGAGGCTACGGCCGTGGAGGAGGCCGAAGTGGAGGACGCTGGGACGACCGCGGCCCCCGCCAAGAGTGGCGCGACCACCCTCGTGAGGACCGCCCTCAGGGCAACGCTGGCCTCCCTCCGCTGCCGCCACCACCAAGGAGGAATGACGACCATCACCAGGACGAGGGGGCTGGGGGCTTCTAGGAGCCTCGCGCCATCGCTTGCATCTTGGGTGGCGCTCAGGCCCTAGCCTCTCAGCGCATCTTCAAGCAGTTTGCTCGTGAGGTGAACGCGGCCCTCCCCAGGCTCGAGGCCACGCGCCCGCTCAGGTGGTCCAAGTGCACCATTACCTTCAGCTCCTTCGACCAGCTCAAGTGCGCGGCAACTGCCGGCGCTCTCCCGATGCTCTGCTCGCCCATCATCCGCAATGTCCAAGTCACTAAGACCCTCATCGACGGCGGTGCATGGCTCAATGTCCTCTCCGTCGAAATGTTCGACCGCCTCTAAGTGCCATATCATCACCTACAGCCTACCAAGCCCTTCTCAGGGGTAACCGATGGCTCCACCACCCCGATCGGGCAAATCCGCCTCCCTGTCACCATCAGCAAACGCGACAACTACCGCACCAAGCTCATCGACTTCGACGTCGCCCACATCCACCTGCCGTACAATGCCATCCTTGGGTATCCAGCCCTCGTCAGGTTTATGGCAGTGACTCATCACGGCTACAACATCCTCAAGATGCTAGGGAGCTGCGGTGCCATCATGGTAGCCTGCGAGGGAAATGACGCGGTGTGCTCTCTCGAGCGCGCTTACCAGGCTGCAGCGGCCGAAGAACCAGATAACGAAGGCGTCGTCTACCCTCCTGAGGCTGTCCCCAAGAAGAAAAAGCAGCTGCTCCTACAAGGGTCTCAGGAGAGCGGTGTCTCCAGCGGCACCACCTCAGGACCTGCGCCCGCAGATGGAGTGCCTCCCTCTCTTGCATAGGAAGGCGCGCCCAGTGCCCTCCTCAGGCTGGGCTCGGGGGCTCTCTTCTGGAGGGCATTAGACCTAGTCAACGTCACGAGGGAGGCGCTCGGGCACCACATGGAGGCATGCTTCACCGCACGCTTCCCTCAAGAGCACAAGGCGTGGAGTGCCTGGTGTTCAGGAGCTCATCACCAAGGTGACCATGGAGCTTCAAGAGGCAAGATCCATGCGCGGCGACCGCCGCCCACCACCTGGCGCAGCTCCTCGTCCTGGCGAGGATGATGAGCTGCGCGTCTGCCTCGATATCCAAGAACTCAATCGGGCGGCATCTCAGGAGCGCTTCTGGCCTTCTCGCATTGGTCGGTGCGAGGGTCCACCTCACAGCTATGTTCGCATACCATTCGGCTTGCCGAACTCGGCTGTCACCTTCCAGCGCCACTTGTAGAGCGTTCTGGCGGCTCAGGAGGCCAGGCTTCCCGCAGTCCTGGCAGAGACGGTGACAGTTCTTCATGAGCCTCCTGGGCCCCCAAAGCCTCCCAAGGCTCAGGACCCAGGCGACTCGTGAGGAGCAACTTCTTCAGCACGCATCTTCAGCCACTCCAACACCTCGTCAACAACGGTACCAGGTGACTCTTTCCAATTCATTCAGTTGGGGGTGCCCCATGGACAGCACTATCCCCAAGTCGCATGGGCCTGTCCCTGCGACGTGTATCCTTTTGCATCTCTGGCTTACTCAGTTGGGGGCGCCCCACAGGCAGCATTATCCCCAAGTCGCACGGGCCTATCCCTGCGATGTCTATCCTTCTGCATCTCTAGCTTACTCTGTTGGGGGCGCCCCTCGTGCTGCATCATCCCCAGGCCGCATGGGTCCGTCCCTGCGGCATGTATCATTCTTGCATTTATCTGAACTAGCTTGCCTCCTTGCATGAGTTACTTTATGATCATCACCTGCTTGCCTGTTGCCCTTCGCGGCCACCCGCGTTGCTGACCGGCCTCCTGCTCTTCCCGCAATGGGGGCTACACATCCTGGCATGGTGCTTGTGCTCGGGTCCGTCCCTGCAATGTTGAGAAACCTGACTGGTCAAGCTCTGGCTCGTGGGACGCCCCGCGCACGTCACCTCACCAGGCCATCAGTGCCTTCATCTTCTTGAGGAAAGACCAGTGACAGGGCAGCAAGCGTGATTACAAGCTGTATTCTCTCCTCGCACTAACCCACAGGGATCTCCAGGGCCCAACTACGGGTGGTCTCGCCGGCTGCCCTCCTTTCGCGTGATTCGCTTGCGAGTTAAAGGGGGGCTCCTGAGCATCGCGCCTCAGGAGCTCCTACTGACTCTCCAGCCCTCACCCCTGGCCTTGACCACGACATCGTGACCTGGCATACCAGTGGTGGCTGAGCTTGCTCGAGGGTCAGGACCCAAGGACGTAGAGCATTTAGAAGAGCGTGAAAAGGGGGGAGTTGGTGCGAGCCTAACCTAGCCGTACCACCGCCACTGACGCGCAAATCTGGCGCTGCACAAGGAATCGCCTCAGGCTCGCTAAGATAAGTTGCGCATTCAAGTTAGCCCAGCGCTGAGACTCAGGATTTTTGACTCTTGCAGCCTTGCGGCAATGCCGCCTTCCTTTTCTTCCTTTAGGGAGCTGCTTGTACGCTAAGGGGGACCTCTTGAGCATCGCGCCTCAGGAGCTCTTATCGGACCTCGGGCCGCTCACCTCCTGGGCTTGACCACGACATCGCGACCTGGCATACCAGCGACCGCAGAAGCCTGCCTGGGGACTAGGACCTGTCGGCATAGAGCTCTAAGCTACCACAAGGATGAAAAGGGGGGACAATGCCGAAACAAGACAGGCAACCGCGAACATCATAATGGGAATAATATCGGCGCAAAAGCACTACAAATTCTTTACACACCCCCACGGGGTTCATCTCGGTTCCTCACAGGGAACAAAAGAAGAAGGCTTGCGGGGGTCATATCTACAGACGTTGCCACTGACGCCATCATCAACAGTGGGCCACGAGGGGCCGACGCCAACCCCATCCAGATCATCGACGATGACGAGAAGACGCCGCTGCCGCGCTCCGGGCAAGACGAGAGCTCGGTGGCACGTAGCTTTCATTGCTCGTCTTCGGAGACTCGTCAAGCTCAGGAGATTTGCTGGACTCCCAGGAGCCGTCGCTGGTACTGGAGGAACTGCCGGCAGGCCCAAGGGAGGGCTCGGCGCCTGCTGCCGCACCATCCTGGTGGCCTCCTCTAGGGCAGCACACCAGGTGGCGGCCTTCCTCGTCGAAGACCTTGAAGAACATCGTGGAGGCACCGTCGTACTCGAAGTGGATGGTGAGAGCCCCCTCGGCGCGGCAAGCGCGGGCATCCTCACCCCATCTACGGGTCATGAAGATCTTGCCCAGGGAGACGACCTCGACCTCCACCCCCGTTGTCGGTGTGCTACACTCAGCATGCTGCAACCACAGTTCGAGCCGCCCTCTCAGCGCATCTCCTCGGCGAAGAACTGCGGGAATCTGATCCATGTGCGCGGAGGCATCACCGCCCACACCACAAGCTCGCGCGAGGAGCCCTCGACATGAGTTCATGGGCCAGCGGCACGTGCCACCACGGCCGTGATGCGAGCGGCGCGGGGCGTTGCCTCCTCCACTGGAGCCTTGCACATGGGCGTACAAGGGTAGCGGGTTGCCGGGAGCAGGCTGCTCGTACCAAGGCCTCGTCACCTCCGGCCTCACGTCATCGCGGGAGCGTCCCAGCCTCTTCTTCGGCGGAAGTGGCCCCTGCTCTTCATTGGGGGGCTTTTCCTTTCTCGGCGGCGAAGAATCTCCTTATCGGCGCCATGAGTATCACGGCAGGATGGAGAGGCGAGGACGCGGAATAAGAAGCATGCAGTGTGAAGAAGAATATGAGGGACGGGGGCTCCGCCCCCTCCTCATTTATAGCGAGAAGGAGGCCAACCGCGGGCCTCCACGATCGCAGGTAATGATGGTTTTCTTCTGCATGCAGCAGGATGTTGTCAGGTCGAACGGTTTTTGAGGTAGCGTAGGGAAGCGGAGACACCCACGTCCCATCAATCGCCACAAGTCAATCAAGGCCGCAGGTGGTTGGGGCCCGCGGCGCTCCGCTCTTGCCCTTTGTCTTCGCCTCGACGCCAAGTTCAAGCGCGCCTTGGGCCCGGGGGCTACTGTCGACATTCTGTGACCGGGGGTGCCCAGACTTGCCTGCGTGCGGCCCAACGTGTGGCTCCACCAACGGCCTGGTATGGCCCAGCTTCAGCAACGACAACCCAAGACCCTCGCGAGTGGCCAAGGCTCCTGAGGCGGATGACACCAAGACCTCCTCGGGGGCAGTCTCACTAGGCTGGCTCCCGAGGCGCGAAGATCTCTATGCAAGGGGCACCTCGCGAGGATCACGTGACGTGAACCGTGACGATGAAGGCCAGGATGGCGCCAGCAGGCGCGATGTATCAGTTTCCTCTTTGGTGCTAAAGAGGCAAGCATAGGCGAGGAGTCCCGAGGAATCAGGCAAAGGTTTCCATATCGGTGCAACAAGACCAAGACCAGCAGGACGGTAGGACGGAGGTCATCGCGGAGCCCACATCAGCGTCACCACCAGAGCCTTTGGTAGGCGAAGACCACCTTTTGTCAGGATAGCCTGTACTAGTTGTCTCCCTTCACACTTGGCCTTTGTGGGATCCCTTCCCACCTAACATTTGGGAAGAGGACCAGGGCCTCTATAAATAGGACTCGCCAGCACCATCGGAAAAAAGACCGATCTTGGAGCGAGATGCGCGAGCGCTTCGTCGCCAACTTCCAAGGCACTCGCGACCGCCCGCCTGCTGCTGGTGACTTGCGCCGCATCAAGCAGCAGCTAGGGGAGACCCTGCAGAAGTACATGCAGCGTTTCAACAGCGTTTGCCTCAAGATTCTAAAGGTGACGGACGAGGCCATCATCTCAGCATTCTCCGATGGCGTCTGTGATGTCAAGATGAAGGAGGAGCTCGCCATCCACAAGGACCTGTGCACAGCTCTCGAGATGTTCAACATGGCGACCAAGTGCGCAAGAGAAGAGGAGGGACGCCTATCCCTCCTCGAGCTTCCAGCCGCCGACCCAGAAGACAAGAAGGCCAAGACAAAGGACGTGAAGCGCAAGGGGGCTACCGTGCTCGCGGCGGAGCCAGAGATGAAGCGCGGCTGCGACCACCACCGTCGTACTCAGAGTGGATGGCGAGGGCCCCCTCCGCGCGGCAAGCGCGGGCAACCGCGGCCCATCCACGGGTCATGAAGATCTTGTCCGGGGAGACGACCTCGACCTCCGCCCCCATTACCGGTGTGCTACACTCAGCATGCTGCAACCACAGCTCAAGCGGCCCTCTCGGCGGCATCTCCTCGGTGAAGAACTGCGGGAATCTGATCATGAGCGTGGAGGCATCGCCGCCCACACCATGAGCTCGCGCGAGGAGCCCTCGGCATGAGTTTGTGGGCCACCGGCACGTGCCACCACGGCCGTGACGCGAAAGGCGCTGCCTCCTCCTCTGGAGCCTTGCACATGGGCGTACAAGGGCATCAGGTAGCCGGGAGGAGGCCGCTCGTACCAAGGCCTCGTCACCTCCCGCCTCACGTCGGCATCGCGGGAGCGGCCCAGCCTCTTCTTCGGCGGAAGTGGCCCCTGCTCTTCGCGGGGGGCTTTTCCTTTCTCGGCGGCGAAGAATCTCCTTATCGGCCATGAGTATCATGGCAAGACGGAGAGGCGAGGAGGAGGAAGAAGAAGCAGGCGGCGTGAAGAAGAAGATGAGGGACGGGGCCTCCGCCCCCCTCCTCATTTATAGCCAGAAGGAGGCCAACCGCCGGCCTCAACGATTGCAGGTAATGCTGGTTTTCTTCTGCATGCAGCAGGATCTCGTCAGTTTGAACGGTTTCCGAGGCAGCGTAGGGAAGCGGAGACGCCCACGTCCCATCAATCGCCACGCATCAATCAAGGCCGCAAGAGGTTGGGGCATGCGTCGCTCCGCACTTGCCCTTTGGCTTCGCCTCGAAGCCAAGTTCGAGCGCGCCTTGGGCCCGGGGGCTACTGTCGATGTTCTGGGACCGGGGGTGCCCAGACTTGCCTGCCTGCGGCCCAACGTGTGGCTCCACCAACGGCCTTGTACGACCCAGCTTCAGCAATGACAACCCAAGACCCTCGCGAGGGGTCAAGCCTCGCGAGGCGGACGACACCAAGACCTCCTCGGGCGCAGTCTCACTAGGCTGGCTCCTGAGGAGCGGAGATCTCTATGCAAGGGGCACCTCGCGACGTTCACCTGACGTTAGCCGTGATGACCAAGGCCAGGCTGGCGCCAGTGGGCGCAGTGTATCAGTTTCCTCTTTGGTGCTAAAGAGGCAAGCGTAGGCGAGGAGTCCCCTGGAATCAGGCAAAGGTTTCCATATCGGTGCAACAAGACCAAGACCAGCAGGACGGAGGTCATCGCGGAGCCCACATCAGCGTCACCACCAGAGCCTTTGGCGGGCCAAGACCACCTTTTGTCAGGATAGCCTGTACTAGTTGTCTCCCTTCAACCTTGGCCGTTGTGGGATCCCTTCCCACCTAACATTTGGGAAGAGGACCAGGGCCTCTATAAATAGGACTAGCCACCACCATCGGAAAAAAGACCGTTCTTGGGGGGATCCATTCCACCCTGACGAGTTCACCAGCTCATCGAGCCCTAGAACACCTCACCCCCTGAGGCTGTTCATCCATTGTACTAGTTCATCCTCAGCTCCTCGAGGCAATCCACCACCACACTGGAGTAGGGTATTAAACCATGCGGTGGCCCGAACCAGTATAAACCTCTATGTCTCTTGTTCTTTGGGTTCATCGAGCTAGGCTGTGGGATCGTTGAGCGAGCGAGCTTGGAAGAGAGTGTTCTTCGTGCGCACCCCAGAGTTCGAACCTCACAAGGGTTTGTCGGAAACCGTAAACCGACAACGAGGTCCAGGGGCACCTCTTCAAAGAAGCCGCAGGCCGGGGTCTCGAAGAAGACCAGGTCAGTGTTGATCTCCCGAGGAGATGTGTCGGCGTTCTAGGAACGGGGGTCCCCAGACTTGCTTGCCTGCGGCGCATGGCGTGGCTAAGCCAGCAGGCCGTATGGCCCATCTTCATCAACAAGGCATCCAAGACTCTCGCGAGGGTCCAAGCCTCGCGAGGGGGACGACGCAAGACCTCCTCTGGAGTGGCCTAGTCAGGCAGGCTCACGAGGAGCGGAGATATCAAGGCGGGGCAAACCTCACGAGGCTCTCGTGACGTGAGCCATGACGAACGACACCAGGCGGGCGCCAGCGCGCGCAGCGTCCTTGTTTTCTCTTTGGTGCTAAGGAGGCCAGCGCAGGCGAGGAGTACCGAGGCATCAGGCAAATGTTGCTATATCGGTGCAACGAGACCAAGACCAGGAGGACGGCAGGGCGGAGGTCATCGTGGAGCCCAAGACGGCATCACCACCAGAGCCTTTCGCAGGCGAAGACCACTTTTGTCAGGATAGCTTGTACTAGCTGTCCCCCTTCAAATTTGCTCGCCGTTGTTGCTCCCTTCCTGCTCAATATTTGGGAAGAGGACCAGGGCCTATATAAGTAGAGATAGCCACCACAGTAGGGGGCATCGAGCAGTTCACCCAGCTCTCACCCGCTAAGACACCAAGCACAAGAACACCTCAACCTGAGGAGGCTGTTCTTCCCTTGTACTATTGTTCATCAGCCCAAGAGGCAATCCACCACCACCACACTGGAGTAGGGTATTACACGACAACGGTGGCCCGAACCAGTATAAACCTCGTGTCTCTTTGTGTCCCGAGTTTGTCGAGTTCGTCCGCGAGATCTTAGCGAGCTAGAGCGTAGATCGGTAGGAGGGAAAGACTTCGCGCGCACCCGAGTGTTTGAACCTTAAGGTTTTGCCGGAAACCCACATCCGGCATTTGGCGCGCCAGGTAGGGGTGCGCCGTAGCCTCCCTCTCATTGATTAGTTGCTCCGTCGCTCCGTCGTCTCCATGGTGGACGCTCGCCGTGCCCGAGCTGAGCGTCGGGCTGCCCTCACCGCCCGCGTCGCTCAGACGGCCCCCGTCGGCGGGCCACCTCATCGTTCTCCGTCTCCCGCCACCAACGCTGCCACCGGCCCAGCGGGGAACGAACAACAGGCGTCATCGCTGCACCCTTCGGTGCGGCAGGACGGCCACATCGCCAATCCATCGCTGACCCCGGCCGGTTCTGCGTCTCACGCGCGCCGCGCTCCCATGGAGGCGCGGGCCGCGCTCCTCACGGAGAACGAACTCCTACGCTACCGCCCAGTCGATGACCTCTACGAGGAGTGGCTCGATCGCGTCGCCGAGCTCGTCCACGCCGCAGGGAGCTCCCCGGCGCCGTCCCTCTCTCTGCCTCACCCTCAGCCAGCCGTGGGCAACAAGACCCATGACGCGCCTCCACCACCACTTCCTCAAGACGGTGCCTTGGCACCAAGGCGCGCGGCGTGATCCACCACGCCCGGTGCCCGCGCGCGAAGAGAGAAGTTGCCAAGAAATCAAGTGGCCGCGAGAAGCTGCGCCTGCGCTCCCCGCGCTGCCTCGTCAAGACCGCGCGCTGCCCGCAGCGGCGCCGCGTGGACCTCGCCAAGACCAAGCTCCACCTCTAAAGCGGGCCCCAGCAACTATGGTTGGCTGCTGCGCCTTAACCCCCGAGCTGCGTAGCGTCGCCTGGCCACGCAAGTTCAAGCCGGATCTGCCTCCTCGCTACGACGGCACCGCCGACCCCGCAGAGTTCCTGCAGCTCTACGAGCTGAGCATCGAAGCAGCCAACGGCGATGAAAAAGTCATGGCGAACTGGTTTCCCATGGCGCTCAAGAATGGAGCTCGCTCCTGGATCCTGAACCTGCAGCACGGCTCGATCTCCTCCTAGGACGAAATGCGCGACCGCTTCGTCGCCAACTTCCAGGGCACTCACGACCGCCCGCCGGCCGCGGGTGACCTGCGCCGCGTCAAGCAACAACCAGGAGAAACCCTCTAGAAGTACATCCAGCGCTTCAACAACACCCGCCTCAAGATCCCCAAGGTCACGGATGAGGCCATCATCTCTGCATTCTACGACGGCGTCCGTGACGTCAAGATGAAGGAAGAGCTCGCTATCCATGAGGAGCTCTGCACCTCTCAAGAGCTGTTCAACCTGGCGACCAAGTGAGCAAGAGCTGAGGAGGGGCGCCTCTCTCTCCTTGAGCTGCCAGCTGCGGGTGTAGAGGAGAAGAAGGCCATGGCCAAGGACGTGAAGCGCAAGGAGGCAGTTGTGCTCACAGCGGAGCCCGACACCAAGCGGGGCAGAGATCAGCCCGAGTCTTCCAAGAACAACCGACCGTTCTGCGCGTTCCAAAACCTGAACACCCACAACACCAGCGACTGTCAAGAGCTCAGAGCCAAGCGAGAAGGACGCTTCGGTCGACGCCCCGAGCGCAACGACCGGGGCTACGGCCACGGAGGAGGACGTGGAGGCGGATGCTGGGATGACCATGGCCCGCGCCAGGAGTGGCGCGACCGGCCTCGTGAGGACTGATACGGCTCCAACGTATCTATAATTTATGAAGTATTCATGCTATTATATTATCCATCTTGGATGTTTATGGGCTTTACTATGCACTTTTATATTATTTTTGGGACTAACCTATTGACCCAGAGCCCAGTGCCAGTTCCTGGTTTTTTTCCCTTGTTTGAGTGTTTCGAAGAAAAGGAATATCAAACGGAGTCGAAATGGAATGAAACCTTCTGGAGAAGTTATTTTTGGAAGGAAAGCAACCTGATAGACTTGGAGTGCACGTCAGGAAAGAAACGCGGGAGCCACGAGGTAGGGGGCGCGCCCACCCCCCCAGGGCGCGCCCTCCACCCTCGTGGGCCCCTCGTGGCTCCCCTAACATATTTCTTCCGCCTATATATATCCGTATACCCTAAAACGACCGGGGAACAGAATAGATCGGGAGTTCCGCCGCCGCAAGCCTCTGTAGCCACCAAAAACCAATCGGGACCCTGTTCCGGCACCCTGCTGGAGGGGGAATCCCTCACCAGTGGCCATCTTCATCATCCCGGCGCTCTCCATGACGAGGAGGGAGTAGTTCACCCTTGGGGCTGAGGGTATGTACCAGTAGCTATGTGTTTGATCTCTCTCTCTCTCGTGTTCTTGAGGTGATTCGATCTTGATGTATCGCGAGCTTTGCTATTATAGTTGGATCTTATGTTGCTTCTCCCCCTCTACTCTCTTGTAATGGATTGAGTTTCCCCTTTGAAGTTATCTTATCGGATTGAGTCTTTTAATGATTTGAGAACACTTGATGTATGTCTTGCGTGGGATACCCATGGTGACAATGGGGTATTCTATTGATCCACTTGATGTATGTTTTGGTGATCAACTTGCGGGATCCGCCCATGAACCAATGCATAGGGGTTGGCACACGTTTTCGTCTTGATTCTCCGGTAGAAACTTTGGGGCACTCTTTGAGGTTCTAGGTGTTGGTTGAATAGATGAATCTGTGATTGTGTGATGCATATCGTATAATCATACCCACGGATACTTGAGGTGACATTGGAGTATCTAGGTGACATTAGGGTTTTGGTTGATGTGTGTCTTAAGGTGTTATTTTACTACGAACTCTAGGGCTGTTTGTGACACTTATAGGAATAGCCCAACAGATTGATTGGAAATAATAACTTTGAGGTGTTTTCATACCCTACCATAATCTCTTCGTTTGTTCTCTGCTATTAGTGACTTTGGAGTGACTCTTTGTTGCATGTTGAGGGATATTTATATGATCCAACTATGTTATTATTGTTGAGAGAACTTGCACTAGTGAAAGTATGAACCCTAGGCCTTGTTTCCTAGCATTGCAATACCGTTTGTGCTCACTTTTAGCACTTGTTACCTTGCTATTTTTATATTTTCAGATTACAAAAACCTATATCTACCATCCATATTCCACTTGTATCACCATCTCTTCGCCGAACTAGTGCACCTATACAATTTACCATTGTATTGGGTGTGTTGGGGACACAAGAGACTCTTTGTTATTTGGTTGCAGGGTTGCTTGAGAGAGACCATCTTCATCCTACGCCTCCCACGGATTGATAAACCTTAGGTCATCCACTTGAGGGAAGTTTGCTACTGTCCTACAAACCTCTGCACATGGAGGCCCAACAACGTCTAAAAGAAGAAGGTTGTGTAGTAGACATCAAGCAGTTTCTGGCGCCATTGCCGGTGAGGCTAGGTAAGCGGCACTCACACCCCGTCAACTAAGCTAGTTTCTGGCGCCGTTGCCGGGGAGGTGAGTGCTTGAAGGTATATCTTTAGATCTTGCAATCGAATCTTTTTGTTTCTTGTTTTATCACTAGTTTAGTTTATAAAAGAAAATTACAAAAAAATGGA
The DNA here is from genome assembly GCF_018294505.1 of Triticum aestivum. Taxonomy (NCBI): domain Eukaryota; kingdom Viridiplantae; phylum Streptophyta; class Magnoliopsida; order Poales; family Poaceae; genus Triticum; species Triticum aestivum. Next base: position 189,059,771 of record NC_057811.1, on the reverse strand, counting down.
ATTGAGTTTGTCTCATACGCTTCATCTTTTTAATATCTTTCGTGAGTATGATGGAAAGGAAAAATTGTGCCAAAGTGTTAGAAGAAGAATGCATTAAAATGTTTGGCACTAAATCTTTGAATGATGAGCATGATTGCAATGTTGTTAGTATGAATTCCTTGAATATCCATAGTACTAATGATAATTGCACTAGTCATGATGAAAATATCTCTTATAAGCATGTCGATTTTTGTGGAGTGTATTGGGTTTGCAAGTACACACCAAATAGGGAAGATAGATATTGCAAGAGGCACAAGCATTTAGAAACTAAATTGTTGCAAGAAAGTCTTGATGTTTGTGCTGAAAAATTCAATATTTTTTGTGACCCTTGTGAACTTTGCAATGAACACGGTCATTTAAATCTCCAATGCAAATTGTTTCATGACCGACTCGTGTCCAAAAATTGTGATAATTTGATTACCCTTGAGCATCATAAAGAGCTTAGTCTTGTTTTGGGGTATGAGGAAATGAAACGTATAACTGAGAGTATTCCAAAGTTTAATCTTGATAGATTTCTTGATTTTGATCTAGAGAAGATTTATATGTATTCTGCGGTGAATTGCATTGAAAATCCTTATATTACCAATTACATAAAGAAAAGAAAACAAATAGAAGATGAAGAGAATACTAATGAAAGGGAAGAGACTTCCCAATATCCTCCTATTATTTCTTATGATGAATCAGGTAAGGAGGAGGAGCTTTCTATTCAACCAATCTCATCAATAAGGAGCTCAAAAAAGAGGGATAAACCCGCACATGATGTGAAGAAGAAAAAGAAAAAACGTGGAAACAAAGGTAAAAAGGTATCCCTCCCAAATGATGTTGCTCCTACTACTCATTGTGATGATGATAATTGCTATACTATTGGTGCTATCCATACTATTAATAATGAGAGTGATTATGCTTATCATATGAAAAGGCCCAAGCTTGGGGATGCTATATTTGATGAGGATGACACATTTGAGAATATATTTTCTGAAATTAATGTTTGTCCCAACCTCGGGGGTGCTATGTTTAATAGTGATGATATTTTTTGCCTCCCAAGTTTTGATATGCAAAGTTGTTATGATGATAGTATGCCTTCTACCTATGATGATTATATCGATGAAAGTGGGTTTGGAAGAGTGTCAAATTTAGGAAGTAATGATCCCACTATTTTGGAGGATGTTGAATCTTGTAATATTTATGAAAGTGGATTTCGAGAGGTCATGACTTTATTTAGTGATGTATCCACTATCTTGGAAGAGGTTTCAATCAATTATGATGAGAACAAAGTTGCTACTTATGATGATTATTGTGATGAAACTTATGCTATAAAAAGTAGTGATGATTATATTTATAAAACTTGTCATGATTATGATTACCCTTTTTCTTAACATTACCCTTTTAATGTGGAAACAATTTATAGTATTCAAGTCTCTTATGATACTCCCACTATCCCGAATGAGAATAATTTTGCTTATGTGGAGAATAGTAAATTTTCTATGCTTGTAGATCATGAAAAGAATGCTTTATGTGCTGGTTATATTGTTTAATTCATTCATGATGCTACTGAAAATTATTATGAGAGAGGATCATATGCTTCTACATATTGCAATAATATCAAGTTTCCTCTTTATGTGTTGAAAATCTTGAAGTTATGCTTGTTTTGCCTTCCTATGCTAGTTGATTATTGTTCTCATAAGTTGTTTGCTCACAAAATCCCTATGCATAGGAAGTGGGTTAGAATTAAATGTGCTAGTCATATTCTTCATGATGCTCTCTTTATGTTTCAATTCTTATCTTTTATGCGAGCATCATTGAAATCATCATGCCTAGCTAGGGGCATTAAACGATAGCGCTTGTTGGGAGGCAACCCTACTTTATTTTTGTTTCTTGATTTTTGGTTCTGTTTAGGAATAAATAATCCATCTAGCCTCTGGTTAGATGTGGTTTTATGTCTTAATTAGTGTTTGTGCGAAGTAGAACCTTTGGGAAGACTTGGGTGAAGTCTTTATGATCATGCTGTAAAAAAACAGGAACTTTAGCGCTCACGAAATTAGCTTCAGCTTTTTACTGGAGAGTGATATTTAGTTGATTCTTTTTGCAGATGATTACTAGACAAATTACTCAGGTCCATCAATTTGTTCTAGAATTTTTGGAGTCCCAGAAGTTTGCGTTAGTTACATATTACTACAGACTGTTCTGTTTTTGACAGATACTGTTTTTCGTGCGTTGTTTGCTTATTTTGATGACTCTATGGCTAGTAAAATAGATTATAAACCATAGAGAAGTTGGAATACAGTAGGTTTAACACCAATACAAATAAAGAATGAGTTCATTACAGTACCTTGAAGTGGTGTTTTGTTTTCTTTCGCTAACAGAGCTCACGAGATTTTCTATTAAGTTTTGTGTTGTGAAGTTTTCAAGTTTTGGGTAAAGATTCGATGGACTATGGAATAAGGAGTGGCAAGAGCCTAAGATTTGGGATGCCCAAGGCACCCCAAGGTAATATTAAAGGATGACCAAGAGCCTAAGCTTGGGGATGCCCCGGATGGCATCCCCTCTTTCGTCTTCGTTCATCGGTAACTTTACTTGGAGCTATATTTTTATTCACCACATGATATGTGTTTTGCTTGTAGCGTCATTTTTTTCTTTTGCTTTGCTTGCTGTTTGAATAAAATACCAAGATCTGAAATTCTTAAATGAGAGAGAGTCTTCACATAGCTACATAATTATTTAACTACTCATTGATCTTCACTTATATCTTTTTAGAGTAGTTTGTCATTTACTCGTGTGCTTCACTTATATCCTATGAGTAAATGGTCGAATGATTTGAATGTCATAAATCTGAAATTATATATGTTTCATATGCCTTTCCTATGGGGAGTAATGCCTTCACATATAAGAAGTAGAGGTGGTAAATTTATTGAAGGTTAGCAAACATTGTATTGGTCACTTGAACAATTCATGAAATAATATTGAAAGAAGAGAGATTTCACATATAAATCTTGGACATCTTCTATGATTGTGAGCCCCATTAATTATTTTCAAACCTGAGAAAATTAGTTGAAGCTGGACAAGGAAGACAATATAATGAGTTATGCTTGGGTATATTTGTATAGAAGTTATATTGTTATGGATCCTCTAACATGTGGTGCTTGCTATTTAGAATCCTTTGCTAGCCAAAATATCTGTACTAAGCGGGAATACTGCTTGTGCATCCAAATTCCTTGAACCAAGTTTCTTCCATGAGTGTCCACCATATCTACTTATATGCGGTATTTACCTGCCGTTCCAAGTAAATTTGCATGTGCCAAACTCTAAACCTTCAAATAATAATCTGTTTTGTATGCCCGAATCGCTCATGTAGCGACTACGGGTTGGCAGTATCTTCCATGCTAGGTAGGTTATTCTCGCGATGAGTGGACTCCGCTCATCATTCATGAGAAAATGGCTGGTAACCGGGATGCCCAGTCCTATGATCAAAAGATCGAAATCAAATAAAAAATAATTGCAAACAAAACTCCCCCAGGTTTGATGTTAGTTGGAGGCACCCGTTGTTTCGGGAAAGCCATGGATTGATGATTGTTGGTGGAGGGGCAGTAAAAATCTTTACCTTTCTGTTTGGGAACTGCCTATAATGTATGTAGTATGGAAGATATTGGGAACTCTTGGTCGTAATGTTGACAATGAAAGCATACCTCTCAAAATTATTTTCATCTCTGTTTTTGCTTCGAGCTCTAGCACCTCTGCAAATCCCTGCTCCCCTCTGCGAAGGGCCTATCTTTTACTTTTATGCAAGAGTCAGTAGTATTCATTCTCATTCCAACCTACTCTTTAGTTGGCAAGCATCATATGATGGAAAGATCTAAGCATATATGGCCATTCAAATATATTTGATCATGAATTATTACTGTTGACATTACCCTTGAGGTAAAAAGTTGGGAGGCGAAACATTAAGCCCCTATCTTTCTCTGTGTTCGATGAATACTATTTGTTCTAAAAATATGCTTTGAGTGGTAGTAATCATGGAAGACTAAATGATAGTTGAGTATGTGAAGTTTGTTGAATCAAAGCTCTGACATAGACTCTTCCTGAAAATAAGATGAATTGTAATTGTTTGATGACTAACAACACGGTTTGTTAGTTTTCAAGAAAGTTTATGATCTATACTTTAACATGTGAATAGTTTGTTACTTGATCATGCAAAGTTCTATGAGTTGAGCTACTGTTATGACATATAATGATGCTAGAAAAGGTGATTGAAATTATCATTGATCAAACTTATGCACCAGCTAGCATTCACACTTCATAAATTATTTCTTTTATCATTTACCTACTCGAGGACGAGCAGGAATTAAGCTTGGGGATGCTGATACGTCTCCAACGTATCTATAATTTATGAAGTATTCATGCTATTATATTATCCATCTTGGATGTTTTATGGGCTTTACTATGCACTTTTATATTATTTTTGGGACTAACCTATTGACCCAGAGCCCAGTGCCAGTTCCTGTTTTTTCCCTTGTTTCAGTGTTTCGAAGAAAAGGAATATCAAACGGAGTCGAAATGGAATGAAACCTTCTGGAGAAGTTATTTTTGGAAGGAAAGCAACCTGATAGACTTGGAGTGCACGTCAGGAAAGAAACGAGGGAGCCATGAGGTAGGGGACGCGCCCACACCCTAGGGCGCGCCCTCCACCCTCGTGGGCCCCTCGTGGCTCCCCTGATGTATTTCTTCCGCCTATATATATCCATATACCCTAAAACGATCGGGGAACAGAATAGATCGGGAGTTCCGCCGCCGCAAGCCTTTGTAGCCACCAAAAACCAATCGGGACCTTGTTCCGGCACCCTGCCGGAGGGGGAATCCATCACCGGTGGCCATCTTCATCATCCCGGCACTCTCCATGACGAGGAGGGAGTAGTTCACCCTCGGGGCTGAGGGTATGTACCAGTAGCAATGTGTTTGATCTCTCTCTCTCTCGTGTTCTTGAGGTGATTCGATCTTGATGTATCGCGAGCTTTGCTATTATAGTTGGATCTTATGTTGCTTCTCCCCCTCTACTCTCTTGTAATGGATTGAGTTTCCCCTTTGAAGTTATCCTATCGGATTGAGTCTTTTAATGATTTGAGAACACTTGATGTATGTCTTGCGTGGGATTCCCGTGGTGGCAATGGGGTATTCTATTGATACACTTGATGTATGTCTTGGTGATCAACTTGCGGGTGCCGCCCATGAACCTATGCATAGGGGTTGGCACACGTTTTCGTCTTGATTCTCCGGTAGAAACATTGGGGCACTCTTTGAGGTTCTAGGTGTTGGTTGAATAGATGAATCTGAGATTGTGTGATGCATATCGTATAATCATACCCACGGATACTTGAGGTGACATTGGAGTATCTAGGTGACATTAGGGTTTTGGTTGATGTGTGTCTTAAGGTGTTATTTTACTACGACCTCTAGGGCTGTTTGTGACACTTATAGGAATAGCCCAACGGATTGATTGGAAAGAATAACTTTGAGGTGGTTTAATACCCTACCATAATCTCTTCGTTTGTTCTCCGCTATTAGTGACTTTTGAGTGACTCTTTGTTGCATGTTGAGGGATAGTTATATGATCCAACTATGTTATTATTGTTGAGAGAACTTGCACGAGTGAAAGTATGAACCTTAGGCCTTGTTTCCTAGCATTGCAATAATGTTTGTGCTCACTTTTACCACTTGTTACCTTGCTATTTTTATATTTTCAGATTACAAAAACCTATATCTACCATCCATATTGCACTTGTATCACCATCTCTTCACCGAACTAGTGAACCTATACAATTTACCATTGTATTGGGTGTGTTGGGGACAGAAGAGACTCTTTGTTATTTGGTTGCAGGGTTGCTTGATAGAGACCATCTTCATCCTACGCCTCCCACGGATTGATAAACCTTAGGTCATCCACTTGAGGGAAATTTGCTACTGTCCTACAAACCTCCGCACTTGGAGGCCCAACAACGTCTACAAGAAGAAGGTTGTGTAGTAGACATCAAGGACCGCTGGTAGGACCAACCTCGCGAGGGCGCCTGGAGGGACCAGCCTCGTGAGGATCGCCCCCAAGGCAACGCCGGTCTTTCCCCGCTGCCGCCACCAAGAAGGAACGACGACCACCACCAGGACGAGGGGGCTGGGGGCTTCCAAGAGCCGCGTGCAATCGCCTGCATCTTGGGCGGCGCCCAGGCCCCAGCCTCTCAACGCATCTTCAAACAGTTCGCTCGTGAGGTGAACGCGGTGCTCCCCAAGCTCGAGGCCACGCGCCCGCTCAAGTGGTCCCAATGCACCATCACTTTCAACTCGGCAGATCAGCTCAAGTGCACGGCCACCGTCGGCGCCCTCCCGATGTTGTGTTCCCCAGTCATCAGCAATGTGCAGGTTACCAAGACCCTCATCGACGGCGGCGCAGGGCTCAACGTCCTGTCCATCGACATGTTCGACAACCTCCAAGTGCCATATGAGCAGCTCCAGCGTACCAAGCCTTTCTCAGGAGTAACCCATGGTTCCACCACGCCGATAGGGCAGGTCCGCCTGCCCGTCACCTTTGGAGAGCGCAAGAACTACCGCACCGAGCTCATCGACTTCGACATCACGCACATCCGCCTGCCGTACAACGCCATCCTCGGGTATCCAGCCCTAGCCAAGTTCATGGCAGTCACCCATCACGGCTACAACATCCTCAAGATGCCAGTAAGCAGAGGAATCATCACGGTCCCATGTGAAGAGAGGGATGCGGTGTGCTCCCTCGAGCATGCCTTCCAAGCTGCAGCAATCGACGACCCCGACAGCAGAAGTGAGGTCCCTCCGGAGGCCATCCCCAAGAAGAAGCAGCTGTGCCGCGCAGGACCTCAGGAGGATGGTGTCACGGCAGGAGCCTCATCAGGATCAGCGTCCATCCGAGGGGCGCCTCCCTTCATCGCATAGGAAGGCGCCCGGCGCCCTCCTCGGGCAGGGCTCGGGGGCTCTCTTCTCGAGGGCCTCAGACCTTGACAACCTCACGAGGGAGGCACTTGGGCACCACTTGGAAGCGTGCTTCGCGGCACATGTTCCTCAGGAGAGCACAGGGCAAGGAGTGCCCACCACTCAGGAGTTTATCACCAAGACCACTCAGGAACTTCGAGACGCAAGGGCCATGCGTGGCGACAGCTGCCCACGAGGCGCAGCTCCCCATCCTGGCGAGGATGCTGGGCTGCGTGTCTGCATCGACGTCCCAGGGCTCAACAGGGCCGCATCTTAGGAGCGCTCCTGGCCTTCCCGTGTGGGCCGCTGCGAGGGCCCGCCACACAGCTACGTTTGCATGCCCTTCGGCTTGCCAAGCGTGGCGTCAGCCCATCAGCGCAACATGCGTCGTGTCCTGGCGGCTCAGGAGGCCAGGTACCATGCCGTCCTGGAAGAGATGGAGACAGTCTTCAGGGAACCTCCCGAGCCCCCAGAGCCTCCCGAGGCTCAGTGCTCTGGTGGCTCATGAAGAGTCATTTCTTCGACGCACGCCTTCAGCTGCACCAACTCTACTTCATCTATAGAACCAGGTGACATCTTCCAAGCTTGTTTAGCTGGGAGCGCCCCTCGGGCTGCATTATTCCCAGGCCGCGTGGGTCCGTCCCTGGGGCGTCCATCCCTTTTGCTTATGTCTTTAGCTTACCTTGCTGGGGGCGCCCCTCGGGCTGCATCATCCCCAAGCCGCTCGGGCCGGACCCGGTGGCATGTATCTTTCTGCATTTATCCAAGTTAATCTGCTTTCCATGCTTAACCTGCCTACGGCTATCGCCTGCTCGATCGCCACCCGCCGCGAGTCTGTTCACCTCGTGCAGTTCGCTTGCGCGTTAAAAGGGGGGCTCCCAAGCATCGTGACTCAGGAGCTCTTACTGGCTCTCCAGCCCTCACCCCTGGCCTTGACCATGGCACCGCGACCTGGCATACCAGCGGCGGCTGAGCTCGCTCGAGGGCCAGGACCTGAGGACATAGAGTGCTTTCACCTAACCGCCTTGCAGGAACATATAGTCACCAAGACTCAAGACCAGGCGCAACCCGCCTTGAGGTAGGGCCTCGTGAGTCCCGCGCTGGCTCACGAGTGCCCAGATAAACCTCGCAGCCCTGCCGTGCAAGCCACGTGTCAGGGTGGTGCTCTACACGCCCCGGGGGCTCTTCCCGGAGGGGGGCCCCCATCCCACGCACAAGTGGAAGCACCATACTCCGTGCTGGCCATCGACACTGCCGAGGAGCGGCTATGCCCGTGCCCAAACGGAAGCACTATGCTGCGCGCTGGTGATAAAGAACTGAGGGAGGCCCCACGGTCGTACCAACCTCAGGGAGCCCAGAGCTCAGCGTCCAGCCTCACCGCAACGCCTCCCCTCGGGAGAGCCACGCGAGGGGGCTGGGCACGGGGACTGCGCTCGGGTCATGCCCAAGCGCACGCCACCCAACCAGGTCTCCTAGACCTGGGCGTCGCGCGCCCCTCTCGAGGCCTCGGCAAGGGCAGGTATGGAAATTGTTTGCACGTCAAGGGGGACTCCTGAGCATTGCGACTCAGGAGCCTAACTGGTCACGTAGCCCCTCACTCCTTGGTCCGTCCTGGTCTCCGGTCGGCCCAATGGTGGTTGAGGTATGCGCAGGGCCGGGCTCTACCGACGTAGAACATTAATCTATCCTCGCGAACTCTCCCTATAAGCTGTTTGCGCGTCAAGGGGGACTCCTGAGCATCGCGACTCAGGAGCCTAACTGGTCACGTAGCCCCTCACTCCTTGGTCCATCTTGGTCTCCGGTCAGCCAAATGGCGGTTGAGGTATGCGCGGGGCCGGGCTCTGCCGACACAAAACGCAAAGAAAATAGGAAGGAAATCGCAAAATCTCGAAGGAAATATTACAAACACATTGTCCTAACGATATCAAATGAAAAGTCTAAACGCATCCACGAGGCCTAATGCATGTTGCAGGAAGGAAATGGGAGAACAGCCGCGGGTGACTCCCGGGCACCGCCATCACCTGCGGAAGGTGCTACTTCGTGAGCAGCGTTGTCTTCACCTTCACCACCAGCTGCAGGATCGGCGACATCGCCGGACAGAGGAGCAGAGACAAAGCCTCGGAACTTCTTCAGCAAGGCCTCCACTTGACCCTGCACGGTTGTAGCGGCGGCCTCACATTGATCTTCAGCTACAGGCTCCAGCAGCTGAAGACAGGACGCGAGCTTTCGCCTCCGCCATGGGACCAACGCCATCAACGACTTCCTCGAGCGCCTTCACCAAGAGAGGAAGCAGCCGGGCGGGGCCGTCCTCATCAGTGGCCAGCGACTTCTCCAGGCCGTGCTCGTAGAGCGTCTTCATCGCCTGGTGAGATCTCTTCTCGAGATCAGCGAAGGCCACGCGGTCTTCGGCCAGGACTCGCGCCTTGGCATCAAGATCGGCCTCCCTCGCCGTCGCCTTCCGCTCCAGCTCTTCCAACCGGTTGCGCTCGGCGGCCTGCGTCCTCCCCAACTCTGCCAGCTCAGCATCACGGTTCTTGATGGCGTCCTCCTGGGCCTTCATTTACTCCTCCTTCGCTTGATGGCAGCGTGCTTCTTCGGCGTGCTTGTCGCGCAGGCTCTGCAACTCGTCCTCCAGCACCTGGCAGTGGTCACGGGCGGCCTTGGCGTCTTTCAGCGCCGCCTCACGATCGGCTACGGCATTGGCGGCACTCTGCTTCTCCTTCTCAGAAGCCGCAGCGGCCTGGCCCAGCGCCGCGCGAACAGCCAAGTCGGAGTGGAGCCAGCCTGAGGCCAGCTCCAGGCGCCCGGCCACAAGGCGTGGGTCCGCACTCAGGAGATGCGCCTGCAGCTAGGTCATCTCCGAAAGAGCACGTTCCAGAGCAACAGCAGCAGAAGAACCTGGGGTGGAGGTGCAGTAGCGGGAGGAAGCGACATCATCACCAGGGCCTGGGAGATCGCGGGTTCCGGAGCAGCTGGGACCTCATCAGCTGCACCAGGCGCCGACATCTCCGGAGCCAGCGGGACCATGGGGGCTGATTCCACGCAGCGATGCTCCTCTTGGCCTCGCGAGGACGACCGGGCTGGGGAGATGCAGGCGCTGCTGCCTCCTTTCTCCGCGGAGGGAGGCACGGCCGCTACGTCTTCCTTCCTCTTCTTCGCCGAAGATGTCGGCCTAATCAACCAAGGGCGAGCATCAGGAAGTGACGAGTACAAACAGGGACAAGGCGAAGCTCGAGGCACTTACTGATCCACCGCAACATACTTCCCCTTGGGGAGCTTGAAGCCTGACAGCATCGGGACCTGAGGAGCAGGTATTCAGGCTCCGGCGGCACCAGGCGGTGAGGAGGTAGAGCCGGAGCCAGCCCTAGGAGGTGTCAGGACGGAGGCGGCATCGCGAACCACCAGCAATGACCTACCCCTCGTCGGGATGAGGGGCTGCGTAATCTCCTCCTGGCGGGCGTCGGCCTCGGCATCATCAGGAAGGGCACAGAGGATCTCGGCCTTGCTCAGAGGGGAAGTCTCCCCCACTTCTTCGAGGGTCTTCTCCGAGTCCACCTCCTCTTCCTCCTCCCCGCGGGACTCGCCAGAGGACACCTCCACCGGTTTCTGTGCCGCAGGGGCTCCCGGAAGCGCCGGCGGCACCAGCCCACGCGCATCGAATGTCGGCCTGGAGGCGAAAAATTCCTCCCGGTCCCTGCGTTGGAACAAGGGAGCAAAGGCGCTTGGCGGTTACTCCTGGTTGTCCCCAACTATGAGGCACGGGACAGTGGCCAATTCATTGCCAGGCAGGTCCCCCGGCCTCAGGCGGGTCTTGTTTCCCTCTTCTTCAAGCTCCCACGGGGGGGGGGGGGGGCGCCTGGAGCGGAGCAATTCGCAGCGTCAAGAACTCCCTTAGGAGCATGACCCCCTCACCTTGGCCACCCTCGCATTGCCCGGCTTCAAGTCAGTCACCATCTGCCCCAACACTAGCGATGCTCGCTCGTTGGTAAGCTCCGCCTTGGGCCACCCCCCGTTGGAAGAGGGCGCCACCGTGGGCAACGCCAGACGCGGGTCGGCGTGCTTGGCGTCCATCATGACCCATCTGGATCGAATGTTGTCGTGTCAGGACCCCGATTCCAAGTCACATCGACCTAGCCGGTAACACCTCATATCACTTTGCGGCCTCACGCACGGTATTCCCACGGGTGTCGCCTTACCATGGCCCGGGACCGTTTGCGTCTTTTGGCTCACGTATATGATAGTGTCGCTAGCATCCATATGACAGAGAACCTGGGCCGACATGACTAGTCGTGAACCCGAAGTGGCACTAACTTACGGGGATAGGCATACATGAATCAACATCGAGCATGTCGCTCAGCAGCGTGTGAATCCGGGCTGTAGCACTGGGCTAACAGGACTCCGGGAACCCGGGCTGTAGCAGGCTAGGCAGGACTCCGGATGTCACCGCATGACATTTCCCCGAAGGGACAGACATAGGAACGAAGTGAATCACATGCCGGCCAGTCAAGTGTTCCGGAGCAGTAGTGCTGGGCTAGCAGGACTCCGGTGAACCGGGCTGTAGCGGACTACTATGGCTCATGGAAGCACAAGACTACATTTCCCCATAAGAGAGGCTACCAAGGATAAACAACTAGGTTGTCGGATCCCACACATACCAAGCATTTCAATCATACACACAATACGCTCGATATGTGCAAATACAACATGGCATCACAACAAGACTCTACGACTCAGAGTATTTATTCATTAGGCTCTGAAGAGCGAGATATTACAAACATAGGTCTCATGACCCAACATTCAGAGGATACAAGTCAAAGCACATGCGGAAGCTTAACATGTTTGAGTACAGACATCTACAAAAGAAAAAGGTTGTGAAGCCTGACTATCTACAAGATCCTGCCGAGGGCACAAGATCGTAGCTGAGGTATCAAGCTAAACGTCGAAGTCCACACAGCACTACTAGCGAGACTGACGTCTCTGCAAAACATAAAATAGGCAAACGTGAGTACAAATGTACCCAGCAAGACTTACATCAGAACTAGCTACATATGCATCGGTATCAAAAAAGGGGGTGCTGGAGTTTGACTGCAGCAAGCCAGCTTTGACTCGGTGGCTATCCTGAACTATGACTGCAAGTAACTCTTTTGAGGTGGCGCACACGAGTCCACATATTCACCATATCAATACACCACTATGGACCCGCTCCCGTCTCCCTACGAGAACGCTATCCATAGCACTCACGCTTATCTTGCGCATTTTAGAGTATCCACTTTCACTTGTCTATGAACTGTTATAGGCAACCCAGAAGTCCTTTACCGCGGACACGGCTATTCGAATAGATCATATTAACCCTGCAGGGGTGTACTTCTTCACACACGCTCTCGCCACTTACCACCATGTACACGTCGTGTACCTCGGCAACCTTCAAGCGGAAGCCTGGCGAGGGAGTTGGCCATGACCTGACTAACCACACAAGTCTCTCGTCCAGGTTTGTCGCCTATTCGGGTTCCATCCGCAAGGAGATCCGGCCGGGGTGTCGCTCACGGCCCCCAACGATGTGTGCAGGGTTCCCAAGCCCACCTCGACGGATGGATCTACGCTTGGTACACCGTGCCACGGTGCCTAGTCTGTCCCAAGCCCACCTGTACCGGGTGCCACTTGGTAGACTACTAACACTACCTACAAACACCAGAACCTAGTTGCAACTCCTGGACAGAGAACAGGTTGATTAACAAGTCGAGAGAGCTTGGAGCGCCCGGAGCCCAATGTGTGGTAGTAACTGTTCATGGATCACAAACACAGAACTCAGTTCCTGAGGACGGTTTCAATGAGACAACCCACCATGTACTCCTACATGGCCTCTCACCGCTACCTTTACCAAATCGTGTTCACACACTTAGCTCTCACACAGTAGGACATGTTCACAACTTTCCAATTCATTCCCGATGAATCAGACCTGACACAACTCTAAGCAATAGCAGGCATGACAACAAGCATGAATGAGTAGGCACATCAGGGCTCAAACAAATCCTACTCATGCTAGTGGGTTTCATCTATTTACTGTGGCAATGACAGGTCATGCAGAGGATAAAGGGGTTCAGCTACCGCAGCAAGTAATAGATGAACCGTTGTTGTCCTAATGCAGTAAAAGAGAGCAGGAGCGAGAGAGTGGGATTGTATCGAAATGAGCAAGGGGGTTTTGCTTGCCTGACACTTCCGAAGATAGTATAGCTCTTCATCGGTGTCATCGATCGCATCATCGAAGCAACGTCTACTGGGGGGACAATTACCGGCAATAGAGAAGAAATACAATCAATGCAATGCAACAATATGATGCATGAATGTGACATGGCAATATGTTGTTGATTGGGTTAGTGCAACTAGCAGCAAGTTAGATGGAGTTGGTTTGAACACTAGGTTCAAATTCAAACTTCATATGTGGAAATTCAAATGCCATTTACATGATTTGTCCTAAACAGAAGCCATAAATTGTTCTAACATGCATGAAAATGGTAAGGATGGATAGATTGGATTTTTCTGATCATTTTTCATATATAAATCTTTTCAATCTGAGTTATAGATTATTTTCTATGATTTTTAGAAGTTTATAACAATTTCTGGAATTTCCTGGATTATTTTTAATCCAGAAAACGATTAATTGCGTCAGCAATGTGTAAGCATGATGTCAGCAGGTCAAAGGGCTGGTCCAAGTCAAACCTGACAGTGGGGCCCAGGTCAACGCTGAGGTGGCAGGGTCAAAGCATTAGCTTAATTTAAAGCAGGGAATAACCCTGTGGTTAATTATGAGGTGGGGCCCGACTGTCTGTGACTCTTGGGTTTGATTAAGAGGTGGTAAACGCCTAATTAACCTGGCCACATCAGCACGGCCGGGGTTAGTCCGCCGGCGACCATCCAGCGCGGCAGAGGCACGCCGGAAACGCGCTACGGGCGTCGGCTGCACGTGCCGAGGGCACCAGGGCGTAGCCCTTGCTCGCCCGCATCCAGGGGAGCAGGTGGGAGGTCGTGGGGTGACCGGAGCTCGCCGGAAACAACCTCGCGGCGGCGGCCGGAGTTCGGTTACGTGCGGGATCGCGTTGTGGTGCACGGGGAGGACGGGGGTGGGGTGATATGTGCTACGGGGAGCGTGATGAGCACGATGGAGTGCTCGGACATGAGCTCCAGTGCTAGCTCGACGGCGGCAACACGGCCGGGAGCGGAAAAGCTTCGGCCAAGGCGGCATGCTGGCTAGGGGACAAGCGGGAATACGGGACTAGGGGAGAACCGAAGGGGAGCTCACAGGGAGGTCGACCAGCAGATCAGTGGGCTCGGGGATGCGTCGGAGACGGTGAATCGACGCCGGCGATCATCAGATGCCGGTGAGGAAGACGAGCTCAGGGGCGTCACTGTAGACCGTCCGGGGTGGTGTTATTCGGCTTGAAGAAGCGAGGCGTCGTGGCAGAGCGATTTGGCACTGCGGCAGGGCGTGGGGAGTGCGGTGGCCGTGGTGGTGGCGAGCGGCGGCGACGGCTGCGTTCGGGTGGACGCGCGTGCGGGAGACAGAGGAGGGGATGAGCTCGAGGGAGAGGTCGAGGCGTCGAGGGGGTGTCGTGGCGCCGTCTAGGTGCATCGGGGAGGAGCCAGGCAGGCTGGAGGTGGCATGCGGTGGCCGTGCACGCGTTGGGCACGCGCTATGCGTCCGACTGGCGGGAGGAAGAAGACCTCCCTGCCCCTGGTGGGCTGGGCCGGCCAGAAGGGCTGCCAGGTGAGCGCCAGGTAAGTGCGGGTAGGTTTTCTGTCCTTTTCTTTTGTTTCAGTTTTCTATTTTTGCTATTATGTTTTGATTCAGTTCAAAGACCAAACCATTTTCAAAATTCATGAAAATAATTGTGTAACTCAAATGGACTTATCCAAAGCTACACAACAATTTCCAGAATTATTGAACATATATTTATTATATAACAAATATAGATCCAATTCAAATATTTATTGGATTAATTCAAAGGCCCAAAATAAATATGTTAAACCTTCCAAAAATATTGGTTTGAATTTTATTCTTGCCAATATTTTTCAAGGTTTAACAGGAACATTTTCTTAGGCTACTTTGAGAAGATTTTAATGTTGATCATTTTTAAAAGGTTTCTGAGGCTTTGAAAATTCCTCAATTCAAATTTCATTTGAATTTAAACATGATGCATGGAGGCAAGAAAAATCAAGCAAGGGCTGATCTGGGGCTGTGATAGCTCACCCCCACTAAACAAGAATCTCGTCCCGAGATTCAAGTCGTGAGGTAAGAAGACAGAGGGACACAAGCTAACACAAACTTCATGATCCAGATGTCTTTCTCGAGGATGTTGATTTGATAACTAGAGTCGAACTTGACGTCTTTGCTTTCGAGATCTTCATCCAACATGAGGACAAAGAGCGAGACATGTCTACATGGATGGATCATCCTAATGATCACAAGATCAACTCACGGAATGAGACGTAGAAACATCTCTCGAGCTGAGACACGAAACATACATCCAAAGGGATGGAGTGAAGCGGATGACGAAGGTTCACTAGGTAGACAACAATTTCACACTTAAGGAGGTGGTGATCGGTTGTCAACGTAGCGAGGAGTTGATTTGCCATGATACCATAACGAGACATCTTAGAGGGGGTGACTTGTGGAATTATCCCTTAAGTGGCAAAAAGAATTACTTTTGATACATAGATCATTGTAACTCTCTATACCAGCCTAAGGAAATTCACAAACGAGCGTTTGAAGGAGTTCAAAAGAATGACATAATCGGACTAGAATGGATGATGTGGACTACCTTGTTGAAGACAACGCGATGGATGATTTTGCTTGCGCGTGCTCTCAAGAACTTGAGCATTTCCATATTCATCAAGGTTTTACCATTATCCGTGTCGAGGATCCTGGCAACACAACATACTACCATGATGAATGGTGATGGAGGATGCAGGTGCAAAGGAGGACAACACTTTCTCAGATTTCACCTTAGCGAAGCCAAGGGAGCAAAATCTGGATGATCGACTGAGAGACATTTAGCACTCCGCTTCTAATGTTCTCCTTGATGTGCTAGCATAACACGGTCAATGCTTAAAACATCAACATGGCCATCAAGTAAAGGTCGAACTTCGGAAACACAAGAATCCATAAGGAATAACTACGGAAGTAAATCCTACGGAATCCTTATGGGGAGGTGGCCAACTTTATCAATCAGGATACTACAATAATAGGTCTTCCGGCTGGGTGTGTTGGCTAGGACATCCACTTACCGGGTTACAGAGAGACCAATATTATAATTCTTGGAAAATGTTCCAACCATCATATCTGCCCGAGATTCAGATCTGGTTGGTGTCAGGATATTCCAGACTCATCAAGTCTAGAAGGAAAAATGAAAGTTTGCAACACAGATCGACGAGATGACGTTGCGAGATTCTCAGGGGATGAACTACGATAGCAAGCTCCAAAACAAGAGCTGGTTCTGCTACATACATGTGAGCACGCTGTCCCGGACAAGCATGACCACGTAGTAGTCTTAGAACAAAACACTACCGGGTTCTGATTGGGAACCATCATCGAGGATAACGGAATCTTGTACAAATCCGTCTGGTACCTTCAGTACTAGAAATTTAGAACTTATTATCCTTGAGCAAATCGATCAGTGGCTTGGTGTGCTAGGGAATACATGTGGAGTGGAGGTAATTAATCTACCAAACCATGGTATACTTTGCACATGCATGACTGACTTGGGACGATTCCAGAGGAAGCAAAACTAACTTTCTCAAATTCACTGTGGCAACTTGCACCTAATGCACGTGAACTTGGAGGAAGTCACTTCTTACACCAAACATGTATTTCATAAACGGGACATGAAGATAATGCTTACAAAAGTTTCCAACACTAGCTTGATGTTCAACACGAATCATGGAGGAGACAAAATGCTGATGATGGGCTCAACAACAAATCATAAGGATTTCCATGAAGATGGAACTCCACAACTATGTGAACAAAGCAATAGTATTGATCAGAGCAAAAGATATAATGGTGTATGCTCGAGGATTAACCAAGAGTAAGACAACATCACGAACATCGTTGGTTCTGATTTGATTTGAGGATAGCCCACACTCAAATCAAGGTTTTGACAAGACAATAGATTCAACAACCGATCACGAGGGTCAATCAATGAAGATATCATCTTTCTTCAACACACTCACAAAAAGATATCCCTTAAAATGAACTAAGCCAGGCAAGCTTTTATCTTCCAACTCTCCAAGTTGTTGTTTAGCTTGACCAACTAGCTTAGGGGTATCCAACACGGATTCTTAGAGAAGGGGTGGTTTACAGGAAACCTACTTGATCACGAATTCAACATAGCGGTCAGGTGACAACCTGGTGATACTTCCGAGAAGATATTCGAAAAATCACGTACCACCGATATGTTACTAGGCTCGAGAACAATCTCGCCTTTCAGAGCAAGACGATATGATCAAATAAGCAAGGGATTGAATAATCCTAACTCATTGATCGAAGAGTGCACCGGAAATAAGGACTAGGTAGCACGATCAACCTTAGGATGATGATTCAATAACCGGCACGCTAAGAATGAGAGTATTGCCATTAACTACCAAGCAACGAGTTGCTCAGAGTATTGATTTCACACATCATGGTTCACTTGTCGGTATTCCGGTTGTGACAGCACGGGACCGAGGAATGAATAATGATGGCGAGAAGTATCACTGGGTCAAGAATTCATAAGAGGTGATGCAATTCTCATGACACTCTTGACATAAAGATGGTAACGCTCCAAGGTAGAGCAGAGCAAAAGCTGGATTGGCATTTTGGTCTGCGGAATACACTTGCTTTGACCCAATCCTAGATATGGACGAGGTTCTGGAGTTTGTTTCTCCTAGTCATTCTGAAATAGAACGGCTTGACGGACCACAAGGATAGTACACATCGATAACACAGATGTACAACTAGTCCTGACTATCAATTGATAGACGAGGGCCAGAAAATAACTAAAGAGGGACAACCCAAAGGAACATATGTTTTTTCTGAATTGTGGATGCATGGATTAGTATGTCGAACAAATTCAACATATTTCTTCCGGATAATCCATGCAGAAAGGTAGGACTGGCAGAGTCACAATATGAATGGAGTACTCCTCAAGAGCGCCCTGGTTGTGATCTTTTGGTTAAAAGAACTTCTGCCATAATGGTTCATGGTATTTGGAAGAAGGAAATACCACGGACCTCGAGGACTATCGCAAGGATTACTAATGTCCTAAGGAACTAGCAAACACTATCAACAGGAATGAGTAGAGTGAATCTCGGGTTCAAGAACCCAGAATAGAATGCCTACTAACTAAATGGCATCACGGCATGCTTTCGAGAATAATGGCCAGAATCATCACACTGGGGATACAAAGCATTGCTAGATTACTGAGTGGTTCTCTAAAACACCTAGGGTCATAATAATAACTCCAACATATATGTCAAGGCAACAGAGTACCTCAACTCAACGATTAGTGTGGTTGATCTGGCCCAAAGGATCATCGAGAGCGGACGGAAAGGATTTGCAAATGCAACAGACTATTTAGAAACCTGGGATGACTCGGATAGCATAACGACTGTAAATGCTCAAAAATACTTGAGACATCCTGCAAAATAGTGGCATGACCAATCAACATCACAATATCAAGGTTCTGAGGCCAGCTATGAACATACGGAAGTAGTAGAAACTGAACTGAGACTTGAAACTATCAATTCTATAAGTCTATGGATTAGTAACACGTCATCCTGATAGATAGATGAGAAGGCCTAGTTCTTAATCCCTGTAGGAAAGAAAAGGTTGACTCAGATTAGAAGGGCATAAGGTAAAGGAGTAAAAAGAGCCTTACGTTCCCTTCCACAATCAATTCCCTTATATAACTAAAGCATTTCTAGACTCAACTTCGACCAGTTTGGCTTGGTAATCCTACACGCAGTCAGGCTCTGATACCAACGCTGTCAGGACCCCGATTCCAAGTCACATCGATCTAGCCGGTAACACCTCATATCACTTTGCGGCCTCACGCACAGTATTCCCACGGGTATCACCTTACCATGGCCCGGGACCGTTTGCATCTTTTGGCTCATGTATATGATAGTGTCGCTAGCATCCATATGACAGAGAACCCGGGCCGACATGACTAGTCGTGAACCCGAAGTGGCACTAACTTACGGGGACAGGCATACATGAATCAACATCGAGCATGTCGGTCAGCAGCGTGTGAATCCGGGCTGTAGCACTGGGCTAACAGGACTCCGGGAACCCGGGCTATAGCAGGCTAGGCAGGACTCCAGATGTCACCGCATGACATTTCCCCGAAGGGACAGACATAGGAACGAAGTGAATCACATGCCGGCCAGTCAAGTGTTCCGGAGCAGTAGTGCTGGGCTAGCAAGACTTCGGTGAACCGGGTTGTAGCGGACTACTATGGCTCAAGGAAGCACAAGACTACATTTCCCCATAAGAGAGGCTACCAAGGATAAACAACTAGGTTGTCGGATCCCACACATACCAAGCATTTCAATCATACACACAATATGCTCGATATGTGCAAATACAACATGGCATCACAACAAGACTCTACGACTCAGAGTATTTATTCATTAGGCTCTGAAGAGCGAGATATTACAAACATAGGTCTCATGACCCAACATTCAGAGCATACAAGTCAAAGCACATGCGGAAGCTTAACATGTCTGAGTACAGACATCTACAAAAGAAAAAGGCTGCGAAGCCTGACTATCTACAAGATCCTGCCGAGGGCACAAGATCGTAGCTGAGGTATCAAGCTAAACGTCGAAGTCCACACAGCACTACTAGCGAGACTGACGTCTCTCTGCAAAACATAAAATAGGCAAACGTGAGTACAAATGTACCCAGCAAGACTTACATCAGAACTAGCTACATATGCATCGGTATCAACAAAGGGGGTGGTGGAGTTTGACTGCAGCAAGCCAGCTTTGACTCGGTGGCTATCCTAAACTATGACTGCAAGTAACTCTTTTGAGGTGGCGTACACGAGTCCACATATTCACCATATCAATACACCACTATGGAGCCGGTCCCGTCTCCCTACGAGCATGCTATCCATAGCACTCATGCTTATCTTGCGCATTTTAGAGTATCCACTTTCACTTGTCTATGAACTGTTATAGGCAACCCAGAAGTCCTTTACCGCGGACATGGCTATTCGAATAGATCATATTAACCCTGCAGGGGTGTACTTCTTCACACACGCTCTCGCCACTTACCACCATGTACACGTCGTGTACCTCGGGAACCTTCAAGCAGAAGCCTGGCGAGGGAGTCGGCCATGACCTGACTAACCACACAAGTCTCTCGTCCAGGTTTATCGCCTATTCGGGTTCCATCCGCAAGGAGATCCGGCCGGGGTGTCGCTCACGGCCCCAAACGATTTGTGCAGGGTTCCCAAGCCCACCTCGACGGATGGATCTACGCTTGGTACACCGTGCCACGGTGCCTAGTCTGTCCCAAGCCCACCTGTACCGGGTGCCACTTGGTAGACTACTAACACTACCTACAAACACCAGAAACTAGTTGCAACTCCTGGACAGAGATCAGGTTGATTAATAAGTCGAGAGAGCTTGCAGCGCCCCGGAGCCCAATGTGTGGTAGTAATTGTTCATGGATCACAAACACAGAACTCAGTTCCTGAGGACGGTTTCAATGAGACAACCCACCATGTACTCCTACATGGCCTCTCACCGCTACCTTTACCAAATCGTGTTCACACACTTAGCTTTCACATAGTAGGACATGTTCACAACTTTCCAATTCATTCCCGATGAATCAGACCTGACACAACTCTAAGCAATAGCAGGCATGACAACAAGCATGAATGAGTAGGCACATCAGGGCTCAAACAACTCCTACTCATGCTAGTGGGTTTCATCTATTTACTGTGGCAATGACAGGTCATGCAGAGGATAAAGGGGTTCAGCTACCGCAGCAAGTAACAGATGAATCGTTGTTGTCCTAATGCAGTAAAAGAGAGCAGGAGCGAGAGAGTGGGATTGTATCGGAATGAGCAAGGGGGTTTTGCTTGCCTGACACTTCCGAAGATAGTATGGCTCTTCATCGGTGTCATCGATCGCATCATCGAAGCAACGTCTACTGGGGGGACAATTACCGGCAACAGAGAAGAAATACAATCAATGCAATGCACAATATGATGCATGAATGTGACATGGCAATATGCTGTTGATTGGGTTAATGCAACTAACAGCAAGTTAGATGGAGTTGGTCTGAACACTAGGTTCAAATTCAAACTTCATATGTGGAAATTCAAATGCCATTTACATGATTTGTCCTAAACAGCAGCCATAAATTGTTCTAACATGCATGAAAATGGTACGGATGGATAGGTTGGATTTTTCTGATCATTTTTCATATATAAATCTTTTCAATCTGAGTTATAGATTATTTTCTATGATTTTTAGAAGTTTATAACAATTTCTGGAATTTCCTGGATTATTTTTAATCCAGGAAACGATTAACTGCGTCAGCAATGTGTAAGCATGACGTCAGCAGGTCAAAGGGCTGGTCCAAGTCAAACCTGACAGTGGGGCCCAGGTCAACGCTGAGGTGGCGGGGTCAAAGCATTAGCTTAATTTAAAGCAGGGAATAACCCTGTGGTTAATTATGAGGTGGGGCCCGGCTGTCTGTGACTCTTGGGTTTGATTAAGAGGTGGTTAACGCCTAATTAACCTGGCCACATCAGCACGGCCGGGGTTAGTCCGCCGGCGACCATCCAGCGCAGCGGAGGCACGCCGGAAACGCGCTACGGGCGTCGGCTGCACGTGCCGAGGGCACCAGGGCGTAGACCTTGCTCGCCCGCATCCAGGGGAGCAGGTGGGAGGTCGTGGGGTGACCGGAGCTCGCCGGAAACAACCTCGCGGCGGCGGCCGGAGTTCGGTTGCGCGCGGGATCGCGTTGTGGTGCACGGGGAGGACGGCGGTGGGGTGATATGTGCTACGGGGAGCGTGATGAGCATGATGGAGTGCTCGGACATGAGCTCCAGTGACTAGCTCGACGGCGGCAACACGGCCGGCGGCGGAAAAGCTTCGGCCAAGGCGGCATGCTGGCTAGGGGATGAGCGGGAATACGGGACTAGGGGAGAACCGAAGGGGAGCTCACAGGGAGGTCGACCAGCAGATCAGTGGGCTCGGGAATGCGTCGGAGACGGCGAATCGACGCCGGCGATCTTCAGATGCCGTTGAGGAAGACGAGCTCGGGGGCGTCACTGTAGACGGTCCGGGGTGGTGTTATTCGGCTTGAAGAAGCGAGGCATCGTGGCAGAGCGATTTGGCACTGCGGCAGGGCGTGGGGAGTGCGGTGGCCGCGGTGGTGGCAAGCGGCGGCGACGGCTGCGTTCGGGTGGACGCGCGTGAGGGAGACAGAGGAGGGGATGAGCTCGAGGGAGAGGTCGAGGTGTCGAGGGGGTGTCGTGGCGCCATCTAGGTGCATCGGGGAGGAGCCAGGCAGGCTGGAGGTGGCATGCGGTGGCCGTGCGCGCGTCGGGCACGCGCTATGCGTCCGACTGGCGGGAGGAAGAAGACCTCCCTGCCCCTGGTGGGCTGGGCCGGCCAGATGGGCTGCTAGGTGAGCACCAGGTAAGTGCGGGTAGGTTTTCTGTCCTTTTCTTTTGTTTCAGTTTTCTATTTTTGCTATTATGTTTTGATTCAGTTCAAAGACCAAACCATTTTCAAATTTCCTGAAAATAATTGTGTAACCCAGATGGACTTATCCAAAGCTACACAACAATTTCCAGAATTGTTGAACATATATTTATTATATAACAAATATAGATCCAATTCAAATATTTATTGGATTAATTCAAAGGCCCAAAATAAATATGTTAAACCTTCCAAAAATATTGGTTTGAATTTTATTCTTGCCAATATTTTTCATGGTTTAACAGGAACATTTTCTTAGGCTACTTTGAGAAGATTTTAATGTTGATCATTTTTAAAAGGTTTCTGAGGCTTTGAAAATTCCTCAATTCAAATTTCATTTGAATTTAAACATGATGCATGGAGGCAAGAAAAATCAAGCAAGGGCTGATCTGGGGCTGTGACATGTCGGCCCTTTTCCCGGTGCATGAGATCGAGTTGGCCTTGCCGCAGGCGACGAAATTAGCGCATCCGGAGATGTGCGTCTTGCTGACACGGAGGAAGAAGAAATGGCACAGAAGCGCCACGGACGGCATCACGCCCAGGTACGCCTCACAGTAGTAGGCGAAGATGGACAGGAGGAGGACAGAGTTGGGATGGAGATGCAACACCTGCAGACCGTAGTGGTCGAGGACTTCATAAAAGAAATCGGAGAAGGGAGGAACCAACCCGACGGCAACGCTGCTCGAGAAGAAGGGGAAGAAGGTGCTTCCCTCAGGTTCTGGCACGTCAGAGGCGAGCCGGAGCTTGGTTTCCCCCCACTCATTGCTCTCACCTGCCGTCAGCAGGCGCACGGAGGCGAGGCTCTTCTCCATGACGGTGGGCGCCTGTAACGCCCATGATGCGGCTATATCTCCCACGTGTCGAGGCACGACTTGGAGGCATAACCGCATGGTGGTTTTGTCACAAGAAGGGTCATCTTCACACAATCCCATGTAATGAACAAGAATGGGATAAAGAGTTGGCTTACAATCGCCACTTCACACAATATATAAATTAAACATACATCATTCAGAGTACAATCAAGGTCCGACTACGGAACCAAAATAAAAGAAGACAACCCCAAATGCTAGATTCCCGATCGTCCCAACTGGGCTCCACTACTGATCATCAGGAAACGAAACATAGTAACGACCAAGGTCCTCATCGAACTCCCACTTGAGCTCGGTTGCGTCACCTGCAACTTTTTTGGTAGAATGTGTGAGTCACGAGGACTCAGCAATCTCACACCCGCGAGACCAAGACTATTTAAGCTTATGGGTAGGAAAGGGGGAAAAGTGGTGGAGCTGCAACAAGCACTAAGCATATATGGTGGCTAACATACGCAAGTGAGAGCGAGGAGAGAAGCAACGGACGGTCGAGAAGCTAGAAATGATCAAGAAGTGATCCTGAAGCTACTTACGTTCAAGCAAAACACAAGGCCGTGTTCACTTCCCGGACTCCACCGAAAAGAGACCATCACTGCTACACACGCGGTTGATGCATTTTAATTAAGTCAAGTGTCAAGTTCTCTACAACCGGACATTAAAAATTCCCATCTGCCACATAACCGCGGGCACGGCTCTCGAAAGTTTATACCCTGCAGGGGTGTCCCAACTTAGCCCATCACAAGCTCTCACGGTCAACGAAGGATATTCCTTCTCCCGGGAAGACCCGATCAGTCTAGGAATCCCAGTTACAAGACATTTCGACAATGGTAAAACAAGACCAGCAAAGCCGCCCGAATGTGCCGACAAATCCCGATAGGAGTTGCACATATCTCGTTCTCAGGGCACACCGGATGAGCAGTCCGTACAACTAAAACCAACCCTCAAGTTTCCCCAAGGCGGCGCTGCAAGGGGCTCTAGTTTGGACCAACACTCAAAGGAGCACTGGCCCGGGGCTTTAAAATAAAGATGAGTCCGCGGAACCCAAGGGAAAAAGGCTTAGGTAGGCAAATGGTAAAACCAAGGTTGGGCCTTGCTGGAGGATTTTATTCAAGGCGAACTGTCAAGGGGTTCCCATAACACCCAACCGCGTAAGGAACGCAAAATCAAGGAACATAACACCGGTATGATGGAAACTAGGGTGGCAAGAGTGGAACAAAACACCAGGCATAAGGCCGAGCCTTCCACCCTTTACCAAGTATATAGGTGCATTAGTTAAATAAGAGATATTGTGATATCCCAACATAAACATGTTCCAACATGGAGCAATCTTCAGCTTCACCTGCAACTAACAACGCTATAAGATGGCTGAGCAAAAGTGATAACTTAGACAAAGAACGGTTTGCTAGGAAGGTGGGTTAGAGGCTTGACATGGCAATATGGGAGGCATGATATAACAAGTGGTAGGTAGCGCGACATAGCGGTAGGGCGAACAACTAGCAAGCAAAGATAGAAGTGATATCGAGGGTATGGTCATCTTGCCTGAGGTCCCCCAAGGAAGAAGAACGAGTCCATGAAGAAGACAAACAGACGTAGTCGAACGAATCCTCACAATCGCAACGTAACCGAAACTATCAAGGAAAAGCGCAACCGGAAAGAAGCAAACATCATGGTAAACAACCAACACATAAGCATGGCATGATGCACAATCAAGTATGATGCATGTCCAGTTTAATCAGGCATGGCATGGCAAGGTGCACAAACAATACTACAAATTAAGTGGAGCTCAATATGCAACGACTTGCATATTGACGAAACACCACATTCAAGTTATTTAGTTTGCTCTCGTTTAGGAACAAGACAAGATTAAATGTTGGTTAACATGGCAAGAGGTGAAGCATAATTAAACAACCTATCTAGGCAAGTTTAAATTAGGCCGGAAATAACAAACGACAATTTCGGAAAATCCCCATATGCATCAATAGAAATTTAATGGAAACAACAAATATAAACATTTTAAATGTTGTTATCATGATGCGGATGACATATGCAAGTTTTAAGCAATTTTATGAAAATGTTGACATGAGCAAGACACGAGGCATTTGTCACCATGGTGGAAGAAAGGGGTGCCACGGCAACGAATCCGAAAATGATGCCACGGCATCATATTGGTTTCGGTAGCTCATGGAGATACCGGTGCAAAAGGAAGCGTGCGGATGCAAGTTTTAAAACAATGACGGCAACAGAGTGCCAAATGTAATGCGAATGATGCGATGATGAATGCAACAAACAAATAAATACACGCGACCATAACGGAAAACTTGGAAGGCGTCTGGAGCGTCAGTCTCGGGGCGTCACAACAGTCCTCCACTTACAAGAGATCTCGTCCCGAGATCTAGGGATGGCACCGCAGAGAAAGGGAAGAGGAAGAGGTAAAACAAAGTTGCTTCTTTGACAAACGAGTGAAACCACGAACCTTGAGAGGTTAAATAATTTAAAGAAGAATACAATGGAGATGAACGCAATTGCAAACACTCCGTTAGATAAGAGGAACCTGGGATATGACGAGAACCAAGAGGTTAAGTGAGAAGATAGATATTTAAACCACTCCGGTTAAAACAAGATAGGGAAGGAATAAGAATGATATAATTTAGGTAGAACTCCGACTGTAAATGGAAGGAATTGAACATGATCTTGACAAGATGAGAGGATACTCGATGAAATTAACAACACACTGCCTCCGGAACTAATGAAAGAATGGCACAAGGGGTAAGAAAGATTTCAGACCGCACTCTGGTTGAGGAAGGAGGCAAAACTTGATAAGATGAGAGAGCTCGAATGAAAACACAACACTCCGGTTAAATGGATAAGCAAGGAAAAGAACACGATCTCCAAAATGAGATGATGGGCGAATATAACAACATCCCAAAGCCTCTGGAATGAAAGGATAGAAGCTAGATTGTTGTAAAGAAAGAAGGGAGAAACAACTGACAGTTTCTATCACACTTGAATTTGAAAAGCATCCTTACAAAGAAGAGTTGAACGGAGTTGTTGGAAAACCAACAACGAAAAGAATAATCTTGTAGTGGGCTTATGGAAACATCTCGACATTATGAGGTGACTAACGACCACTAAAGGAAGCCATTGGTTTGAGTGAGAGCACCAAGGCGATGAAAAACTTCTTTCACCAAGAGGATAGGAGAAAACTTGGATCATTGATAAGCACCATAATAGTAACATTCCTTAGGGAAGGCTTTAGGTGAAACATGACACAAGATAAATCCAACAAAGAGATTGGTGGATTTAAAATATCTCATTCTTGACAACATGTGAATCATGAAACGCGAACTCAAATTGTCAAGAAAATGACATAACACCACCTCAAGTGATAAGGTAGAACGACTTGCACTTTAGAATGCAAGATGAAGAATGCTTGGACTCCACAAAACAAAACATGTGTTGAACACCATGTTTATTTTAGAGCATAGCTTGGCGGATCTTAACTCCGAGAAAAATCTTGAAGAACAGTTGAAGAATGAAAAGAATCCTTGACGAACCACCATGTAGAGCCTCCATGAAGAACTCCGGTAATGAAAGGATGATAAAAAGAAAGAGAAGTTGAAAACACAAGGTGAAGCCTTGCGATGATTTAGATGGAGCTTCGCGACGAGATAATGCGGAAAACTTGGAACTCCGGAAAAGAAAAGATGAAACACATGAAACCGAGAAAAATTACATGACGAACCACTCTGGAAAGAAGAAACTAGATCACTTGGATGAAACAAGAATAAGAATTATGTTATGCGTATCCTTCACCAATTTAGATTGATGACAAGCAACGGATTTGGCATACTACTTATTCTCGTTGAAAGAGGATTGAAGAGAGATATAGCACAAACTTGAGAAGGTCTTCCACGAACCACCGGTAGGATTAGAAAAAACGAATGAAATGATACGATAATAAAGGAATAGGCATGTTGAATGAACCACCGTAAGAATTGAAAATGAACGACGAAAATATAAAGAAACACCGGGAAGAATTAGCAAACGAACGAAGATACTTGAGAGATTTTAGATACAAGAGAATGAAGAGATGACAAGTAGACTAGAGAATACTTGAAAGATGCACCAGAACAATCAGGGAATGGGAACTGAACGTTGAGAACGAATAAACCCGAAATGATGGCCTTCGTTGGAATAAAATGGAAAGAACTCATGAAATGCTCCGGGTGGGTATGAAACGGATTCTCGCAGTCGAAAATAATTATGAGGATGGCAACAAGTTAGAACCATGAATCTTTGGAAGAACGGGTAAGGATATAAGAGGAACTCTTCTTCGGTCATCAAAATCCGAGAATGACAACGAGAAACACGACCATGATTTGTTGAGGCATTCTGGAATGACAATTAGAAAGATTGAACGAACGATGAAAAGAATTTGAAAGGTCTTGGAGAAAGACATTTGACTGATGATAATTCATTCTTACGTCAAAATTTGAAAAGAATTTTAGAAGCTCCGGGAAATTAGAACAGTCAGGTAAGATCCTGCGAAAAGACGTGTGGGTTAGGGCCCACTCAGAAGAACCACCGTTGAACGATAGCTTAGGAAGAGATAATGCACTGGTTGATTTGAATGTCTTGAATGAGGTAACAACCTAGAAAGAGCTTGAACGGGTCTTGAATGAAAAGACGAGCCTTCTGAGATATCTTCAGCACTCCGGAACAATTAAATAGCGAGAAGTGGATGATTAAGAGGTGCACTGGTACGAGAGAAACATTTGAAACGAGGAAAAGATATGATCGAAAAAGCTTGAATTTGATCCACTTGAGAAGAAAGAGAACGAATAATGATGAAGTTAAGGCTCCGTTAGTATCTTCCTGAGAATCACCGGATAAGAACATTGACGGAAAAGAATGGAGAGACTTCCCATCTATAGGATGGATACTTGATTAAAAAATCTGAGTCCTAGAAGAAAAAGGGTGGGAGGGCGGGGAAAACAAAGACAACTTGGGACGGATGAAGACAACACCGTTGCAAAGAACTGAGAATTGATATCGCGAATGTTGAAATGATCGGATCCACTTGAAAAAGAGCACGTCGGTTGGAAAAGAATTTGCATGACAATCTCGATGATCAAGAAGGATTGGTATTCACATAGAAGCATGAGAACACCGCTTAGGAAAGGTAAGGAATTAACACTTGACTTCGAAGCAACTCGAATACCACAAACCAAAAGAAAACAAAGGATTGGCTTAGGAAATAAGCCGGAAACAAACATATGATAGATCCCATATCGTATCATGTGTCTGTTGGAAAGATAATCTAGGAGCTACTTGAATTCCCACTTATAAACACCCAAAACTTTCTGGTTATGCAATCTGGTGTTCGGGATACAGGGGATGCAATATATCTCACCCAAACTAACAATACCTAGATCCAGCTGTATCCATCCGTCAACACATAACCAAGAAAACTTCAGAAATCGTGTACCTAAACCTTCGAAAAGCATCCGTTATACGAATTATGCCAATACTCCCGAACTCCTGCCCCAGTACTGGGTGGCGTCGAGGTGAGCTCACCAGCAACTGCATAAAAGAGATTTTCGATGTCGGCGAAACTCAGGTATTCCAGAACTGCAACGATAAAATTGTGACGACAACACCTTGGAGCTCAACTCCCGGGGACACTGCCACAACCCCTAAATGTCAGGAGGCACCAAGAACAATGTTCTCGTCACAAAACCATCGAAACGATTTCAAGATACCCGCGTGATCCTAAAAAAATTTCGTGAAATTTGAGGAGAGGAGAGTCAAAACTTCTACGTCAGGGGGCCTCACCAGAGCGACGAAGGGACTGAGGAGTAAAAAGAATCCTACTCTCCGATATATATAATCCTAAGACTCAAAACATTTTGTTCCAGACTCAACAACGTCAGCGATTCGATCAAGCAGGGGGCTCCTAAGTCGGGGATGGCTCTCATTACGAACTTGTAACGCCCACGATGCGGCTATATCTCCCACGTGTCGAGGCACGACTTAGAGGCATAGCCGCATGGTGCTTTTGTTGCAAGAAGGGTCATCTTCACACAATCCCATGTAATGAACAAGAATGGGATAAAGAGTTGGCTTACAATCGCCACTTCACACAATACAAAAATTAAACATACATCATTCAGAGTACAATCAAGGTCCGACTACGGAATCAAAATCAAAGAAGACAACCCCAAATGCTGGATCCCCGATAGTCCCAACTGGGCTCCACTACTGATCATCAGGAAACGAAACATAGTAATGACCAAGGTCCTCATCGAACTCCCACTTGAGCTC
Organism: Triticum aestivum; assembly: GCF_018294505.1. Classification (NCBI taxonomy): domain Eukaryota; kingdom Viridiplantae; phylum Streptophyta; class Magnoliopsida; order Poales; family Poaceae; genus Triticum; species Triticum aestivum. The sequence continues at coordinate 189,029,802 of NC_057811.1, read as the reverse complement.
GGTTGCATCACCTGCACTGGTATCCTCGGCACCTGCAACTGTTTTGGTAGAATCTGTGAGTCACGAGGACTCAGCAATCTCACACCCGCGAGATCAAGACTATTTAAGCTTATGGGTAGGAAAGGGGGAAAAGTGGTGGAGCTGCAGCAAGCACTAAGCATATATGGTGGCTAACATACGCAAGTGAGAGCGAGGAGAGAAGCAACGCACGGTCGAGAAGCTAGAAATGATCATGAAGTGATCCTGAAGCTACTTACGTTCAAGCATAACACAAGGCCGTGTTCACTTCCCGGACTCCGCCAAAAAGAGACCATCACGGCTACACACGCGGTTGATGCATTTTAATTAAGTCGTTCTCTACAACCGGGCATTAACAAATTCCCATCTGCCACATAACCGCGGGCACGGCTCTCGAAAGTTTATACCCTGCAGGGGTGTCCCAACTTAGCCCATCACAAGCTCTCACGGTCAATGAAGGATATTCCTTCTCCCGGGAAGACCCGATCAGTCTCGGAATCCCGGTTACAAGACATTTCGACAATGGTAAAACAAGACCAGCAAAGCCGCCCGAATGTGCCAACAAATCCCGATAGGAGCTGCACATATCTCGTTCTCAGGGCACACCGGATGAGCAGTCCGTACAACTAAAACCAACCCTCAAGTTTCCCCGAGGCGGCGCTGCAAGGGGCTCTAGTTTGGACCAACACTCAGAGGAGCACTGGCCCGAGGGTTTAAAATAAAGATGAGTCCGCGGAACCCAAGGGAAAAAGGCTTAGGTAGGCAAATGGTAAAACCAAGGTTGGGCCTTGCTGGAGGAGTTTTATTCAAGGCGAACTGTCAAGGGGTTCCCATAACACCCAACCGCGTATGGAACGCAAAATCAAGGAACATAACACCGGTATGACGGAAACTAGGGCGGCAAGAGTGGAACAAAACACCAGGCATAAGGCCGAGCCTTCCACCCTTTACCAAGTATATAGGTGCATTAGTTAAATAAGAGATATTGTGATATCCCAACATAAACATGTTCCAACATGGAGCAATCTTTAGCTTCACCTGCAACTAACAACGCTATAAGATGGGCTGAGCAAAAGTGATAACTTAGACAAAGAACGGTTTGCTAGGAAGGTGGGTTAGAGGCTTGACATGGCAATATGGGAGGCATGATATAACAAGTGGTAGGTAGCGCGACATAGCGGTAGGGCGAACAACTAGCAAGCAAAGATAGAAGTGATATCGAGGGTATGGTCATCTTGCCTGAGGTCCCGCAAGGAAGAAGAACGAGTCCATGAAGAAGACAAACAGACGTAGTCGAACGAATCCTCACAATCGCAACGTAACCGAAACTATCAAGGAAAAGCGCAACCGGAAAGAAGCAAACATCATGGTAAACAACCAACACATAAGCATGGCATGATGCACAATCAAGTATGATGCATGTCCAGTTTAATCAGGCATGGCATGGCAAGGTGCACAAACAATACTACAAATTAAGTGGAGCTCAATATGCAACGACTTGCATATTGACGAAACACCACATTCAAGTTATTTAGTTTGCTCTCGTTTAGGAACAAGACAAGATTAAATGTTGGTTAACATGGCAAGACGTGAAGTATAATTAAACAACCTATCTAGGCAAGTTTAAATGAGACCGGAAATAACAAACGACAATTCCGGAAAATCCTCATATGCATAAATAGCAATTTAATGGAAACAACAAATATAAGCATTTTAAATGTTGTTATCATGATGCGGATGACATATGCAAGTTTTAAGCAATTTTATGAAAATGTTGACATGAGCAAGACACGAGGCATTTTTCACCATGCTGGAAGAAAGGGGTGCCACGGCAACGAATCCGAAAATGATGCCACGGCAACATATCGGTTCCGGTAGCTCATGGAGATACGGGTGCAAAAGGAAGCGTGCGGATGCAAGTTTTAAAACAATGACGACAACGGAGTGCCAAATGCAATGCGAATGATGCGATGATGAATGCAACAAACAAATAAATACACGCGACCATAACGGAAAACATGGAAGGCGTCTGGAGCGTCGGTCTCGGGGCGTCACAACGCCTCAAGGGCCAGCTCGTACCAGGCCGGTGCTGAGGAAGTCTTGACCTTGCGTGCCGCCATGGATTGCGGATGCAGGATGAGATTGGAGCGGATCTGAAGGTGGCGGTGGTGAGGAGCAAGAAAGGGGATCTGGAGCGAGGCGATGAAGAAGCAATGAAGGCAAGAACTGCCCGCGCCAGCCTTTTCTGAGGTCATGCAGTTGTCGAGGCAGCGTGGGGAAGAGGAGATGCCCACGTCCAATCAAGTGCCACGCGTCAACCGAGGCCGCAGGCTTTTGGGGCCCGCGGTGCTACGAACTTGACCCTTGGATTCGCCGTGAAGCCAAGCCCGAGCGCACCTTGGGCCCGGGGGCTACTGTCGGTGTTCTGGGAATGGGGGTCCCCGGACTTGCCTGCCTGCGGCCCATGGCGTGGCTAAGCCAGCAGGCCGTGCGGCCCATCTTCATCAACAAGGCATCCAAGACCCTCGCGAGGGTCCAAGCCTCGCGAGGGGGACGACGCAAGACCTCCTCTGGAGTGGCCTAGTCAGGCAGGCTCACGGGGAGCGGAGATATGAAGGCGGGGCAAACCTCACGAGGCTCTCGTGACGTGAGCCATGATGAACGACACCAGGCGGGCGCCAGCGCGCAGCGTCCTTGTTTCCTCTTTGGTGGTAAGGAGGCCAGCGTAGGCGAGGAGTACCAAGGCATCAGGCAAAGGTTGCTATATCGGTGAAACGAGACCAAGACCAGGAGGAAGGCAAGGCGGAGGTCATCGGGAGCCCAAGATGGCGTCACCACGAGAGCCTTTCGCAGGCGAAGACCACTTTTGTCAGGATAGCTTGTACTAGCTGTCCCCCTTCAAATTTGCCTGCCGTTGTTGGCTCCCTTCCCGCTCAATATTTGGGAAGAGGACCAGGGCCTATAGAAGTAGAGCTAGCCACCACAGTAGGGGGCATCGAGTAGTTCACCCAGCTCTCACCCGCTAAGACACCAAGCACAAGAACACCTCAACCTCAGGAGGCTGTTCTTCCCTTGTACCGTTCTTCATCAGCCCAAGAGGCAATCCACCACCACCACACTGGAGTAGGGTATTACACCACAATGGTGGCCCGAACCAGTATAAACCTCGTGACTCCTTGTGTCCCGAGTTTGTCCGCGAGATCTTAGCGAGCTAGGGCGTAGATCGGTAGGAGGGAAAGACTTCGCGCGCACCCCAGTGTTTGAACCTTAAGGGTTTGTCGGAACCCCACATCCGATAAGATGCCACCTCTTTGTCGCCAGCCAGCGTTGCTGCGGTCCCAGCCGTCGTCCCCTCGTTGACCCCTGGGGCTCGCGGGCCGGTGCCACAACCAACAAAGGATTCGGGCTTGGTGCTCCAAAACAGGGCGAGCGAGTACACCGCTATGGACCAGTAAGTGCTCCGTCTTGATCTTTCGTCCCTGTTCTTGCCGTAGTTTCTTGATGCATCCGCCTTTTACCGTTAGGCCAAATCCGGCAGGGAAGAACAATAAGGAGATGGCCACAACACCCGGGACCCAGCAGCCTGCCCCGGTCGCGCCACCTCTGGCGCGGAAGAGCGGTGACGGTTCCTGCGCCTCAGCGGCTGGGTCGTCCTCGCGAGAGTCAGGGGCCCGACCTCAGGAGGAGGCGATCTCTATGGCCAAGCCGGCTCCGGAGGCGCCTGCCCCTAGCCTGCCTGCCGAGGCAGCGAAGGCTCAGGAGCCCCCGGCCTCTTCTGATGCCGCTAACCTGCATGCCTTAGTGTCGATGTTGCCTCCTCCTCTTCCCATCATGCTGCCAGGCCGTGATCCTTCTGCCTCGCCTGGCGCTCTGGGGGAAGCTCTTTCCACGCTGACCCAGCTTCGGGACGACCTTCAAGGCGCCAACTGGCGCCTGGCGGCAGGGCGCCTAGAGTTGGTCTCGGGGTGGCTGCACTCCGACGCGTCTGTCAGGGCGGCATTGAGCCAGGCCATAGCAGTCTCCGAGGAAGGCGAGCGGGCCACTGGCCTGGCCGCTGCTGCCCCTGACGTGGCGCTAAAGGGTGCTGAGGCTGCCCAAGAGCGCTGCCAGTTGGCGGAGGCTGAGCTGGAGACCATATGCAACGAGCGCACCATCGAGGATCATCAGCGCGAGGCATGGGAGGAGAAGATGAAGGCTCGAGAGGACGCGGTCGCCAGTCGTGACACCGAGCTGCAGCAGTCGGCGCGGGCGCAAGCCACGTAGCACAGCCACCTGGAGGAATTGGAGAAGACGGTGGAGGCGGAGAAGGCCTAGCTAGAAGCCAAGGCGAAGGTTCTTGTTGAAGATCGTGCGGCCTCAAATCCCTTGAGCTAAAGTCCCGCAAGGTGCTGCGGGAGCTCTACGGGAAGGGCTTGAAGAAGCCGTTGGTGACTGACGAGGAGGCCCCGCCGAGCTACTCCCTCAACTTGTCACGGCGCTCCAGGGTGTCATTGATGGGATCGGCCCCATGGTGGAGGGGGAAGCCCGCGCGCTCTCTGCTTCAGCTCTGACGTTTGTCTTAAGTCATCTTCATCTTCACGACCCCAGCGTCGACCTCGACGCCCTGCTTGAGCCCGTGGACGAGGAGCACTGCGAGGCTACTGCCGAAGCCATGAAGGACAGGGTGGAGGCCCTGCTGGAGAAATTCCTCGCCATCGACCCCGCGCCCCCGGCTGACGGTGCCACCGACCCTATGGCCCCGGCAGACAGCACGGGCAACAACAACATTGTCGACGAAGGGGCACTCCTCGCTGGCGATGGCAGCGCTCAAGGCTGAAGAGAAGGCTTGCTGGCGGTGCTTCCCTCCACTTTTATTTCCTGCAACATGCACCGTGCCTCGTGGAGGCGTTAAAACTTGTGTTTGGTATTTGGATGAATAATATGTCTCGTAATAATTTGCTAGGATTCCACGATTTCCTTCCTGTTACTTTAGTGTTCTGCGTCGACAGAACCCGGCCCCCGCGTACCACAGCTGCCATTGGGTCGTCCGGATCACCAGGACGATACCAAGGGGTGAGGGGCTACGTAACTAGTTTGGCTCCTGAGGCACGATGCTCAGGAGTTCCCCTTGATGTACAAACAACCCTCGGGAAGGGAATGTGAGAGTAGGCCTTAGTGTTCTGCGTCGACAGGGCCCAGTCCCATGCATGCCTCAGCCGCCGTTGGGTCGTCCGGATCACCAGGACGAGACAAAGGGGTAAGGGGCTATGTGACCAGTTAGGCTCCTGAGTCGCGATGCTCAGGAGTCCCCCTTGACGTACGAACGGACCTTCATACCTGTCCTCGCAGAGCTCCCGCTCGGGGGGGGGGGGCGCGACTACCAGGTCCGAGGGACCTGGCAGGGTGGCGTACGCCTGGCATAACCTGAGCATAGCCCCCCGTGCCTAGCCCCCTCGTGCGACTCTCCCAAGGGGAAAGTGTTGCGGTGAGGCTGGACACTGAGCGTGGTGGCTCCCTGAGGTTGGTTTGGCCATGGGGCCACCCTCAGTTTTTTATCACCAGTGCGGAGCATAGCGCTTCCGCACTTGCACGGGCATAGCCACTCCTCAACCATGTCGACTGCCAGTGCGGAGCATGGTGCTTCCACTGGTGCGTGGGTGGGGGCCCCCTCTGAGTGGAACCCCCGGGGCGTGTACAGCCCCGCCCTGACACGTGGCTTGCACGACAGGGCTAGACGAGGTGTGTCGTGAGCCAGCACGAGACTCACAAGGCCCTACCTCAAGGCGGGTTGCGCCTGATTTTTATTCTTGACAGCTGAGGTGGCCGTGCGAGATGGTTAGACAACCTGCACCAAATGAATCTCCTGAGGTGGTCACATGAGAAGGCCAAACACCAGCGACCCCAGGAGGTGACGTGAACGGGGCCGGCGTGCCAGACAGACCTCAGCCGTTGGGTTTATCGACGCTGCAGGGATGGACCCGAGCACAGATACCGTGCCCAGTCTTCTCATGCGAAAAATCCTAAAGAAAGACAACAGGCGCGCGGCTCTCGTGGTGGCGAGGTACCGGGTCGCGCACCCTAGCTCATCCGTTCGCGATTAGCTCATGCAAGAACCAAGCACCAAGAACTGTGGGAGGTGACGTACATGGGAGGTTGCCCCGTGAGTCAGAGCTCTGCCTCTTGGATTTAGCGACGCTGCAGGGACATACCCGAGCACAGACGCTGTGCCGGCCCTTAATCATGATGCGGTCGTGGGTGGGTTCGCAAGGGCACACGACGTTCATGGCATCGAAGTGCTGGACTAGGAGGTGATAACAATCATAAAGTAATTCATGGAAGGAGGCAAGCTAGCTTGGATAAATGCAAGAACGATACATGCTGCAGGGACGGACCCATGCGGTCTGGGGATGATGCAACCCGAGGGGCGCCCCCAACAGAGTGAGTTAAAGACGCAAAAGGATACACGTTGCAGGGACAGGCCCGTGCGACCTGGGGATAATGTTGCCCGAGGGGTGCCCCCAACTGAATGAATCGGAAAGAGTCACCTGGCACCGTTGCTGGAGGGGTGTTGAAGCAGCTGAAGACGCATGTTGAAGAAGTTGCTCCTCACGAGCCGCCTGGGTCCAGAGCCTTGGGAGGCTTTGGGGGCCCGGGAGGCTGATGAAGAACCGTTGCCATCTCCGCCAAGACTGTGTGATGCCTGGCCTCCTGAGCCAGCAGAACGCTCCACAGGTGGCGCTGGAAGGTGACAGCCGCGTACGGCAGGCTGAATGGCATGCGAACATAGCTGTGAGGTGGACCCTCACACCGACCAACGCACGAAGGCCATAAATGCTCCTGGGATGTGGCCCTGTTGAGCCCTGGGATGTCGACGCAGACGCGCAACTCGTCGTCCTTGCCGGGAGAAGGAGCTGCGCCAGGTGGTGGGCGGCGGTCGCAGCGTATGGTTCTCGCCTCTTGAAGCTCCTCGGTCACCTTGGTGATGAACTCCTGAGCACCAGGCACTCCATGCCTTGTGCTCTCATGAGGGAAGCGTGTGGTGGAGCATGCCTCCATGTGGTGCCCGAGCGCGTCCCTCGTGACGTTGTCTAAGCCAGAGGCCCTCCAAAAGAGAGCCCCAGAGCCCAGCCTGATGAGGGCGCCGGGCGCACCTTCCTATGCGATAGAGGGAGGCGCCCCAGCCGTGGGCGCAGGTCCTGAGGTGGTGCCGCTGGAGACACCGCTCTCCCAAGGCTCTTGGCAACCCAGATGCTTCTTCTTCTTGGGGACAACCTTAGGAGGGTAGGTGGCACCTTCGTTGTCCGGGTCTTCGGCCGCCGCAGCCTGGTAAGCGCGCTCGAGAGAGCACACTGGATCCTTCTCCTCACAAGCGACCGTGATGACGCCGTAGCTCCCTGGCATCTTGAGGACATTGTAACCATGATGGTCACCGCCATGAACTTGGCTAGGGCCGGATACCCGAGGAGGGCGTTGTCCGGAAGGCATATGTGGGCGACGTCGAAGTCGATAAGCTCAGTGTGGTAATTGTCACGCTTGCCGAATTTGACAGGGAGGTGGATTTGCCCTATCGGGGTGGCGGAGCCGTCGGTCACTCCTGAGAAGGGCTTGGTTGGCTGTGGCTGATCATATGGCACTTGGAGGCGATTGAACGTCTCGACGGAGAGAACATTGAGCTCTACGCCACCGTCGATGAGGGTCTTGGTGACAAGGACGCTGATGATGGGCGAGCAGAGCATCGGGAGGGCGCCGGTTGTTGCCGCACACTTGAGCTGGTCGGACGAGCTGAAGGTGATGGTGTACTTGGACCACCTGAGCGGGCGCGTGGCTTCGAGCCTGGGGAGGGCCGCGTTCACCTCATGAGCGAACTACTTGAAGTTGCGTTGGGACGCTGGGGCCTGAGCACCACCCAAGATGCAGGTGACGGCGCAAGGCTCCTGGAAGCCCCCAGCCCCCTCTTCCTGGCGGTGGTCGTCGTTCCTCCTTGTCGGTGGCGGCAGTGGAGGGAGGCCAGCATTGCCCTGAGGGCGGTCCTCACGAGGCCGGTCCCGCCAGGCACCCTTGCGAGGTTGGTCCTGCCAGCGATCCTCATGAGGTCGATCGCGCCAGTCCTGGCGGGGGCCGCAGTCGTCCCAGCGTCCTCCACTTCTGCCTCCTCCGCAGCCGTAGCCTCAGTCGTTTCGCTCGGAGCATCGACCGAAGCGCCCGTCGTGGATGGCCCTGAGCTCCTGACATTCGTTGGTGTTGTGGCTATGCACATTGTGGAAGGCGCAGAACGGGCAGTTGGCCTTGGATGACTCTGGGTGGTCGCAGCCGCGCTTCATCTTGGGTTCCGCCGCGAGCATGACAGCCTCCTTGCGCTTCACATCCTTGGTCTTGGCCTTCTTGTCTTCTGGGTCGGCAGCTGGAAGCTCGAGGAGAGAGAGGCATCCCTCCTCAGCTCTCGCGCACTTGGTCGCTATGTTGAACATCTCCAGAGCCGTGCATAGGTCCTTGTGTATGGCGAGCTCCTCCTTCATCTTTAAATCACGGACGCCGTCAAAGAATGCTGAGATAATGGCCTCGTACATCACCTTGGGAATCTTGAGGCGAACACTGTTGAAACGCTGGATGTATTTCTGCAGGGTTTCCCCCGGCTGCTGCTTGATGCACCACAGGTCACCAGCGGCAGGCGGGCGGTCGCGAGTGCCTTGGAAGTTGGCGAAGAAGCGCTCACGCATCTCGCCCTAGGAGGAGATCGATCCCGCAGGCAGGTTCAGGAGCCATGAGTGCACTCGTCTTTGAGAGCCATGGGAAACCAGTTCGCCATGACCTTCTCATCACTGTTGGCCGCCTTGATGCTCAGCTCGTAGAGCTGCGAGAACTCAGCAAGGACGGGGTGCTGTCGTAGCGCGGATGCAGGTCCGGCTTGAACTTTCCACGCCAAACAATGTTGCGCAGCTCGAGGGTAAAGGCGCGACAGCCCGCGGTGGTCACTGGAGCCCGTCATGGAGGTGGATCCTGGTCTCGGTACCCTCGCACCATTGCCACAGGCGGCGCGCGATCTTGATGCGGTGGTGCTGGGAGTGCATGACAATCTTCTTGTGGCTGCGGGATCTCCTGGCAACTTCCTTCTTCATGCGCGGGCGCCCTGCACGGTGGGTCGCGAGTCTTGGTGCGAGGGCGACGTCTTGATGTGGAGGCTGCGGAGGTGCTCCATGGGCTACGTCGCCCGCTGCAGGGGGCGGACGAGGCAGCCAAAGGGATGGTGCGGGAGAGCCCCAGCGGTGCTAACGAGCTCGGCGATGTGGTCTCGCCAGTCTTCGTAGAGGTCGTTGACGGGGCGGTAACGCAGGAGCTCGCGCGCCATGAGCAGCACAGCCTGCCTGTCCGCGGGTGCGCGAGGAGCGTGAGACGATGAGCCGGCCGAAGTCAATGATGAGGTAGCAGTGCGTCCGTCCTGCCGCACAGATGGGTGCAGCGACGTGGCTTGCTGCTTATTCCCTGCCGGGCCGGCGACAACGTTGGCAGTGGGTGATGGAGAGCGACAGGGAGGCCTGCCGACGGGCGCCGTCTAAGCGATGCGAGCGTTGAGAGCGGCTCGGCGCTCAGCACGGGCTCGACGAGCGTCAACCATGGAAGCGGTGGAGCAGTGGAACGTCGATCGGCAAAAGAGAGGTTTCAGCGCACCCCCACCTGGCGCGCCAGATGTCGGATTATGTGTTCCGCAAACCCTTGAGAGGTTCGAACTCTCGGGTGCGCATGAAGAACACTCTCTCCCAAGCTCGCCCGCCAACGATTCCACGGCCTAGCTAGACAAACCGAAAGAACATGAGACGCACGGGTTTATACTGGTTAGGGCCAACTTGCAATGTAATACCCTACTCCAGTGTGTGGTCGCTTGCCTCGAGGGGCTGAGGATGAACTAGTACAGTGGATGAACAGCCTCAGGAGGTGAGGTTTTCTTGAGCTCGACGAGCTGGTGGCTGCGAGGATGGTCTGAATGATCCGTCCTCTCCTACGGTGGTGGCTAGGTCCTATTTATAGTTGCCTTGGTCCTCTTCCTAAATTTTTAGGCTGGAAGGGATCCCACAATGACCAAGTTTGAAGGGGGACAACTAGTACAAGATATCCTGACAAACGTAGTCTTCGCCTGCCAAAGGCTCTGGTAGTGACGCTGTTGTTGGCTCCGCGATGACCTCCGTCCTGCCGTCCTGCTGGTCTTGGTCTTGTTGCACCAATATGGAAACCTTTGCCTGATGCCTCGGGACCCCTCGCATGCGCTTGCCTCCTTAGCACCAAAGAGGAAACTGGTACACTACGCCTGCTGGCGCCCGCCTGGCCTTGGTCATCACGGCTCACATCACGCGAACCTTGCGAGGCCCCCCTTGCATAGATATCTCCGCTCCTCGGGAGCCAGCCTAGTGAGACTGCCCCCAAGGAGGCCTTGGTGTCGCCCACCCCGCGAGGCTTGGCCCCTCGCGAGGGTCTTGAGTTCTTGCTGCTAAAGCGGGCTGTACCGGGCCGTTGATGGAGCCATGCCATGGGCCGCAGGAAGGCAAGTCCGGGCACCACCGATCCCAGAACACCGACACATACGGCTGGATCTTTGGTGCCATCATATGATTCGACATTCACGGGCTTGAAGCCTTCCGGGAATTGGTGTTGTATTACCCTCTCTGTGAAGCACAGGGGGTGTGCGGTACCCCGAACTCGGGCTACATCGCGTCGGAGGTCTTCGGCCCTTCGAATCTGCTGCTGCTCCTCGATTCTATCGTTTCGGTTTAGACGATCGTAGTATCCTTCTCGGTAAGCGGGCGGGTCTTCTGTGGGTCCATAAATGGACTTGGTGCGGCCTCCTAGGGCGTCTAGTGCATGGCGGAGGTCGTACTCGTAAGTGGGCTGCACTTGATCCTTGCCATGACGGCGAGGTGGGGTGGCTGGGTGTTCGGCCTCGTCAGCTTCCCTATCCCACCCTCTAGGGGAGCGGTCCAGCTGTTCGGCATTTGTGTATATCAGGCATGTGGGCTCTATGGTCTCGTCGTCAAACTGCGGCAGGAGTCTTCGCTTTTGGTAACTTTTGGTTGGATGTTCGCGGACATACCCTTCTTTAGCAGCTAGGACTTTAGTCCACCCATCGTCGAGGGTGTCATGTTCGGCCTTGATTTTGCGTTTTTGTTTCTTCAAGCTTCGGGCGGTGGCCAAAAGCATCCGCTTGAATCGTTCCTGCTCCAGAGGGTCTTCGGGACGATGAAATCGTCATCCCCAAGACTGGCCTCCTCTTTGGAGAGTGGGAGGAAGTTGCTATCCTTGGAGTCATCGTGGTTTTCTGTATTGGGCGAGTCCTCCTGCCCCGCGGGGTCATCCTGATGATGTTCGTTGGCTGCGTCCCCTGCGAGGTCGTCTGTGTTATTTACGGTGCCATTCTCTGCGGAGTCCACATTGCTGGTGTCGGCGTTCTGGGAATCGGGGTACCTAGACCTGCCTACCTGCGCCCACGGCGTCGCTCCATCGGAGGCCTGGTACGGCCCATCTTTGGCACCAACAGGACAAGACCTCGCGAGGGGCCAAACCTCACGAGGCAGATGACGCCAAGACCTCTAGAGGGAGCGGCCTCCTCGGGCTAGCTCCCGAGGAGCGGAGATTCCTATGCAAGCACCCACCTCCTGACGCTTGGGTAACGCAAGCCATGACGACGAAGGCCAGGCAGGTGCTAGCAAGCGCAGTATAGCAGGTTTCCTCTTTGGTGCTAAGGAGGCAAGCACCCACGGGGCCCTGGGGAATCACCCAAAGGTTTCCCTTCCCGTGCTACAAGAACAATACCACCAGGACGATAAGTCGGATGTCACCGCCGAGCCCACCACAGCATCACGACCAGGAGCTTTGCACGCAAAGACCACCTTTCGTCAGGATAAGATGTACTTCTTCTCCCCCTTCAAACTTGGCCAATGTGGGATCCCTTCCTACCTTCGATTGGGAGGAAGAAGATCGAGGCCACTATAAATATAGGCTAGCCACAACCATGGAGGGGGATCGGATCCTAAGATCACACCCGCGCAAGAATAGACCTCCTGAGGTTCTTCTTTCCATGTACTAGTTCACCTTCAGCCCCCCGCGTGGCTAATCCACCCCAAAGCAGGAGTAGAATCTTACACCGCAAGGTGGCCCGAACCTGGGTAAACTGTTGAGTCTCTTTTCTTCCTGTTCATCGAGCTAGGCCGTGAGAGCGACGAGTGGATAGGCTGGAGAGATTGAGTTCTTCACACACGCCCCAGAGTTCGAATCTTTCTTGGGTCTGCGGAGCCCTGAATCTGACATTTGGCAACGAAGGTAGGGGCGTGTCGAAGCCTCTTCTCCACCATTCGCTCCATCAACACCATGGCGGATGACCCAAGAGCTCACGCTGAGTATTGGGCCGCTCAACCTGCCTGGGCGGCACCCCGCAGCTACGAAGCTCTCTACTCGACGCTCCTCGCAGCCCGCACGGCCGCTGGCGTTGACGACCATCCGCGGCACGGGCCATCCACACCCTCTCCCGCGCGGCACCGTAACCGTGCCATAGCGCGGTCTTCAGGCTACGCCATGGCGTCGACGCTACGCGCTCACCAGGAGCAGGCGAACACACGAGCCGCACTCATTGTGGCATGAGAGCTGCTGTGATGCAGGCTGGCAGAAGGTGGCCACGACGCCTTGCTTGGACGGGTCACCGAGCTACTCGCCGCCGCCAGCAAGGGCGCAACACCCTTCTGCACCCTGCCTACGCCATGGACGCTGCCAGGGGCACGCGCTCACCCCCGCTACGTCTGCATGCCCTTCCTTGGAGGTCCGAGGTATCTCGCGGCGGCAACCTGACCCACGACACTGCTTGCCCAACTCAAGGTGCGTTCCCCCAGGGTACGGTCGGGGCAGGCGGCCCCTCGCAGGGTCGCGCCGAAATGCCACCCCCTGGTCGTCGTGACCTGGTATCAGCGATGGCAGACAATGGAGCAGGGGGACCGGGCACCGATCTCGAGATGACGGACCCCGATGCCCCCGCACCCCCGTGGATGGGCTCGATGTGCGCACAAGGAAGAAGCCCGCGCTCGTTCCCCTCGTCGGCCTGGACATCAGGACCACCGGGGTGGCATGAGGCCGAGGCCCCTAGCGAGGAACCCCGATGCCTCGTCAGCGCCTTCGACAGCAACAGCCACTAGGTACCACCAATATCTTTGGGACAGAATTGCGCAAACCTTGGATCGCAGGTGAACCAAGCCATGCCCACGGCCGTGCACCTCACGGCATTAGCCCTGCCCGAGGCAGGTGGAGTGCACTGGAGGCTGCGTGGGGGGAACCCGGCGCCTGACATCGCCCCACGCCGCATGGCGCAGGGCGGCACCATGACGGTGGCACGCGCCACCCAGAGGTAGGTTCTCCGCCGGGGAAGGCGCCGACGAGCCTTCCCCCGGTAGAGGGCCTGTGACTACTTGACCGCCGCTACCGTAGCCCCTTGCACCTTGGTCTCGTCCGTGGTTTCCGGACGCCCCAATGGTGGTCGGGGGATGCACCGGCAGGATCCCCGCTAGGAACAAGGTGTGCCCGCGAAGATCTCCGCTCATGACACTCTCACGTAATAATGAGTTGGGGCTGTACACGCCCTGGAGTCACCTAAGTGCTGCCGTCGGGCCTCATGGGGGCTCCCACCCACATCCAAGTGGAAGCACCATGCTCCGCGCTACCAGTCGACACTCTCCCCCAATGACTATGCCCAAGCCTAGTGGAAGCACTAAGCTCCACGCTGGTGAGAAGACTAGTGTAGGCGTCGGACGCGGTTGTCTCTTTTTGCCCTTTTCTGTAGAATAATTTGCTGTCTTTGGAATGAAATTTGGAGTTCCGCGTGCTTATTAAAAGAAAAACTGGGAAGCTTTTCGATTCACAGTGTATTCTTGCTCTTTGGTTTATGTTAAGAAGCATGGCTCATGCCTGCTACTCCCCCCTTGAGCGTCCCATGAGAGGGGGCGAGTGTGGTGTGCGCACTCGGGCTAGCCCGAGCAGCTTCAAGGACCCCTCGGGGCCAAGGGCGTTACCACCACGGGCCGTCGCACATACCTTGCTGAAACTTGGCAATTGGCTCCTCGCGCTGCGCTCATGAATGGGCCAGCAGGCATGTCATGAGAATTAAGCCCCCGCGGGCCCCCGAAGGGCCCGCCTCAGGAGAGGAGCGTCTCCGCGATGCAAGAACATGCTCAAGACCACCAGCACCAGAGATAAGTCATGACAACTACTCCAGTCAGGAGCCCTTCGGTTCGGACAGCACGTTTCGAAATCAATCTTGAGAGCATATCATCATTTCATACATTATAGGGGAACCCCATCCAAATATGCTTTCACGCCCTATAGGGCCATACCCGAAATTTTGGCATACAGGTCAAGACAGGAAAGGAAATGCAAGCCTAGCGAGACGCACTACTGTCGGCGTCGCCATCTTCATCATCATCAGCAGCACCGCCCTCTTCAGCTGCGAGCGCATCCACGCCGTCTTCAAGGGCGAGCTCCACGATCAGGTCATCCACATGGTCATTCACCCAGCGCGCCAGGTCGCCGTGGGTGACCCTGGGCACGGGGGCTATCGCAATATTGAATTCGAAGCCGAGGTCAAGGCTAAGAAGGTAGCTAAAGACACGCGAGAACACGCACCCAAGAAAGCCCCGACTTCTCTCTTCGACGAGCTGGCGCTCCCTCGTGGCCCGGTCTTCCAGACAGGTCACGACTTGGGTGAAGAAGTGGAGGTAGCCGGCATCATCAGCTTCGTGCGGGCGGGAGATGCTCTCTTCGTAGATGGTGTCTAAGGCTCGGTTGGCCCTAACCCTGAGGTCCTCGAGAAACAAGGAGCACTCCCGCTGCATCGTCCGGCGGCGGCTCGCTTCGTATGTAGCCTTCTCCACAATGGACGTGACGCCCATGACCTGTTGCTGAAGTGAGGACAACTCGGCTTGGGCGGAGGCCCGAGCCTCCTTGGCGGCCTTCTCGCGCCGCTCTCCTGTGGCCAGCCTCTCCCTAAGGGCGTCGGCCTTCCCCTGCAGCTTGACCTGCCACTGTTGGAAGCGGGTCTCATGGACACCAGCTTCCGGCGGTATTCGTCAACATAAGCCCCGCGGATTGTCGCCACCTTTTAGTCAATCTCGAGAGGCAAGGGAGTCCTCACCCGTGGCTACTTGGCGCTCCCTCTCCTCCAGGCGCTCGAGCTCTAGGCTGTGCTCCAAGACCTCCAGTGCTAGAGCGTCCTCACGCACCTGGACCCCCTTCTCGTCTGTAGGGGCCCTGCTAGGCAACACGGCCAGGGTGGCCTGCGCGCATGGACCTGCCGCTCAAGGGCGGCGCTCGAAGCTCGAAGCTCCCTCTCCCGCTCCTCGGCCGCCTCACGACAATGGTTAGCGGCCCTGGCCTCCTCCAAAGCATAGGCACATGCCTCACGAGAAGCTGCGAGGGACTCCACGGCCTCCGTGCAGGCGCGCTCATGCTGTAGGCGCCGTAGATTGATGGTGACCTTCAGTTGATGCCACTCGCGCGCCAGGCGGAGGCCCTCCACCTCGAGGCGTGCGTCGACATCGGCAAGTCTCCCCCAAGCCGACCCAGCGCGGCTCACTGCTTCCTGGAGAAGGTCATGGCGGATGACACTGCGCCCGCGTGCGAGTTCCAGCGCACGGTCGAGTCCTTCTTCCGCGCCAGGGGCTGTCATAGAGGCGCAAAACGACTCGCCTATCTCCGAAAGGGGGCTGGTGGCCGGAGCTCCTTTGTCCATTTCGCCGACCTCAGCAGAGGCGCTGCGCGGCCTGGCCCCACGCTCGAAGATGAAGCCGACGCTGAGGTCGCCCAACCACCAGCAAGAACCAATGGAGGAGCTCTCGGCACGCCTCCCGTGCCCCAGAATTGGCCTTGGAGGAAGGACACTGGGATAAGAGGCTAGCGGCCTTCCAGCAACGCCTCTGCCTCATGGACCATCACATTGTCCCACGCGGGTGCTTGACGCGAGGGGCCTAGAGTCGCGGGTGGACCAAAGGCCTCCGGTGGTCGCACCCCAGGCGGCCTCGCCGCCGCAACTGAAGGGATCCTGAGGAGCAAGAATCAAAAAAGCAAGCGACACATGAAAATCCGTGAGGATAAGGACTTGCTCATCCACAACTATCCACTTCCTCTATTTCAGGGCCCGTGGGGCGCCGCCGCAGCAGCTCCAGAGCCCCTTCCTCTTGCGGAGTACCCCGAGATTCGGAAGGTGTTGGAGATATAACTATTGGGTATGACCCGCCCAGGAGGGGCCGGGTTATACCGCTGGTGGTTTGTTATGACAAAGCCCATGAAGATGGCGGTTCCCGAAGCAGGCTTACTGAAGGCCCAAAACCGAAAGGTGACTTAAGGCCCACATGTGTAAACCGCCATATATGTATGACTTGTATTATAAGGCATGTGTAGTTAGTCACCGAGCCGGACACGTTGTGTATGAGCCGGCCGGGACTCCATGAGTCGCTGGGCATCAACCTGTGTATATAAAGGGACGACCCGGCGGCGGTTCAGAGAAGAGATCGAAAGCTAGGTCAAGCGTATTCGCTCCCTGGTAATCGAAACATAAGCAATACAACCTCAAAACTGGATTAGGCATTTACCTTCACCGCAAGGGGCCGAACCAGTATAAACTCCCTGTGTCCTTTGTCCCGTTTAACCCCTTTAAGCTAATCTAGTTGCGATGGCTCCATGACTAATTCCTTCTGCTTGGACATCTGTCGTGACAATTCCACGATAGTTGGTGCCCATCGTGGGGCCAGCGCACGGTTGTTTCGAGTTCTTACAGGGCAACTTCAAAGGGATCAAGGGATACGCTGTGGGCCGGATGACCACGAGTCATCGCGGCAAGCTCTACATCGACGATGCAGGCTTGGGCCCCGAGGCCGGCTCAATCGAGTACGGGTACCGGGTCCCCTTCGGCGGAAACCATGTCTTCATCGGCAAGATCGGTGAGCCGGGCCCTGAGCCAGACATCTGCACAGACATCATCGAGATGGCTTAGCGTGCACGACCCGCCCGGGTTCAGCCCGCAGTGAAACGTGCCTTTGTCGGTTTCATCCATGGGGCAGAAATTGAAGATGGATCTGTATCTGGCGGTGAGACGGCCATCTATTCTGATGGTGATTCATCCACAGGCGAGACCAACTCATTGTATCAATTGCAAGACGGCCGGCTTGGGGGCTGTTCCGATGATGACAATATTCCGGACCCCTACGAGCCGCCGAACAGAGTGGCGATCTTTATGGATTGTACACAACTGGCGCTTGGTTCAACAACCACTGCAGCTATGACTTCTAGTTTGATGGCTGCGGCGGCGGCTGGTGCTAGCGGCTTTACGCGCTCGGCGGCTCAAGTTCCCACTGAATTGTTAGAGTCTCTGGTGACTCTGATGGGGGTGGAGGTAACCCCAGACAACCAGGAACAACACAAGGTGGATGTGGCTAAGCTGCGAGATGAGATAGCTCAAGCCAAGGAAGAGCTGGCGGCTGAAAATGCTAGGATGGCTGCAGAACGGGCTGTCTTGGAGGCTCAGGCACAACGGATCCAAGCAGACTCGTTCCAGCTGACGTTGGATCAGAATGCTTCAAATGAGGTTACGAGGAGGAGACACCAGAGTCATCTAACCCCGGTTTATGAGCCGAGGAACCTCTTCAACATGCCCGGAGCAGGGACGAGTGACCCGCCGGTGGTAAACTGGATGGTTGAAGCGCCCGGGGCAGGAGCGTCGGTTCAGCCATGCACGATGGCCCCTCCACGTGTGAATAATACCCCGCCTCAACATGTTTCGACACCATCGGGTCATTATTCTAACCCTTTGGACAATATGATTGTTGCGGCGTCGCGATTGGCGGCTCTACCAGTTGAAGGCGAGTCTCCACAGCATAGAGACATGGCGGGACAGGGAGCTTCTGCAAACAGCCGTGGCTCAGCAGGCGGCTTATTCTTATAGTCGTGGGTGGATTCACTCGACCCCTCGTCCAAACCGGAGTTACAGCAGGCACATTGACTCCCCAACAGTTTCAAGCAGCGAACGACGCCGTGACCAGCCTCGCGGGCATAACCCGGCACGCGGCGATGAAGCCCGGGACTTGGTGGACTAGGGAAGAGCGCATCAGGAGGCCGAGCTGGCGGCTCATAACGCGGCTCATCAACATTCTCTGGTTTATCCACCAGTTTCAGTGGAGGTAGGCGCAACCTCCATAACCTTGGGTGTGCCATGTTTAGTGCCGGCTCTATGTAACAAGCGTTTGCCCAAGGATTTCAAGGGTCCTCGCAAGGTGCCTAATTACATCAGATCAACCCCCTGAGGCTTGGGTTGAAAGTTATGAGATGGCCATGGAGATGCTAGATGTTAGTGATGCTGGTGTGCTAAGTATTTCACCGTGATGTTGGAAGGGCCGACTCGTACTTTGCTGAAGGGGCTGCCCGCCAACTCCATTGGGTCGTGGGCGGAGCTGAAGGTCCATTTTATTCAAAATTTCAAATACACGTGCAAGCAGCGTATGTCAATCGTGGATTTGGTTTCTTGTGTCCAAGAGGAGGGCGAGTCAACAACCCACTGGGTGCGTCGGATCTCAGCTATTATACACTCATCAGATAGTATTAACGTCGGCTCAGCAGTTTTAATGTTGGAAAAAAATTGTCGTTTCCTCCCTCTGAAACAGAAACTTGGGCGGCTTAAGCGCCTTTGCAGTGACATGAGGGAGCTCATGGCGGCCCATGTCAAGTATGCTGACTCTGATAGTACCAAGGACCCCGAGTCTGATGACGAAAGGCCGGGCAAGGGAAACAAGTGTAGCGGCATGAAAGGGCAGCAACACAACCTGGCCAGTCAGGGTGGCAATGGTAAGCGCAGAGCTGATGGGAATTTAGACTTCGTGGCCAACAAAAATTGCTGATGGGAATTTGACTGTTCCATATTTGGCTTATATGACCCGGGGCGAGTTACCGGATGATGAAACTTTGGCCAGGCAGATAACCCGGCGGTCTAAGTCAATGACTATTGTCGATGGAGAATTGCATCATCGCAGTGTCACACGGGCATTTCAACATTGCGTTTCTCCCAAGGAAGGCTGCGCGATTTTACGAGAGATTCATGAAGGATATTGTGGTCATCATGCCGGCTCAAAGTCTCTCGTAGCTAAAGCTTTCCGTCACGGATTTTATTCGTTGACAGCTCATGCTGATGCAGAAGATTTGTTCAGTAAATGTGATGGTTGTTAGAAATTTTCACGATGAGCTCATGTGCTGGCTCGGGAGTTAAGGATGATTCCAATTGCTTGGACATTTGCAGTCTGGGGGCTTGATATGGTTGGGCCTTTCAAAAGGTCCAAAGATAAAAGACCCACCTTTTGGTTGCAGTTGACAAATTTACAAAGTGGGTTGAAGCAGAGCCGGTTAGTAATTGTGACGTGGCAACGGTGGTTCAATTCATTAAAAAGGTGATTTTTTGTTTTGGCTTTCCCCACAGCATTATAAGTGGGTGCTATGAAAGAGTGTTGTGAACGAGAGCATATTCGACTTGATGTATCATCAGTGGCTCACCCCCAGTCCAATGGTCAAGCAGAGAGAGCCAATCAAGAAATTTTTAGAGGCATTAAGCCCCGGCTTATGGTCCCTTTGCAGAGGACGCCAGGTTGTTTGGTGGAGGAGTTACCTTCAGTGTTATGGAGCATCAGTACCACCCCCAACAGATCTACGGGGTAATCGCCTTTCTTCATGGTTTACGGAGCAGAGGCAGTACTACCTAGTGACATCCGTCACGATTCACCTCGTATGGCGGCTTATGTTGAAGCCCATAATGAAAAAGCACGTCAGGATGCGCTTGAACTCTTGGATGAGGAGCGTGACCTTGCGGCGGCTCGTTCATTGATTTACCAGCAGGATTTGCGCCGTCATCACAGCCGCCGGATTAAAACCAGAACCTTTCAAGAAGGTGACTTGGTGCTCCGGCTTATCCAGCATCAGACTGATATGCATAAACTATCCCCACCTTGGGAAGGACCTTTTGTGATCAGCAAAAACCTGAACAATGGGTCATATTACCTTATCGATGTTCGAGGACACAAGGACTCATGCACGTCGGAGGAGGAGACCCGCCGGCCGTGGAATATTGCTCATCTTTGGCCTTATTACACCAGAGCCACTGGCTCTTGTGATGTACATATTTTGACAATGTATATTATGATGAATATAATAAGACGGCATCCCTGATAATTCAGGGCCTCTGTCATTTCATTTCTTCGAAACTGAGTCTTTATTGTCATCTCATATGATCACTTAAGAGGCTTGATGCCTGGGTTACAGGGGCCAAAGAGAGTTTGATGCACAGCATAGCTCAAACATAGGTACCTCCTGAGCACAGCTCAGAAACATATCACATGGGGGCTTCCTGTTCAATGAACACAGCTATATTCACCCTTTTGATCGGCCTGGACGCTAGGTGTATTCACCAAAAATCCGAGTTATCCTGCCTGTATGCAAGATGCTTCTCCACCAGGTTATCCTGAATGATCCGCCATGTTCTTAACAATCAATCTTTAAAATAAGACCCTGAACTTGTTAAGGTTAAAACATTGATTGGGTCATGAGAGATTCGGCTTACAGAAACAAAGGATAAACCCAGGCTATTAAAGCCACCTTGCATGAAACTTGGTTAAACCTGCCTGTTTGCATGATGCTACTTCGACCCCGTGTACTCTCGATAAGTCAATCTTTTAAATAAGACCCTGAACTTATCCAGGTTAAAACATCGATTGGGTCATGTGAGAGCCGGCTCACGGAAAGCGAGGATACTCGAGTGGCTATCATGCTAGTTTCATTGAAGTAAAAATTTAAGTTTGAGATTTGGGCTTGGCGGCCTATGAAAGCCTCGTTTTGCTGGATTTTTCTTGGATTTATATTGCCCCTTTTCATTACCATATAGTTTTCACAAGTCGGGCCAAGAAGCCCTGACTATGTCTCATATTTGGGATGTACCCCCTGCCCTGGTTATGGACTTCTATAGTCACCAGTGGATTTATACTGGGCATCATGACCCGCCCTGCGGTAAACCGCCAAGGCACTTGTGATTTGTTTGTGTGAAGAAAAAAGGGATAGACAACTGATCTACATGATGATATCATAAACATAAGTAGCATATCTTCAACTGGTGGATCAGCAGTATCATGCAAAATAAAACATGCACGATGGCATGGCAGATCAAGAGTTTAACTAGCCTATTACAAGGCATCTGATGGCCAATGAGGATAAGTGTTCTAATGTCAACACAACAAGGTATTATGCTTCATAAATCGGTTCATGGCTGTTGGCGGGTTGAAGCCTCCGGGTCATCTTGTGCTTCTTCGTCATCTTTAGCTCCTTGATTATCCATCAGCTGGAAGTCAGGGGTAGCCCAGTAGATACCGGCCAACGCTCTAAACACAGCTTCATCATCAATAAGGTTTCATGGATCAATTTTAGGAGTGAAGGTGTGCTTATGAATCGGTGGGATGAGATCTTTTGGCTTGTGAACCGTCGCGTTCATTTTCTTGTTTTCGGCATCGTAAGCCGCCTAGTATGAGGATAGATTGGTTTCGTCCACCAGCTTACTTGCTAAAGGACTCATTGCTCTTGCTATTGCTGCAAAGTCTTCAACGCTGAAGGCAGATCCATCTTCTTTAACGCTGGGGCAGCCATTGGCCAAGTCCTCGGGATCAAGATCTGCTTGCCATGCCTTTGCCCGGCTTAAAGAAGTCAAGGCACCAGCTCTGGCAGCTCCCCGCTTTAAGTCGTCAATCCTTTGAGGCAGCACGGATAGCTTCTTTAGTGTGTCCTTTATGAGTGTTGAGGTTGATTTCTTGTGCAGCACCGCAGCAATAGTTTGTTGTGCGCCGGTATATAATTGTTCTACCAGAGTGTAGACAGCTTTAAGCTAGACTCGCATATCTGAGCCCAAATGAGCGCACCGAGAACATATATCGGTAAAGTTATGGGTAAGCCGGCAGCCATTTATAATATGATTATTAAGGTGCAAAGGAGACATGTTTGTATACATACTGAAGATGGCTGATGACATGATATTGATCTGTTGCTTTAAGCTGGACAGTTCATCAGTCACCGGCTTAAGAGCGACTTCAGCATCCTCCTCTCTCTTAAGTAGAGCTGACTTTTCAATCTCACAGCCATCCTTCTCAGTATTGAAATTTTGCTTAAGTTGTTCAATATTCTCTAAAGCAGTTTTTAGCTCTGATTTGGCCTTGGATGTCTCAGTTTGTTGAGTCTTAACGTTGGCCTTCAGATCATTCAGCTGCGTATTTTTCTCAACCAGTTCAGCCTGTGACATAAGTAAACAGGGAAAGTGTTATGATCATGATTATTTGCAAAGTCCCTCGCACAATACAAGTATTATCATTGGCACTTGGGGGATAATATGCATTATTCTTAAGAAAAGTTTCTTTAATTCCCAAGCACAATACAAGTATTATACTTGGCACTTGGGGGCTAATGCATAATGCTCTTTGTTCAAGACAAGATTATTTGCTGACTCAGACAAATGATGTGATCCGGCTTATGAAGGCTACAGATTGGATTATTGATTTCATACAAGGTGATTAGTCCCGGTTTATTCATGACTGATTAAGTCGGCCCTTGGGGGCCACGGATGCAAAGTTCATTATTACTATTTAAAGTCCCGGCTTAAACATGATGACTTAAGCCGGCTCTTGGGGGCTACTAGTGATGTTGTGCGGTTCTTTATGGCAACTAGAAAGTCTACAACATATTCAAATTCTATCATATCCTATATACTTGGCGGCTGCTAGACAGATAATTATGAAAGAGAATGGTGAGTAAATTACCTCATAGCATTCCTTCATCAAATTGACCAAGCCGGCTTCAAAGTCACGGCTGGTGTACAGACGGTTCAAGTAACCAGAGTGGATGTCTTGGGCGCTGAAATGGGCGTAGCTATCCAAATCTACCTTCCACTTGCCTTTATCTTCAGCAGAAATTTCTTCCTTGGCGCTGTGCTTAGATAAGACAGTAGGTTGACCCGGAGCTGTGAATCCAAACCCAGTGACAACAACATCATCAGTCTTCTCCTCAGCAGTCTTAATTGGGCTTGGCGGCTTAGAAATAGCCGGTTCAATGTCCATATGATCTATGAAGGCTTCATGATCTTGTGGTGGTGGATCATCAAGGGTGGCCTCAGCAATTGGGTTAGAAGGTTCTGACTGTTGCCTTTCCGGTTCAGACCGGTTGGAGTCGTCGACCGACTTATTCAGCTTTGCCTTCTTGCTGGGTTTGGCCTGGCCCCTGAAAATAAGAAGTATAAAGAGGTCAGTATAATGATCAGGCATAAGGTTTGAATGATTAAATATACCCTTACCCAGGTACAGTCTGGAAAGCCGGGATTTGAGTTCCCGTTGATTCACCAGAGGAGGAATGAGAAGTCCCCTGATAGTTTGAATCAGACGGGTTAAGAGGTTGCCGGAAATGACCCACCATGGGATAAAGTGTATTAGAAATATGGAAGACCTCTGGGAGGCATTTGCGAACCGGTGTGTTTGGTAAGCTGGAAGAAGTGATTACACCGCCACTATGCCGGGTGGTGCGGCGAGCTTCGTGTTGCTGTTTCTTCAAAAGAAAGTTGGGATCCAAGTGAGCTAAAGGGTGAGAAAAGCTTACTTTCTGACTTGCTTGTCGGGTTTTCTGTGTTGGCAGAGGTTCTGAGCCGGAGGAAAGACTAATTACCTCTGCGTCATCCTGATCATAATCATTGTCAAAGAGGTGTATAAAAAATGAGCCAACAGATTCAAGTTCTACCTCCGACTCCTCCTCATCCTTATCATCATCTTTGTCATCGTACAAGTTTAAAACAGCCGACTCGGTGATTTTCTTCTTGGCAGGCCTTTTGCTGGCCTTGGTTTTGGTACTAGCCGGTTTGGCCGGTTTATCTTGCGTTTTCTTCTTCCAAAATGGAGAATCAGCCTGTTGAGGTCAAAAAGATCATAAGTGGACATAGTTACTGAAAATGCTGATTGAGCGAAAGGTGTGAAACACTTACGACGGCGGCTTATTGAAGGTGCTGAAAGGACTAAGTCCTATTTTACTGCATTCCTTTAAAGATTCATTCAGCAATTTCTTGGTGGCTTCAGTAATTTCTGCATCAGACAGTTGAATGTCGCAGTGGCACTGGGGATCTTTTAAATTGCCAGTATATTCTCACATTAAGCCGGGGCGACGGCTTAATGGTAAGATACTCCAAGAAACCCAGCACCGGAAAAGGTCAACGCTAGTTAATTCATTGGCCATAAAGGCTCTGAGCTTTGAAAATGATTGTGCATATTTAGCCCGCTCCTTCGCACTGATCCGTGAGGGGAGTGGATGTGTGCTGCTAAGCCGGTGATCGCGGTAACCCAGTAAAGGATTCTCGTCAGCTGGAGATGTGTCTTGGAAATAGAACCAAGTTTGGTTCCAGTCTTTGGGATGACTTGGCGGCTTGGCATAGGGAAAGATGACTTCTTTCCTCTTTTGAATTGAAACCCCACCAAGATCGGTGTTGGGTCCATCAACAAACTATGTCTGACGGTTTAAATAGTAGAACTCTCTCAATAAATCAACTGTGGGCTCCTCTTGAAGATAAGCTTCACAGAACACTTGGAAATTGCAAATGTTGGACACGGAGTTGGGTCCGATATCCTGAGGATGAAGTTGGAAAAAATGAAGTACATCACGGAAAAACTTTGAGCCGGGTGGGCTGAACCCCTGACTCAGGTGATTAGTGAAAACAATCAATTCTCCGTCCTTAGGCTCAGGAGGATTTTCTTCACCAGGGACCCTCCAGTGAATGACCTCTTTTTTGGCTAAAGCGCTAGTTGCAGCGTGGATGTTCAGGTCTTCTTCAGTGACCCGGGATTGGACCCAGTTGCAAGCAGTATATGTCATAGCCATTTTTCGATGATCTAAAAGAAAGATTGTGCCGGTTCAAGATTATATGATTAAGCTGGATGTCGGTTTAAAAGGTAAATAATAATGAAGCATGCATAAGTGGTAAACCGGAAGATGGCATTGAAGTTATAAGGATGAGTTATTGGCGGCTTAAGAGGGGACTAATGATACCTGGTGGGTTACGGTTTCTGAGTTAAGCCGCCCACACAATTATTGATTTATAGATCTGAGAGTGGCAAAATTACTAAGTGTTGGAAAACAGATTTCACAGATTGATGCTATGATTTTGGATCTACGACACTTCAGATAATGGAAAAATATCAAGACCTAAAATTGAAGTACTTGAGCAGTTCATGTATCCAGATTGGACTTTCTTATGCAAAAGGAGATGCCCTAATAGTAAAAATGAGTACCACGATTACCGCCGCGCCGGAGGGGTACCAAGCTTGAATCAAAAAACAGAAGCTACGGTGAAGAGCGAAGATCAACTCTGACGAACTCATGAAAACCCTAATGGGATCTATGGAAAAGGGAATGAGGAGAACTCACCAGAGGTATTGAACAACGGAGGCGCACGGACGATGCCGGCGTCCTCAGAACGGGGGTCCCAAGACTTGCCTGCTTGCGGCCCATGGCTTGGCTCCACGGGCGGCCCTGTATGGCCCATCTTCACCAGCAAACACTCAAGAACCTCGCGAGGGGCCAAGCCTCGTGAGGCGGACGATGCAAGACCTCCTCGGGGGCGGCCTCACCAGGCTGGCTCGTGAGGGGTGGAGAGATCAAGGAAAGGGGCACCTCGCGAGGTTCCTGTGACGCAAGCCATGATGACTGAGGCAAGGCGGGCGCCAGCGCATGCAGCGTCCTTGTTTCCTCTTTGGTGCTAAAGAGGCAAGCGCAGGCGAGGAGTCGAGGCATCAGGAAAAGGTTTCCATTTCGGTGCAACAAGATCAAGACCAGCAGGACGGCAGGACGGAGGTCACCATGGAGCCCAAGATGGCGTCACCACCAGAGCCTTTGGCAGGCGAAGACCACCTTTAGTCAGGATAACTTGTACTAGTTGTCTCCCTTCAAATTTGGCAGTTGTGGCATCCCTTCCCGCCAGCATTTGGGAAGAGGACCAGGGCCTCTATAAATAGGGCTAGCCACCACAGTGGGAGAGGACGGACGGATCGGAGCCAACTGATCTCGAGCCATTCAGATCATCCTCATCCACACAAGCTCACCAAGCACAAGAGCACCTCTCCTTAGGAGGCTTTTCTTCCCTTTGTAACTATTCATCCTCAGCCCAAGAGGCAATGCGGCACACCACACTGGAGTAGGGTATTACACCACATCGGTGGCCCGAACTAGTATAAACCTTGTGTCCCTAGTTCTGTGAGTTCGACGGCACCGCACACCCGATGGGAACAAGCGAACATGAGGGTCGCGCTCACAGTGGCGCGGGAGTTGCTGCGATGCCGACTGATGTAGAGTGGCCGAGATGCGTTGCTGGAGCGCGTTGCCGAGCTGTTGGACGCCGCGGCTAGGGGTACGCTGCCTTTTTGCTCCTTGCATACGCCACAAGCTGCGGCCGGGTCGCACGGTGGGCCTCGTCGCGCCCGCACCCTCCCGGGCGCACCAGGAGGTTTCATCGGCATCGACGCGACCAGCGGCGCCGGACACCCAACCGTACCTGTGCCTCTCCCGATGGGCGGAGGCGTGAGCATTGCCACCCATGGTCCCGGCAGGATGCCGTCCCAACCATCCTCGGAGCGGTGCGCCGGCCGGGTGTCAGGACCCCGATCCTAAGTCACACCATCTAGCATGTAACACATCATATCACTTTTACGGCCTCAAGCACGGTATTCCCACGGGTGCCACCTACCTGGCCCGGGACCGTTTGCGCATTTTGGCTCACGTATATGATACTGTCGCTAGCATCCATATGACAAAGAACCCGGGCCGACATGACTAGTCGTAAACCCAAAGTGGCACTAACTTACAGGGACATGCATACATGACCCAGCAACGAACATGTCGGTCATCAGCGAGTGAATCCGGGCTGTAGCAGGCTAACAGGACTCCGGTAGACATCGCGTGACATTTCCCCAAAGGGGCAGACACAGGAACAAAGAAGGACACATGTCGGCCAGCCTAAGTGTTCCGGAGCAATAGCAAGCTACCATGGCTCAGTGGAAGCACTAGGAGACATTTCCCAGTAAGAGAGGCTACAAAGGATAATCGGATCCCACACATACCAAGCATTTCAAATCATACACACAATATGCTCGATATGTGCAAATACAACATGGCATCACAACAAAACTCTACAACTCAAAGTATTTATTCATTAGGCTCCGAGGAGCGAAGTATTACAAACATGGGTCTCATGACCCAACATACAGAGCATACAAGCAACAAGCGGAAGCATAAACATGTCTGAGTATAGAAAACTACAAATCAAAAAGGCTGAGAAGCCTAACTATCTACAAGACCCTCCCAAGGGCACAAGATCGTAGCTGAGGTAACAAGCTAAATCTCGATGTCCACGCGGAACTACTAGTGAGACTAAAGTCTCTCTGCAACAATATAAATTAAGCAAACGTGAGTACAAATGTACCCAGCAAGACTTACATCAGAACTATCTACATATGCATCAGTATCAACAAGGGGGTGGTGGAGTTTAACAGCAGCAAGCCAGCTTTGACTCAGTGGCTATCCTGAACTACGACTGCAAGTAAATCTTTTGAGGTGGCGCACACGAGTCCACATATTCACCATATCGATACCCCACTATGGATCCACTCCCGTCTCC
This sequence comes from Triticum aestivum, assembly GCF_018294505.1. Classification (NCBI taxonomy): domain Eukaryota; kingdom Viridiplantae; phylum Streptophyta; class Magnoliopsida; order Poales; family Poaceae; genus Triticum; species Triticum aestivum. Next base: position 189,002,069 of record NC_057811.1, on the reverse strand, counting down.
CTACGAGAATGCCATCCATAGCACTCACGCTTATCTTCCGCATTTTAGAGTATCCACTTTCACTTGTCTATGAACTGTATAGGCAACCCAGAGGTCCTTTACCGCGGACGTGTCTATTCAAATAGATCATGTTAACCCTGCAGGGGTGTACTTCTTCACACACGCTCTCACCACCTATCGTTGTTTACACGACATGAACTCGGCAACCTTCAAGCGGAAGCCCAGCGAGGGTGTCGCCATGACCTGACTAACCACACAAGTCCCTAGTCCAGGTTTATCGGCTATTTAGGTTCCATCCGCAGGGAGTCTGGCTGAGGTTTCCACATACGGCCCCGAACGATGTGTGCAGGGTTCCCGAGGCACCAAACGGGCGTCCCGGTACACCGTGCCACGTGCCTACCGCATCACAGCCCACCCCTTGGGTCAGCGCTGTGCACTGCCTCCAACATACTACAAACACCAGAAACTACTTGCAACTCCCGGACAGAGGACATGGGCGGTTAATAAGTCGAGAGGGTCCATTAGTTTCGGGCCCAACGCGTGGTAGTAGATGTTCATGGATCGCAGACATAGAACTCAGTTCCTGAGGACGGTTTCAATGAGACAACCCACCATGTACTCCTACATGGCCTCTCACCGCTACCTTTACCAAATCGTGTTCACACACTTAGCTCTCAACAGTAGGACATGTTCACCACAGTCCAATTCATCCCCGATGAATCGGACCTGACTCAACTCTAAGCAGTAGCAGGCATGACAAACATGCATGAATGAGTAGGCACATCAGGGCTCAAACAACTCCTGCTCATGCAAGTGGGTTTCATCTATTTACTGTGGCAATGACAGGTCATGCAGAGGAAAGGGGTTCAACTACCGCAGCATGTAACAGTTGAATCGTTGTTGTCCTAATGCAGTAAAAGAGAGTAGAAGCGAGAGATTGGGATTGTATCGGAATGAACAAGGGGGTTTTGCTTGCCTGACACTTCTGAAGATAGTATAGCTCTTCATCGGTGTCATCGAACTCATCGTCGAAACTACGTCCACTGAGAGGGGACAAATACCGGCAAACACAGAAAGAACACAATCAATGCAATGCAACAATATGATGCATGATCATGACATGGAAATATGCTGTGGTTTGAGCTAATGCAACTACCAACAATTTAATGAAGTTGGTTTGAATCCAAGATTCAAATTCAAACTCCATATGTGAAGTTCAAATGCCATTTAATTGATTTGACCTGACCAGCAGGTATAAGTTGTTCAAACATGCATGAAAATGGTACATCTGGAAAGATTGGATTTTTCTGATCATTTTTCATATATAAATTATTTCATTATGAGCTACAGTTGAATTTCTATGATTTTTAGAAGTTTAGGACATTTTCTGAAATTTCCTGAATTAAATTAAATCCAGAAAATAGCTTATTGCATCGGCATGACATTAGTGTGACATCAGCAGGTCAACACGCCAGGTCCAGGTCAAACCTGACAATTGGGTCCCACTGGTCAGTCTCACAGTGATGGCTAGGCTCATAGACATGTGGGCTCGGTCAAGGGCCACGTCAGCACGGTCAATGCTGACGCGTGGGTCCACTGATTTTATTAATTAACCTAATTATTTCGGTTTAACCTAACAAAGTGTGTCCCATTGTCAGTGCCTAATGTTAAACCAATTGGGTTAGTTAGCCCCTACTCTAATGACGGCCACATCGGCTAACCGACGACTAGCCACCGGCGCTAAGCAGGGCACGACGGAGGTCCTCGTCCGGCCATTTCCGGCGATGAGAGGTCGTGCGGATGGGTTCTGCAGGACCGGCGCGATGAGGCGTGTCGGACAGTGGCAACGGCGGGTGCCGGGGTGGCCGGAGTTGACCCCGGCGAGCTCGGCTACGGCGGCCGGAGCACGGTGGCGTGCGGGTTTGGCGCTACGGGGCGCAGGAGAGCGAGCTGAGGGGCTCTACGGCCTCCTGGCATCACCGGGAGCAAGGTGACGCACGTGATTGCGAGCTGCGGTGGCTCTGGCCACGACGGTGAGGATCCATGACGGCACGACCGCTCGGGTCCAGTGGTTAGCATGGCTACGGTGCGCAAACGGTGAAACGGAGAGGGGGGAACGACGGCGGCGCTCACAAAGGTTTCGGTGGAGGCGTCAGCAAGCTCGGGGGAGGCCTGACGCTGGCGGAACGGGGACGGCGATCTCGGGCGGCCGGTGATGAAGAAGGCGGCGGTGACGGCTCCACGGGGCGTTCGACGTCTCGTAGCTTGACGGAGAGGTAGCAGGCGACGTGGCGGAGCTCGCAAGCACGACAGGCGGTCGAGGGGACGGCAGGGAGTGCGTGGGCAGCAAACGGCGGCGACGGCAACGTTCGGTTTCGGGGGAGAGAGCGGAAGAGGCGGGGTTGAGCACAGGGGAGAGGTGAGAGGGACCGGGGTGTTGCGTGGCGACGTCCAGGGCGTCCAGGCATCGAGGGAGAGAGGCAGGCAGGCAGGAGGTGGCGCAGCGCGTGCGTGCGCGCGGCGACCACGCGCCCCTTTCCTCCTGGCGAGAGGTTGGGGGTGACTGGCGTGGCCAGTCGGCCGGGCTGGCTTGCTGGGCCAGAACAGATGGGCCGCCAGGTAAGTGGCCCAGGTAGTTCTCTCTCTCTTTATCTTCTGTTTGCATTGTCTGTAATTTGTTTTGATTTAGTTTTAGACACTAAATCATTTTTGTTGCATCTGATAATTATTGTAGGGACTAGTTGGATTATTCCAAAGCCCTTCACCAAAGATCAGAATTATTGGACATATATTAATTAATTAACAAATATATATCCAATGCAAATAGTTATTGATTTGATTCAATGGCCCAAAATAAATATCTCTGAGATTCCAAAAATATTGTTTTGAGTTTTAACTCTTGCCAATATTTTCAGAGACTAAGAGGAACATTTTCTTTGTCTTCTTTGAAAAGATTTTAATGTTGATTATTTCTAAAGTGATTTCTTAGGGTTTCAACTAACCTCAATTCAACTTTCAGAATTTAGACATGATGCATGATGCTCCCAAATGCAACTAATATAATTATTTACAGACAAGTATTCTAGGGCTGTGACAACTCACCCCCACTAAACAAGAATCTCGTCCCGAGATTCAAGATGTGAGGTAAGAATAGAAAGGGGACACAGACTAACACAATCTTCACGATCCAGGTTGCACTTCATAAGAACGTTGATTCGATCATCATCTTTGTCTCGACGTCTTGCTCTGAGAACTCCATCCAACATGACAACGGGAGGAAAGGAAAAACCCTAGAAGAATCGAGCAACTCAGGATCAACTCACGGAGTGAGACATGAGAACACCTCTTGAGTTGATATACCAAACAAACACCAGGAGCAATGGAAGAAGTAGATGACAAGGGTTCAAATTGGTAGGCAACCATTGCATGCTTAAAGCAGATGGTGGGCGGGGTCAAGGTAGCGAGGAGCTAATTGCCCTGATTCCACAATGAGGCACCTCAGGGAAGGTGACTCATAGAATTATTCCCTTAAGTGGCAAAAAGAATTACTTTTGATCCATAGATCATTGAAACTCTTCATACCAGCCCGAGGCAATTTACAATTGATCATTTGAAGGAATTCAGAATAATGGCATACTCAGTTTGGGAAGGAAACTATAGTTATAAGACAACTCGGCAAACGGAAGGCGCATTCCAATACATACCGAGGGTATAACCCAGTGGCTGAACGTGCTTTCAAGAACTTGAGTATCCCCATATTCATCAAGGTTTTACCAACATATGTGCCAAGATCATGGTGACACCTCGTACTACCATGATGAATAATGATGGAGGATGCAGGTGTAAAGGAAGACAACACTTTCTCAGATTTCACCTTAGTGATGCCAAGGAAAAATACCTGAATGATCAACCGAGAGACATTTAGCACTCCGCTTCTAATGTTCTCCTTGATGTACTAGATACCACGATCATACTTAAAAGTATTAACATGGCCATCAAGTGTAGGTCAGACTTCGGGAGCACAAAAATCCATAAGGTACAACTTGTGGAATAGGTCAAACCAAATCCTCAGGAGAAGATGGTCAAATTGCTTAATCAAGAAGATACAATAATAGATCTTCCGGCTAGGTGTGTCGGCCAACATCAACCTTGTCGGGACCTACATCATAGATCTTGGAAAAGTTCCAACCATCATATCTGCCTAATATTCAGAGGTTGGTAACGTAATATTTCAGACAACATGTCTGGAAAAGAAAGTTTGAACCACAAATCGACGAGATGACGTTCCGAGATTCTCCGGAATGAAGTACGATAGCAAGCTCCAAAACACGAGCTGGTTCTGCTACATACATGGGATCATGTTGTCCAAGACAAGAATGGCCACATAGTAGTCTTATAATAAAACACTACCGAGTTCAGGTGGGGAACCATAATTAATGATATCGAAGTCTCCGCGCGGAAGTCTAAAGGATTAATACTTTAGAACAGACTCCTTTATCTTGGACAAATCAATCAATGGCTTGGCGTGCTAGGGATGCATATAGCATGATGGTTGCAAGTCTCCAAACCATAGAATACTTCGCACATATGCATGACTGACTTGGGATGGTTTCGGAGGAAGCAAAAACAAGCTTTCTCGAATTCACGGCGGCAACTTGCATCGAATGCACATGAATTAGAGGAACTCACTTCGTACACCTAACATATACTTCATGCACGGGACATGAAGGTAATGCTTACAAAAGTTTCTAACACTAGCTTAATGTCCAACAAAATCATGGAGAAGATAGGAATGTTGCCGATGGGTTCAACAACAATTCATCGGAATTTCCATATCACTGGAATTCCACCATTATGTGAACAATGTGATAGTATTGGTCAGACCAAAAGATATAATGGTGTATGCCCGAGGAAACAACCATGGGTAAGACAACATTACGAACATTGTTGGTTCTAATTTGATTTGACGATAGCCCACACTCAAATCAAAGATTGGATAAGACAATAGGTCCAACAACTGATCACGAGGACCAATCGATGAAGATAGTGTCTTACTTCAACACACACAAACGCAAAGACATCCCTTCAGAACAAACTAAGTTAGGGAAAGCTTTTATCTTCCAACTCTCCAAGTTATTGTTTAGCTTAACCAACTAGTTCAGGGTATCCAACACTGGAGAGGGGTGGTTCAGAGGAAACCAACTTGACCACAAACTCAACATAGCGGTCAAGTGACAACCTGGTAATACTTCCGAGAAGATATTTGGAACATCACGAACCACCGATATGTTACTAAGCTCGAGAACAATCTTGCTTTTCAGAGCAAGATGATATGATCAAATAAGCAAGGGATTGAATAATCCTAACTCATTGATCGAGGAGTGCACGAGAAATAAGAACTAGGTAGCACAATCTATCTTAGAATGATGATTCAATAACCAACACGCTAAGAGTGAGGATATTGTCTATTTACTACCAAGCAACGAGTTGCTCGGAGTATTGATTTCACACATCACAATTCACTTGTCGGCATTCTGGTTACAATAACACGAGGACCGAGGAATGAATGATGATGGTGAGAAGTATCACTGCATCAAGAATTCATAAGAGATGGTGCAATTCCTATGATATTCTTGACATAAATAGGGTAATACTCCAAGGTAGAACAGAACAAAAGCTGGTTTGGCATTTTGATCTGCGGAATAAAACTACTTTGACCAGTCCAAGAAATGGATGAGGTGCTGGAGTTTGTTTCTTCTAGTCATTCAGGAATAGAATGGCTTGACGGACCACAAGAATAATAGGCATCGATAACATGAATGCACAACTAGTCCTGGCTATCAATTGATAGACAGAGGTCAGAATACAACTAAAGAGAGACAACTCAAAGGAACATATGGTTTTCTGAGTTGCGGATGCATAGATTTAGTATGTCAAACAAGTTCAACATATTTCTTCCAGATAATCCATGCAAAAAGGTAGGACTGGCAGATTCACAATGCAGAATGGAGAACTCATCAAGAGCACTCTGGTTGTGATCTTTTGGTTCAAAGAACTTCTGCCAAAATGGTTCATGGTATTGGAAGAACAATATACCACAGACCTCGAGGACTATCGCAAAGGTTACTAATATCCTAAAGGAACTAGCAAACACTATCAACTTGAAGTAAGTAGGGTGAATCTCGGGTTCAAGAACCCACAAATAGAATGCCTACTAATTAACTAAGTGGCATCACGGGATGCTTTTGAGAATGATGGCCAGAATCATCACACTAGGAACACAAAACATGGCCAGATTACTAGGTGATCCTCTAAGACACCTAGGGTCATAATAATAGCTCCAACATATATGTCAAGGCAACAGAGTACCTCAACTCACCGATTAGTGTGGTTAAACTGGCCCAAAGAAACATCGGGAACAGAAAGAAGGGATTTGCAAATGCATCAGACAATTTAGAAACCTGGGATAACTCGGACAGCATAACGGCTGTAAATGCTCAAATTATTTGAGACATCCTGCAAAATGGTGGCATAACCACTTAACATCGCAATATCAAGGTTCTGAGGCCAGCTATGAACGTACGGAAGTAATAGGAACTGAACTGAGGCTTGAATCCATCAATCCTTTAAGTCTGGATTAGTAACACGTGATCCTGATAGAATGATGAGAAGCCTAGTTCTTAATCCCCGTAGAAAAGAAGAGGCTGACTCAGATCAGAAGAACATAAGGCAAAGGAGTAAAAAGAGCCTTATGTTCCCTTCCACAATCAATTCCCTTATATAACTAAAACATTTTTAGACACGACTTCGACCAGTTTGGCTTGGTAATCCTACAGGTAGTCAGGCTCTGATACCAAAGCTGTCAGGACCCCGATCCTAAGTCACACTGATCTAGCATGTAACACATCATATCACTTTGCGGCCTCACGCACGGTATTCCCATGGGTGCCACCTTACCTGGTCCAGCACCGTTTGCGCCTTTTGGCTCACTTATATGATAGTGTCGCTAGCCATATGACAAAGAACCCGGGTCGACATGACTAGTGGTAAACCCAAAGTGGCACTAACTTACAGGGACATGCATACATGACCCAGCAACGAACGTGTCAGTCATCAGGGAGTGAATCCGGGCTGTAGGAGCTGGGCTAACAGGACTCCGGAGAATCCGGGCTGTAGCAGGCTAACAGGACTCCGGTAGACATCGCGTGACATTTCCCCGTAGGGACAAACACAAAAAACGAAGAAGGACACATGCCGGCCAGCCTAAGTGTTCCGGAGCAGTAGCAAGCTACCATGGCTCAGTGGAAGCACTAGGAGACATTTCCCGGTAAGAGAGGCTACCAAGGATAAACAACTAGGTTGTCGGATCCCACACATACCAAGCATTTCAAATGATACACACAATATGCTCGATATGTGCAAATACAACATGGCATCACAACAAAACTCTACAACTCAAAGTATTTATTCATTAGGCTCCGAGGAGCCAAGTATTACAAACATGGGTCTCATGACCCAACATATAGAGCATACAAGCAACAAGCGGAGGCATAAACATGTCTGAGTACAGACAACTAGAAATGAAAAAGGCTGAGAAGCTTAACTATCTACAAGGCCCTCCCGAGGGCACAAGATCGTAGCTGAGGTAACAAGCTAAACGTCGAAGTCCACGCAGAACTACTAGTGAGACTGAAGTCTCTCTGCAAAAACATAAATTAAGCAAACGTGAGTACAAATGTACCCAGCAAGACTTACATCAGAACTATCTACATATGCATCAGTATCAACAAGGGGGTGGTGGAGTTTAACAGCAGCAAGCCAGCTTTGACTCAGTGGCTATCCTGAACTACGACTGCAAGTAACTCTTTTGAGGTGGCGCACACGAGTCCACATATTCAACATGTCAATACACCACTATGGATCCGCTCCCGTCTCCCTACGAGAACGCCATCCATAGCACTCACGCTTGCTTGCGCATTTTCGAGTATCCACTTTCACTTGTCTATGAACTGTATAGGCAACCCAGAGGTCCTTTACCACGGACGCAGCTATTCGAATAGATCATGTTAACCCTGCAGGGGTGTACTTCTTCACACACGCTCTCACCACTTATCGTCGTTTACACGACATGTACTCGGCAACCTTCAAGCGGAAGCCCAGCGAGGGTGTCGGCCACGACCTGACTAACCACACAAGTCCCTAGTCCAGGTTTATCGCCTATTGAGGTTCCATCCACAAGGAGTCCGGCCGAGGTTTCCACATACGACCCCGAACGATGTGTGCAGGGTTCCCGAGGCACCAAACGGGCGTCCCGGTACACCGTGCCACATAACTACCGCATCACAGCCCACCCCTCAGGTCAGCACTGCGCACGGCCTCCAGCATACTACAAACACCAGAAAGTACTTGCAACTCCCGGACAGAGGACAGAGGCTGTTAATTAGTCGAGAGGGTCCATTGGTTTCGGGCCCAACGCGTGGTAGTAGCTGTTCATGGATCACAGACACAGAACTTAGTTCCTGAGGACGTTTTCAATGAGATAACCCATCATGTACTCCTACATGGCCCCTACCGCTACCTTTACCAAATCTTGTTTACACACTTAGCTCTCAACAGTAGGACATGTTCACCACATTCCAATTCATCCCCGATGAATCGGACCTGACTCAACTCTAAGTAGTATTAGGCATGAAAAACAAGCATGAATGAGTAGGCACATCAGGGCTCAAACAACTCCTACTCATGCTAGTGGGTTTCATCTATTTACTGTGGCAATGACAGGTCATGCAGAGGAAAGGGGTTCAACTACCATAGCATGTAACCATTGAATCGTTGTTGTCCTAATGCAGTAAAAGAGAGCAGAAGCGAGAGAGTGGGATTGTATCGGAAGGAACAAGGTGGTTTTGCTTGCCTGGCACTTCTGAAGATAGTATAGCTCTTCATCGGTGTCATCGAACTCATCGTCGAAACTACGTCCACTGAGAGGGGACAAATACCAGCAAACACAGAAAGAACACAAGTGATGCAATGCACAATATGATGCATGATCATGACATGGTAATATGCTGTGGTTTGAGCTAATGCAACTAGCAACAATTTCAATGAAGTTGGTTTGAATCCAAGATTCAAATTCAAAATCCATATGTGAAATTCAAATGCCATTTAATTGATTTGACCTGATCAGGAGGTATAAGTTTTTCAAACTTGGATGAAAAATGTACAAATGGAAAGATTGGATTTTTCTGATCATTTTTCATATATAAATTATTTCATTCTGAGCTACGGTTGAATTTCTATGATTTTTAGAAGTTTAGGACATTTTCTGAAATTTCCTGAATTAAATTAAATCCAGAGAATAGCTTATTGCGTCGGCATGACATCAGCAGGTCAACATGCCAGGTCCAGGTCAAACCTAACCAGTGGGTCCCACTGGTCAGTCTCACAGTGATGGCTAGGCTCACACACATGTGGGCTCGGTCAAGGGCCACGTCAGCACGGTCAATGCTGACGCGTGGGTCCACTGATTTTATTAATTAACCTAATTATTTTGGTTAACCAGTAACCTAACAAAGTGGGTCCCATTGTCAGTGCCTAATGTTAAACCAATTGGGTTAGTTAGCTGCGGTGCCTCTGGCCACGACGGTGAGGATCCACGGCGGCGCGACCGCTCGGGTCCAGTGGTTAGCGTGGCTACGGTGCGCGAGCGACGAAACGGAGAGGGGGGAACGACGGCGGAGCTCACAGAGGTTCCAGCGGAGGCGTCAGCGAGCTCGGGGGAGGTCCGAAGCGGGCGAAACGACGACGGCGATCTCGGGCGGCCGGTGATGAAGAAGGTGGCGGTGATGGCTCCACGGGGCGTTCGGCGTCTCGTAGCTTGACGGAGAGGTAGCAGGCGACGTGGCGGAGCTCGCAAGCACGACAAGCGGTCGAGGGGACAGCGGGGAGCACGTGGGCAGCGAACGGCGGCGACGGTGACGTTCGGTTTTGGGGAGATAGGGGAAGAGGCGGGGATGAGCACGGGGAAGAGGTGAGAGGGACCGGGGTGTTGCGTGGCGACATCCTGGGCATCCAGGCGACGAGGGAGACAGGCAGGCCGGCATGAGGTTACGCAGCGGATGCGTGCGCGCGGCAACCACGCGCCCCTGGCCTCCTGGCGAGAGGTTGGGGGTGACTGGCGTGGCCCAGGTAGTTCTCTCTCTCTCTCTTTTTCTTCTGTTTGCATTTTCTGTAATTTGTTTTGATTTAGTTTTAGACACTAAATCATTTTTGTTGCTTCTGATAATTATTATAGGGACTAGTTGGATTATTCCAAAGCCCTTCACCAAAGATCAGAATTATTGGACATATATTAATTAATTAACAAATATATATCCAATGCAAATAGTTATTGATTTAAGTCAAAGGCCCAAAATAAATATCTCTGAGATTCCAAAAATATTGTTTTGAGTTTTAACTCTTGCCAATATTTTCAGAGACTAAGAGGAACATTTTCTTGGACTTCTTTGAAAAGATTTTAATGTTGACTATTTCTGAAGATGTTTCTGAGGGCTTCAACTAACCTCAATTCAACTTTCAGAATTTAGACATGATGCATGATGCTCTCAAATGCAACTAATATAATTATTTACAGACAAGTATTCTAGGGCAGTGACACAGGGCGATGTGGAGCGCGGGGCACTTCAGCGAGGTTTCCGGGGCGAAGGCTCCGGAGGCCTATGTGCCCCGCATGATGGACCAGGAGTACACGCCGGAAGATGACCCCGTCACATTCCTCGAGCCGGGTTGGGAAGAGGAGACGCTCGAAGTTGAGGCCTTCCAGGAGCCACCCGGGAACCTCGCCGACCATGCCGGCGACAACAGCTATAGGGTACCACTAACCTTTCAGGAGCAGGCTTACGCTAACCATGGGTCGCAAGTGAATCAGGTCACAACGGTGGACGATGGCCCCAGCACGGCAGCCCCGCTTCCACCAGGGGAAGCGCACTGGGGGCTGCATGGGAGGAGCCGGGAGCAAGGCCCCTCCCCGCATCGCACGGAGCAAGGCATCGCGCGGAGGTAGGCCCTCTGCTAGGGAGGCACTGGCGAGCCTTTGTTGGGGAACGTAGTAATTTCAAAAAAAAATCCTACGCACACACAAGATCATGGTGATGCATAGCAATGATAGGGGAGAGTGTGTCCACGTACCCTCGTAGACCGAAAGCGGAAGCATTAGCACAACCCCGTTGATGTAGTCGTACGTCTTCATGATCCGACCGATCAAGTACCGTACGCACGGCACCTCCGAGTTCAGCACACGTTCAGCCTGCTGACGTCCCTCCAACTTGGATCCAGCCGAGTGTTGAGGGAGAGTTTCGTCAGCACGACGGCGTGGTGACGATGATGATGTTCTACCAACGCAGGGCTTCACCTAAGCACCGCTACGATATTATCGAGGTGGACTATGGTGGAGGGGGGCACCGCACACGGCTAAAATATCAATGATCAATTGTTGTGTCTAGGGTGCCCCTACCCCCGTATATAAAGGAGAAAGGGGGAGAGGCGGCCGGCCAGGAGGGGCGCGCCAGGAGGAGTCCTACTCCCACCGGGAGTAGGACTCCCTCTCTTTTCCTTGTTGGATTAGGAGAGGACTGGGAAGGAGAGAGAGGGGGAAAGGAAAGGGGGACGCCGCCCCCCTCCTTGTCCAATTCGGACTTGGGGGGGAGGGGCGCGCGGCTGCCCCTTGGCCGCCTCTCCTCTTCCACCAATTGGGCCCATGAGGCCCAATAACCTCCGGGGGGTTCCGGTAATCCTCCGGTACTCCGGTATATATCTGATAAGCCCCGGAACCATTCCGGTGTCTTTATATAGTCGTCCAATATATCAATCTTCATGTCTCGACCATTTCTAGACTCCTCGTCATGTCCGTGATCACATCCGGGACTCCGAACTATCTTCGGTACATCAAAACATATAAACTCATAATATAACTGTCATCGAAACTTTAAGCATGCGGACTGTACGGGTTCGAGAACTATGTAGACATGACCGAGACACGTCTCCGGCCAATAACCAATAGCGGAACCTAGATGCCCATATTGGCTCCCACATATTCTACGAAGATCTTTATCGGTCAAAGCGCATAACAACATACGTTGTTCCCTTTGTCATCGGTACGTTACTTGCCCAAGATTCGATCGTCGGTATTTCAATACCTAGTTCAATCTTGTTACCGGCAAGTCTCTTTACTCGTTCTGTAATACATCATCCCGCAACTAACTCATTAGTTACAATGCTTGCATGGCTTATAGTGATGTGCATTACTGAGTGGGCCCAGAGATACCTCTCCGACAATCGGAGTGACAAATCCTAATCTCAAAATACGCCAACCCAACAAGTACCTTCGGAGACACCTGTAGAGCACCTTTATAATCACCCAGTTATGTTGCGACGTTTGGTAGCACACAAAGTGTTCCTCCGGTAAACGGGAGTTGCATAATCTCATAGTCATAGGAACATGTATAAGTCATGAAGAAAGCAATAGCAACATACTAAACGATCGAGTGCTAAGCTAACGGAATGGGTCAAGTCAATCACATCATTCTCCTAATGATGTGATCCCGTTAATCAAATGACAACTCATGTCAATGGCTAGGAAACATAACCATCTTTGATCAACGAGCTAGTCAAGTAGAGGCATACTAGTGACACTCTGTTTGTCTATGTATTCATACAAGTATTATGTTTCCGGTTAATACAATTCTAGCATGAATAATAAACATTTATCATGATATAAGGAAATAAATAATAACTTTATTATTGCCTCTAGGGCATATTTCCATCAGTCTCCCACTTGCACTAGAGTCAATAATCTAGTTCACATCGCCATGTGATTTAACATCAGTAGTTCACATCTTTATGTGGTTAACACCCATATTTCACATCGATATGTGACCAACACCCAAAGGGTTTACTACAGTCAGTAATCTAGTTCACATCTCTATGTGATTAACACCCAAAGAGTACTAAGGTGTGATCATGTTTTGCTTGTGTGATAATTTTAGTCAATGGGTCTATCACATTCAGATCCGTAAGTATTTTGCAAATTCTATGTCTACAATGCTCTGCATGGAGCTACTCTAGCTAATAGCTCCCACTTCCAATATGTATCCAGATTGAGACTTAGAGTCATCTGGACCAGTGTCAAAAATTTGTATCGACGTAACCCTTTACGACGAACCTTTTGTCACCTCCATAATCGAGAAACATATCCTTATTCCACTAAGGATAATTTTGACCGCTGTCCAGCGACCTACTCCTAGATCACTATTGTACTCCCTTGCCAAACTCTTGGTGAGGTACACAATATTTCTGGTACACAGCATAGCATACTTTATAGAACCTATGACTGATGCATAGGGAATGACTTTTCATTCTCTTTCTACTTTCTGCCGTGGTCGGGTTTTGAGTCTTACTCAATTTCACACCTTGTAACACAGGCAAGAACTCTTTCTTTGACTGTTCCATTTTGAATTACTTCAAAATCTTGTCAAGGTATGTACTCACTGAAAAAACTTATCAAGCGTCTTGATCTACCTCTATAGATCTTGATGCTCAATATGTAAGCAGCTTCACCGAGGTCTTTCTTTGAAAAACTCCTTTCAGACACTCCTTTATGCTTTGCAGAATAATTCTACATTATTTCCGATCAACAATATGTCATTCACATATACTTATCAGAAATGTTGTAGTGCTCCCACTCACTTTCTTGTAAATACAGGTTTCACCGCAAGTCTGTATAAAACTATATGCTTTGATCAACTTATCAAAGCGTATATTCCAACTCCGAGATCCTTGCACCAGTCCATAGATGGATCGCTGGAGCTTGCATATTTTGTTAGTACCTTTAGGATTGACAAAACCTTCTGGTTGCATCATACACAACTCTTCTTTAATAAATCCATTAAGGAATGCAGTTTTGTTTATCCATTTGCCAGATTTAATAAAATGCGGCAATTTCTAACATGATTCGGACAGACTTAAGCATAGATACGAGTGAGAAACTCTCATCGTAGTCAACACCTTGAACTTGTCGAAAACCTTTTGCGACAATTCTAGATTTGTAGATAGTAACACTACTATCAGCGTCCGTCTTCTTCTCGAAGATCCATTTATTTTCTATGGCTTGCTGATCATCGGGCAAGTCAACCAAAGTCCACACTTTGTTCTCAAACATGGATCCCATCTCAGATTTTATGGCCTCAAGCCATTTCGCGGAATCTGGGTTCATCATCGCTTCCTCATAGTTCGTAGGTTCGTCATGGTCAAGTAACATGACTTCCAGAAAAGGATTACCGTACCACTCTGGTGCGAATCTCACTCTGGTTGACCTACGAGGTTCGGTAATAACTTGATCTGAAGTTACATGATCATCATCATTAGCTTCCTCACCAATTGGTGTAGGTGTCACAGGAACAAATTTCTGTGATGAACTACTTTCCAATAAGGGAGCAGGTATAGTTACCTCATCAAGTTCTACTTTCCTCTCACTCACTTCTTTCGAGAGAAACTCCTTCTCTAGAAAGGATTCATTCTTAGCAACGAATATCTTGCCTTCGGATCTATGATAGAAGGGTTACCCAACAGTAACTTTTGGGTATCCTATGAAGACGCACTTTTCCGATTTGGGTTTGAGCTTATCAGGATGAAACTTTTTCACATAAGCATCGCAACCCCAAACTTTAAGAAACGACAGCTTAGGTTTCTTGCCAAACCATAGTTCATACGGTGTCGTCTCAATGGATTAGACGGTGCCCTATTTAATGTGAATGCAGCTGTCTCTAATGCATAACCCCAGAACGGTAGTGGTAAATCGGTAAGAGACATCATAGATTGCACTATATCCAATAAAGTACGGTTATGACATTCGGACACACCATTATCCTGTGGTGTTCCAGGTGGCATGAGTTTGTGAAACTATCCCACATTGTTTTAATTGAAGGCCAAAATCGTAACTCAAATATTTGTCTCCGTGATCAAATCATAGAAACTTCATTTTCTTGTCACAATGTTTTTCCAGTTCACTCTGAAATTCTTTGAACTTTTCAAATATTTCAGATTTATGTTTCATCAAGTAGATATACCCATATCTGCTCAAATCATCTGTGAAGGTCAGAAAATAATGATACCCGCCGCGAGCCTCAATATTCATCGGACCATATACATCGGCATGTATGATTTCCAACAAATCTGTTGCTCGCTCCATTGTTCCGGAGAACGGAGTTTTAGTCATCTTGCCCATAGGGCATGGTTCGCAAGCATCAAGTGATTCACAATCAAGTGATTCCAAAATTCCATCAGCATGGAGTTTCTTCATGCGCTTTACACCAATATGACCTAAACGGCAGTGCCACAAATAAGGTGCACTATCATTATTAACTTTGCATCTTTTGGCTTCAATATTATGAATATGTGTATCACTACGATCGAGATCCAACAAACCATTTTATTGGGTGTATGACCATAGAAGGTTTTATTCATTTAAACAGAACAACCATTATTCTCTAATTTAAATGAATAACCGTTTTGCAACAAACATGATCAAATCATATTCATGCTCAACGCAAACACCAAATAACACTTATTTAGTTTCAGCACTAATCCCGAAAGTATAGGGAGTGTGCGATGATGATCATATCAATCTTGGAACTACTTCCAACATACATCGTCACCTCGCCTTTTACTAGTTTCTGTTTATTCTGCAACTCCCGTTTCGAGTTACTACTCTTAGCAACTGAACCAGTATCAAATGTCGAGGGGTTGCTGTAAACACTATTAAAGTACACATCAATAACATGTATATCCAATATACCTTTGTTCACTTTGCCATCCTTCTTATCCGGCAAATACTTGGGGTAGTTCCGCTTCCAGTGACCAGTCCCTTTGAAGTAGAAGCACTTAGTCTCAGGCTTAGGTCCAGACTTGGGCTTCTTCACTTGAGCAGCAACTTGCTTGCTGTTCTTCTTGAAGTCCCCCTTCTTCCCTTTGCCCTTCTTGAAACTAGTGGTCTTGTCAACCATCAACACTTGATGTTTTTCTTGATTTCTACCTTCGCCGATTTTAGCATCGCGAAGAGCTTGGGAATTGTTTTCGGCATCCCTTGCATATTATAGTTCATCACGAAATTCTACTAACTTGGTGATGATGACTAGAGAATTCTGTCAATCACTATTTTATCTGGAAGGTTAACTCCCACTTGATTGAAGCGATTGTAGTACCCAGACAATCTGAGCACATGCTCATTGCTTGAGCTATTCTCCTCCATCTTTTAGCTATAGAACTTGTTGGAGACTTCATATCTCTCAACTCGGGTATTTTCTTGAAATATTAACTTCAACTCCTGGAACATCTCATATGGTCCATGACGTTCAAAACGTCTTTGAAGTCCCGATTCTAAGCCGTTAAGCATGGTGCACTAAACTATGAAGTAGTCATCATATTGAGCTAGCCAAACGTTCATAACATCTACATCTGCTCCTGCAATAGGTCTGTCACCTAGCGGTGCATCAAGGACACAATTCTTCTGTGCAGCAATGAGGATAATCCTCAAATCACGGATCCAATCCGCATCATTGCTACTAATATCTTTCGACTCAGTTTTCTCTAGGAACATATCAAAATAAAACAGGGGAGCTAAACGCGAGCTATTGATCTACAACATAGATATGCTAATACTACCAGGACTAAGTTCATGATAAATTCAAGTTCAATTAATCATATTACTTAAGAACTCCCACTTAGATAGACATCCCTCTAATCCTCTAAGTGATCACGTGATCGAAATCAACTAAACCATGTCCGATCATCACGTGAGATGGAGTAGTTTCAGTGGTGAACATCGCTATGTTGATCATATCTACTATATGATTCACGCTCGACCTTTCGGTCTCCGTGTTCCGAGGCCAGATCTGTTATATGCTAGGCTCGTCAAGTTTAACCTGAGTGTTCCACGTGTGCAACTGTTTTGCACCCGTTGTATTTGAACGTAGAGCCTATCACACCCGATCATCACGTGGTGTCTCAGCACGAAGAACTTTCGCAACGGTGCATACTCAGGGAGAACACTTATACTTTGATAATTTAGTGAGGGATCATCTTATAATGCTACCATCAATCAAAGCAAGATAAGATGCATAAAAGATAAACATCACATGCAATCAATATAAGTGATACGATATGGCCATCATCATCTTGTGCTTGTGATCTCCATCTCCGAAGCACTGTCATGATCACCATCGTCACCGGCGCGACACCTTGATATCCATCGTAGCATCGTTGTCGTCTCGCCAATCTTATGCTTCTACAACTATCACTACCGCTTAGTGATAAAGTAAAACATTACAGGGCGATTGCATTGCATACAATAAAGCGACAACCATATGGCTCCTGCCAGTTGTCGATAACTCGGTTACAAAACATGATCATCTCATACAATAAAATTTAGCATCATGTCTTGACCATATCACATCACAACATGCCCCGCAAAAACAAGTTAGACGTCCTCTACTTTGTTGTTGCAAATTTTACGTGGCTGCTACGGGATTAGCAAGAACCGTTCTTACCTACGCATCAAAACCACAACGATAGTTTGTCAACTTGGTGCTGTTTTAACCTTCGCAAGGACCGTGCGTAGCCACACTCGGTTCAACTAAAGTTGGAGAAACTGACACCCGCCGGCCACCTGTGTGCAAAGCACGTCGGTAGAACCAGTTTTGCGTAAGCGTACACGTAATGTCGGTCCGGGCCGCTTCATCCAACAATACCACCGAACCAAAGTATGACATGCTGGTATGCTGTAAGACTTATATCGCCCACAACTCACTTGTGTTCTACTCGTGCATATGACATCTACGCATAAAACCAGGCTCAGATGCCACTGTTGGGGAACGTAGTAATTTCAAAAAAATTCCTACGCACACGCAAGATCATGCTGATGCATAGCAATGAGAGGGGAGAGTGTGTCCACGTACCCTCGTAGACCGAAAGCGGAAGCGTTAGCACAACGCGGTTGATGTAGTCGTACGTCTTCACGATCCGACCGATCAAGTACCGAACGCACGACACCTCCGAGTTCAGCACACGTTTAGCCCGATGACGTCCCTCGAACTCGGATCCAGCCGAGTGTTGAGGGAGAGTTTCGTCAGCACGACGGTGTGGTGACGATGATGATGTTCTACCGACGCAGGGCTTCGCCTAAGCACCGTTACGATATTACCGAGGTGGACTATGGTGGAGGGGGCACCGCACACGGCTAAACGATCAATGATCAATTGTTGTGTCTAGGGTGCCCCCCTTCCCCCATATATAAAGGAGCAAGGGGGGAGAGGCGGACGGCCAGGAGGGGTGCACCAGGAGGAGTCCTACTCCCACCGGGAGTAGGACTCCCTCCCTTTTCCTTGTTGGATTAGGAGAGGAGAGGGAAGGAGAGAGAGGGGAAAAGGAAAGGGGGCGCCACCCCCCTCCTTGTCCAATTCGGACTTGGGGGGAGGGGCGCGCAGCTGCCCCTTGGCCGCCTCTCCTCTTCCACCAATTGGGCCCATGAGGCCCAATAACCTCCGGGGGGTTTTCGGTAACCCTCCGGTATATATCCGATAACCCCCGAAACCATTCCGGTGTCCGAATATAGTCGTCCAATATATCAATCTTCATGTCTCGACCATTTTGAGACTCCTCGTCAGGTTCGTGATCACATCCGGGACTCTGAACTATCTTCGGTACATCAAAACATATAAACTCATAATATAACTATCATCGAAACTTTAAGCGTGCGGACCCTACGGGTTCGAGAACTATGTAGACATGACCAAGACACGTCTCCGGCCAATAAACAATAGCGGAACCTGGATGCTCATATTGGCTCCCACATATTCTACGAAGGTCTTTATCGGTCAAATCGCATAACAACATACGTTGTTCCCTTTGTCATCGGTATGTTACTTGCCCGAGATTCGATCGTCGGTATCTCAATATCTAGTTCAATCTCATTACCGGCAAGTCTCTTTACTCGTTCCGTAATACATCATCCCGCAACTGACTCATTAGTTACAATGCTTGCAAGGCTTATAGTGATATGCATTACTGAGTGGGCCCAGAGATACCTCTCCGACAATCGGAGTGGCAAATCCTGATCTCGAAATACGCCAACCCAACAAGTACCTTCGGAGACACCTGTAGAGCACCTTTATAATCACCCAGTTATGTTGCGACGTTTGGTAGCACACAAAGTGTTCCTCCGGTAAACGGGAGTTGCATAATCTCATAGTCCTAGGAACATGTATAAGTCATGAAGAAAGCAATAGCAACATACTAAACGATCGAGTGCTAAGCTAACGGAATGGGTCAAGTCAATCACATCATTCTCCTAATGATGTGATCCCGTTAATCAAATGACAACTCATGTCAATGGCTAGGAAACATAACCATCTTTGATCAATGAGCTAGTCAAGTAGAGGCATACTAGTGACACTTTGTTTGTCTATGTATTCACACAAGTACTATGTTTCCAGTTAATACAATTTCTAGCATGAATAATAAACATTTATCATGATATAAGGAAATAAATAATAACTTTATTGTTGCCTCTAGGGCATATTTCCTTCAGCCTTCCCCCCGGGAGAGGGCCCGTGGTCGCCGAGGGCGCCGCTAGCGTCCCCTTTGCCCCTTGGCATCGTCCTGGTTTCCGGACGCCCCAACGGTGGTCGAGGGTGGCGCAAGGCGGGGCCCTCGTCTTGCGATATGAAGCAAGGCTCATGTAACGCCCTGAGACCGACGCTTCAGACGCCTTCCATGTTTTCGTTGTCGCCGTGTGTTTATTATGTTTGTTGCATTATCATAATTGTTTTGCATATTTCATTCATATCTGTTTATGCCATGATCATGTTGAGTGCCTTGTCATTTTGCTTCTTGCATCATGTTCATCTTATATTATATTGCATTGCACCATCCTTGCTTTGTTCTATGCTTCATGATGTGATGTGCCTCTTGTCATTCTATTGCATTGCATCATGATCGTTATGCCTTGTTTTGCATATTTAAGTTTTGTTGTGTGTTCTTGTGTGAACCCCTCTTATTCTTATCTCCACCTCATTTTTGTTCCATGCACATACCAGCAACAATTCATCAAGTTCACCCAAGTTTCTATCCCATCCAAACTTCTCCTTTTCCCTTTCTTTCAATTATTTCGCTAGTGACATTTTCTGCTCCAGATTAATGTTAACTATATTTCTTTATTCCCTACACCATGCCAAGACCACCTCCTCCAGTTTTCAAGTCTTTTGGAAGTGTTTTGGTTGGGCTAAGGATTTATTCAAGCTTGAATTATTTTCAAACTTGTGTGAATTGCGGTCTCTAAAAATTACAAGAGCATTTTATTCAAATTCTACATAATTCCTGATGTCCAGGGATATTTTGTTCTTAGCCTAATTCTTCTCAAAAACTCCCTAACCTTTTCCTTTTCTGAACCTAGAGATTCAAAGTTTCAGAAAAGAAGAAAATGGAAGGGGCCTCCTAGCAGCGCACTTTGGGCCTCCCAACATCAGCTGTCGCCGCCGCCCTGCTCCCTCCTCTCTTTTTCCCCTGCCTCCTTTTTTCACTTTCTCTTCACTGTCCTGACCGGCATGGGCGTCCTCTGTAGGAACAGCCGCCGCCTTGATCTGCCATGGCCGCCCTCAAGAAAAGTGTTGCCGCCGGAGTTCCTCATCGTCGGGAACTGCCTCCTCGACCCTCGGACTACCCGGATCCGCCGTCTGGTCCCCTGCGCCTGCATCGCGCCTCTGCCGTCTTCTGCATCGCCTTGAACCCCTGCTGCTACCTTTGTTCTTCAGAAACGAGCAGCAGCTTGCTCGTCTCGCCTCTTGAGCACGCCTGGGCCAGCGCGCCTCCCCAAGGCCCAATGTGAGCAGCCCCAGTCGTTTCCCACTGTTGGCCCAGCAAGTTTCAGCCCGTGGATGTTTTTTTTCTGGACGAATTTGCTAAATATCCCGTGCATGCATATTTACAGTAAAATGCCATCATATTAAAGTGTTAATAAGTAATTATCCATGCATCCAAATTAAACATGTCATATATGTAAAATGTCTAGAATTGCATCTAGTTTCATAATATGCTGCTTGCATCCATGTTAAAAATGTTTAAAATGCTGTTTGTTTAAATTTGGTCGATTGCCATGTTAAAATGATTTATTTCATAACTAAATAAGCGTAGCTCCGAATTTAATAAAATTTATATGTAAATTGGGTAGAAAAATGCCTAGTTTAACGTGGTGCACTTTATTTTGCTGTTTAACAACTTTAAAATATGGTTTAGGGCAGAACAGTAGCTAATTCAAAATATGGACATGAGGATTTTCCGGAATTGTTGTTTGTTGTTCCAGCCTCATTTAAACTTGCCTAGATGTGTAGTTTTACTATGCTTCACCTCTTGCCATGTTAATCAACATTTAACATTGTTGGGTACATAAACAAGAGCGAACTAAATAATCGTATGTGGTGTTTCGTCAATATGCAACTCGTTGCATATTGAGCTCCACTTAATTTGTAGTGTTGTTTGTTGCACTTTGCCATGCCATGCTCATTAAATCGGACATGCATCATACTTGATTGTGCATCATGCCATGTTTATGTGATGGTTGTTTACTATGTTGTTTGCTTCTTTCCGGTTTGCTTCTCTCGTTACCTTCGGTTTCGTTCCGGAGTTGTGAGGATTCGTTCGACTACGTCCGTTTGTCTTCTTCATGGACTCGTTCTTCTTCCTAGCGGGATTTCAGGCAAGATGACCATACCCTCGAAATCACTTCTATCTTTGCTTGCTAGTTGTTCGCTCTATTGCTATGCCGCGCTACCTACCACTTGCTATATCATGCCTCCCATATTGGCATGTCAAGCCTCTAACCCACCTTTCCAAGCAAACCGTTGTTTGGCTATGTTACCGCTTTTGCTCAGCCCCTCTTATAGCGTTGCTAGTTGCAGGTGAAGATGAAGATTGCTGCTTGTTGGATTATGTTTATGTTGGGATATCACAATATCTCTTATTTAATTAATGCATCTATATACTTGGTAAAGGGTGGAAGGCTTGGCCTTATGCCTGGTGTTTTGTTCCACTCTTGCCGCCCTAGTTTCCGTCATACCGGTGTTATGTTCCTTGATTTTGCGTTCCTTACGCGGTTGGGTGATTTATGGGACCCCCTTGACAGTTTGCTTTGAATAAAACTCCTCCAGCAAGGCCCAATCTTAGTTTTACCATTTGCCTACCTAAGCCTTTTTCCCTTGGGTTCTGCAGACTCAAGGGTCATTTTTATTTACCCCCTCGGGCCAGTTCTCCTTCGAGTGCTGGTCCAAACCGAGCGATGTCCGGCGCCCCCTGGGCAATCAGGGTCTATGCCAACCCGACGTCTTGCTCATCCGGTGTGCCCTGAGAACGAGATATGTGCAGCTCCTATCGGGATTTGTCGGCACATCGGGCGGCTTTGCTGGTCTTGTTTTTCCATTGTCGAAATGTCTTGTAAACCGGGATTCCGAGACTGATCGGGTCATCCCGGGAGAAGGAATATCCTTCGTTGACCGTGAGAGCTTATAATGGGCTAAGTTGGGACACCCCTGCAGGGTATAAACTTTCGAGAGCCGTGCCCGCGGTTATGTGGCAGATGGGAATTTGTTAATATCCGGTTGTAGGGAACTTGACACTCGACTTAATTAAAACACATCAACCGGGTGTGTAGCGGTGATGGTCTCTTTTCGGCGGAGTCCGGGAAGTGAACACGGCTTTTG